>NC_081354.1:186127961-186472961 GCF_030684315.1 Stegostoma tigrinum | reverse complement strand
TTGAGAGTAGTAAGGGCGTGGAATGCCCTGCCTGCAACAGTAGTAGACTCGCCAAGTTTAAGGGCATTTAAGTGGTCATTGGATAAACATATGGATGATAATGGAATAGTGTAGGTTAGATGGGCTTCAGATTGGTTTCACAGGTCGGCACAACATCGAGGGCCGAAGGGCCTGTACTGCGCCGCAATGTTCTGTGTTCTATGTACTCTCCACTGATGCTCCCAGACATGCTGAGTTTCCCTGGCACTTTCTGTTTTTGTTCCTGATTTCCAGCATCGACAGTTCTTTATTTCTTTCCCCTATCATCGTAAGTGTTGCTGCAGCTGTACAGGGCATGGGTAAGACCACTCCTGGAGCACTGCGTACACTCTAGTTTCTTGCTTGCGTCCCTCCTTTGGAAGCAGCTCAGTGAAGGTAGACTGGGCTGATTCTTATAATGATGGAATTGTACTGTAATAAAGGTTGAGCAGTTTGAGCCTTGTACTCATTGGAGTTGAGAAGAATGAGAGTTGATTATATTGAAACCCACAAATTGTGAGGGAGGGCATAGCAAGATAGATGCTCAGAGAACACTTCCTCTTGTGGGTAAATCTGAAACGAAGAGGCGCAGTTTCAAAATAAGTGACCTACTATTAAAGAGAGAATGAAGAGGAAGTTCTTTCTCAAAGGATTATCACTTATTGGATTGCATTTCCCCCAGAGAGCAGTGGAGCTTCATCTTTGAATATATTGAAAGCTGAGTTGATATGAAAAAAGGGGTCTCAAGGGCTATAAAGCATAAGTGAAATCGAGTCCACAGAAGATCAGTCATCATCTCATTGAATAGCAGCGCGGCTTCACACGGCCAAGTAGCCTACTCCTACACATAGTTCTTAGGATCCTACGAACATTATTACTAGTAGGTTGCTCTTCAGGTTACATACGGCCTTGGCACTATCTCATTTTACTCTGGAATCCAAAGCTCTAGCATTGTGGTTCTACCATACACCAACGGGCTACAGCGGCTCAAGAGGGCAACTCACCACCACCTTCTCAAGGGCAACTAGGGGCAGGTAGTAAAAGGTGGCCACCCCCAGCAAAGTTCACTTCGCAGGAGTCAACAAAATAAAAATAAAATGTTGTGGCATCTACCACTGCAAGAAAATTGGAAGTGAGAATGTCTTTTGTTAAAAACCCATATGTGGTTCGTGATGACAGTTTATTTCTGCTTAATTAGTCATGCTGTGTAATATGCAATGGCATGTGGTGTATTAGTTTACAATGACCTCATCTTGCCTTCAGATTCTTCTCCACTGAAAAAGTCTTGTCTTCACTAAGATGACTGCACGTCTTAATTATAAATTTTACTCAAGTCTTGCTCCTTTTTTAGTTTTATTTATTCATTCCTAGTATGCCCAGCAATTATTGCCCACCCCTGACAATAAAGTGTGAAGCTGGATGAACACAGCAGGCCAAGCAGCATCTCAGGAGCACAAAAGCTGACGTTTCGGGCCTAGACCCTTCATCAGAGAAGGGTATGGGGTGAGGGTTCTTGAATAAATAGGGAGAGAGGGGGAGGCGGACTGAAGATGGAGAGAACAGAAGATAGGTGGAGAGGAGAGTACAGGTGGGGAGGTAGGGAGGGGATAGGTCAGTCCAGGGAAGATGGACAGGTCAAGGAGGTGAGATGAGGTTAGTAGGGAGGAAATGGAGGTGCAGCTTGGGGTGGGAGGAAGGGATGGGTGAGAGGAAGAACAGGCTAGGGAGGCCGAGACAGGCTGGGCTGGTTTTGGGATGCAGTGGGGGAACGGGAGATTTTCAACCTGGTGAAGTCCACATTGATACCATTGGGCTGCATGGTTCCCAAGCGGAATATGAGTTGCTGTTCCTGCAACCTTAGGGTGGCATCATTGTGGCACTGCAGGAGGCCCATGATGGACATGTCATCTAAAGAATGGGAGGGGGAGTGGAAATGGTTCGTGACTGGGAGGTGCAGTTGTTTATTGTGAACCGAGCGGAGGTGTTCTGCAAAGCGGTCCCCAAGCCTCCGCTTCGTTTCCATTTTTCCATCCCCACCCTTGTCTGCTTTCCGGAGAGACCACTCTCTCCGTGACTCCCTTGTCCGCTCCACACTACCCTCCAACCCCACCACACCCGGCACCTTCCCCTGCAACCACGGGAAGTGCTACACTTGCCCCCACACCTCCTCCCTCACCCCTATCCCAGGCCCCAAGATGACTTTCCACATTAAGCAGAGGTTCACCTGCACATCTGCCAATGTGGTATACTGTATTCATTGTACCCGGTGTGGCTTCCTCTACATTGGGGAAACCAAGCGGAGGCTTGGGGACTGCTTTGCAGAACACCTCTGCTCGGTTCGCAACAAATAACTGCACCTCTCAGTCGCAAACCATTTCCACTCCCCCTGCCATTCTTTAGATGACATGTCCATCATGGGCCTCCTGCAGTGCCACAATGATGTCACCCAAAGGTTGCAGGAACAGCAACTCATATTCCGTTTGGGAACCCTGCAGCCCAATGGTATAGATGCGGACTTCACCAGCTTCAAAATCTCCCCTTCCCCCACCGCATCTCAAAACCAGCCCAGTTCATCCCCTCCCCCCACTGCACCACACAACCAGCCCAGCTCTTCCCCCCCACCCACTGCATCCCAAAACCAGTCCAACCTGTCTCTGCCTCCCTAACCTGTTCTTCCTCTCACCCATCCCTTCCTCCCACCCCAAGCCGCACCTCCATTTCCTACCTACTAACCTCATCCCACCTCCTTGACCTGTCTGTCTTCCCTGGACTGACCTATCCCCTCTCTACCTCCCCACCTGTACTCTCCTCTCCACCTATCTTCTTTTCTCTCCATCTTCAGTCCGCCTCCCCCCCATCTCTATTTATTCCAGAACCTTCACCCCATCCCCCTCTCTGATGAAGGGTCTAGGCCCAAAATGTCAGCTTTTGTGCTCCTGAGATGCTGCTTGGCCTGCTGTGTTTATTCAGCTTCACACTTTATTATCTTGGATTCTCCAGCATCTGCAGTTCCCATTATCACTTATTGCCCATCCCTAATTGCTCTGGATAAGACAGTAGTGTGCTACAGCTTGAATCTCTGCAGTTCAGTGGGATTTGAGTCCATCCACAGTTTTGTTACAGAACATAGAACATTACAGCACAGTACAGGCCCTTCGGCCCTCGATGTTGTGCCAACCTGTCAGACCGATCTCAAGCCCATCTAATCTACACTATTCCATGTACGTCCATATGCTTATCCAATGATGACTTAAAGGTAAGTAAAGTTGGCGAGTCTACTACCGTTGCAGGCAAAGCGTTCCATTCCCTTACTACTCTCTGAGTAAAGAAACTACCTCTGACATCTGTCCTATATCTTTCACCCCTCAATTTAAAGCTATGCCCCCTCGTGCTCGCTGTCACCATCCTAGGGAAAAGGCTCTCCCTATCCACCCTATCTAACCCTCTGATTATTTTATATGTTTCAACTAAGTCACCTCTCAACCTTCTTCTCTCGAATGAAAACAGCCTCAAGTCCCTCAGCCTTTCCTCATAAGACCTTCCCTCCATACCAGGCAACATCATAGTAAATCTCCTCTGCACCCTTTACAAAGCTTCCACATCCTTCTTATAATGCGGTGACCTGAACTGTACACAATACTCCAAGTGCGGCCGTGCCAGAGTTTTGTACAGCTTCACCATAACCTCTTGGTTCCAGAACTCGATCCCTCTGTTAATAAAAGCTAAAACACTGTATGCCTTCTTAACAGCCTTGTCAACCTGGGTGGCAACTTTCAAGGATCTGTGTACATGGACACCGAGATATCTCTGCTCTTCTACACTACTAAGAATCTTACCATTAGCCCAGTACTTTTTCTTCCGGTTACTCCTACCAAAGCGCATCACCTCACACTTGTCCGCATTAAATTGCATTTGTCACCTCTCAGCCCAGCTCTGCAGCTTACCTATGTCTCTCTGCAACCTACAGCATCCTTCGTCACTATCCACAACTCCACCGACCTTAGTGTCGTCTGCAAATTTACTAACCCATCCTTCTACGCCCTCATCCAGGTTGTTTATAAAAATGACAAACAGCAGTGGACCCAACACCGACCCTTGCGCTACACCACTAGTAACTGGTCTCCAGGATGAACATTTCCCATCAACTACCACCCTCTGTCTTCTTTCAGCAAGCCAATTTCCGATCCAAACTGCTATATCTCCCACAATTCCATTCCTCCGCATTTTGTACAATAGCCTACTGTGGGGAACCTTATCGAACGCCTTGCTGAAATCCATATACACCACATCAACTAGTTTACTCTCATCTACCTGTTTGGTCACCTTCTCAAAGAACTCAATAAGGTTTGTGAGGCACGACCTTCCCTTCACAAAACCGTGCTGACTATCCCTAATTAAATTATTCTTTCCTAGATGATTATAAATCCTATCTCTTATAACCTTTTCCAACACTTTACCAACAACTGAGGTAAGGGTCACTGGTCTATAATTACCAGGGTTGTCTCTACTCCCCTTCTTGAACAGGGGAACCACATTTGCTATCCTCCAGTCGTCTGGCACTATTCCTGTAGACAATGACGAGTTAAAGATCGATGTCAAAGGCTCGGCAATCTCCTCCCTGGCTTCCCAGAGGATCTGAGGATAAATCCTATCCGTCCCAGGGGACTTATCTATCTTCACACTCTGGAGGATTTCTAATACCTCTTCCTTGTGAACCTCAATCCCACCTACTCTAGTAGCCTGTATCTCAGTATTCTCCTTGACAACATTGTCATTTTCTAGAGTGAATACTGCTGAAAAATATTCTTTTAGTGCTTCCCCTATCTCCTCTGGCTCCACACACAACTTACCACTACTATCCTTGATTGGGCCTAATCTTCCTCTCGTCATTCTTTTATTCCTTAAATACCTATAGAAAGCCTTAGGGTTTACCCTGATCCTATCCGCCAACAACTTCTCATGTCTCCTACTGGCTCTTCTGAGCTCTCTCTTTCAGTCTTTCCTGGCTACCTTGTAGCCCTCAAGCGCCCTAACTGAGCCTTCACATCTCATCCTAACCTAAGCCTTCTTCTTCCTCTTGACCAGAGATTCCACCTCCTTCGTAAACCACGGCTCCCGGACTCTACAGCTTCCTCCCTGCCTGACAGGTACATACTTATCTAGGACACACAGGAGCTTTTCCTTGAATAAGCTCCACATTTCTAATGTGCCCATCCCCTGCAGTTTGCTTCCCCATCCTCTGCTCCCTAAATCTTGCCTAATCTCATCGTAATTGCCTTTCCCCCAGCTATAACTCTTGCCCAGTGGTATACGCCTATCCCCTTCCATCACTAAAGTAAACATAACAGAATTGTGATCGCTATCACCAAAGTGCTCACCTACTTCCAAATCTAACACCTGGCCAGGCTCATTACCCAGTACCAAATCTAATGTGGCTTCGCCCCTTGTTGGCCTATCTACATACTGTGTCAGGAAGCCCTCCAGCACACACTGGACAAAAACTGACCCATCTATAGTACTCGAACTATAGTGTTCCCAGTCAATATTTGGAAAGTTGAAGTCCCACATGACAACTACCCTGTCTCTCTCACTCCTATCAAGAATCATCTTTGCTATCCTTTCCTCTACATCTCTGGGACTATTCAGAGGCCTGTAGAAAACTCCCAACAGGGTGACCTCTCCTTTCCTGTTTCTAACCTCAGCCCATACTACCTCAGTTGAAGAGTCCCTAAATATCCTTTCTGCAACTGTAATACTGTCCTTGACCAACAATGCCACACCTCCCCGTCTTTTTCCATCTTCGCTGTTCTTACTGAAACATCTAAATCCCGGAACCTGCAACAACCATTCCTGTCCCTGCTCTATCCATGTTCCGAAATGGCCACAACATCAAAGTCCCAGGTACTAACCCATGCTGCAAGTTCACGCACCTTATTGTTGCAAAGGGTGTGTGAAGATTTTGAGCCAATGAATCTGACGGAATGGCAAATTAGTTCTAGGATCATGTAGTGTCTGACTTGGAGGAGATAGATTCATACAACATGGTAACAGGCTCTTTGGCTCAACACTTCCATACTGACCAGATATCAGAATCTAACCTAGTCCCGGTATTTGGCCCATATCTATCTAAATCCTTCCTACTCATGCACCGATCCTGATGCCTTTTAAACATTGTGATTATACCAGCCTCCTCCACTTCCTCTGACAGTTCATTCCATGCACACACCACCCTCTGTGTGAAAAAGTTACCCCTTAGGCCCCTTTTACATTTTTCCCCTCTCACCTTAAAACTACGTCCTCTAGTTTTGGACTCCCTTACCCTTGGGAAAACCCTTGGCGATTCACCTTCTCCAAGCCCCCTCATGATTTTATAAACCTCTACAAGGCCACCCCTCAGCCTCTGACACTCCAGGGAAAATAGCCCCAGCCTATTCACCCTGTAGCTCAAATCCCTCAACCCTGGCAACATCCTTGTAAATCTTTTCTACACCATTTCAAGTTTAACAACATCCTCCCCACAGCAATTGTAATTGGAATTGGAATTGTATACAGAATTCCAAAAGTATGGAGACCTCCCGACCTAGTATGGCAGACTGTCAGCCTGGCGTGGTGGTCTCTCAGTCCCCCGGCACGGTGGCCTTTCAGTGGTATGTGGTGGTCTCTCAGTCCCCTGGCACGGTGGCCTTTCAGTGGTATGTGGTGGTCTCTCAGTCCCCCGGCACGGTGGCCTTTCAGTGGTATGTGGTGGTCTCTCAGTCCCCCGGCACGGTGGCCTTTCATAGGTATGTGGTGGTCTCTCAGTCCCCCGGCATGGTGGCCTTTCAGTGGTATGTGGTGGTCTCTCAGTAGCCTGGCATGGTGGCCTTTCAGTGGTATGTGGTGGTCTCTCAGTCCCCCGGCATGGTGGCCTTTCAGTGGTATGTGGTGGTCTCCCAGTCCCCTGGCATGGTGGCCTTTCAGTGGTATGTGGTGGTCTCTCAGTTGCCTGGCATGGTGGCCTTTCAGTGGTATGTGGTGGTCTCCCAGTCCCCTGGCATGGTGGCCTTTCAGTGGTATGTGGTGGTCTCCCAGTCCCCTGGCATGGTGGCCTTTCAGTGGTATGTGGTGGTCTCCCAGTCCCCTGGCATGGTGGTCTTTCAGTGGTATGTGGTGGTCTCTCAGTTGCCTGGCATGGTGGTCTTTCAGTGGTATGTGGTGGTCTCTCAGTCCCCCGGCACGGTGGCCTTTCAGTGGTATGTGGTGGTCTCTCAGTACCCTGGCACGGTGGTCTTTCAGTGGTTTGTGGTGGTCTCTCAGTAACCTCACTTGGTGGTCTTTCAGTGGTATGTGGTGGTCTCTCAGTTGCCTGGCATGGTGGCCTTTCAGTGGTATGTGGTGGTCTCCCAGTCCCCTGGCATGGTGGTCTTTCAGTGGTATGTGGTGGTCTCTCAGTTGCCTGGCATGGTGGCCTTTCAGTGGTATGTGGTGGTCTCTCAGTCCCCTGGCATGGTGGTCTTTCAGTGGTATGTGGTGGTCTCTCAGTAGCCTGGCATGGTGGTCTTTCAGTGGTATGTGGTGGTCTCTCAGTAGCCTGGCATGATGGCCTTTCAGTGGGATGTGACTGTCTCTCAGCCTGGCATGGTGGTCTTTCTGTGGTATGTGGCGGTCTCTCAGTAGCCTGGCATGGTGGTCTTTCAATGGTATGTAGTGGTCTCTCAGTCCCCTGGCACGGTGGTCTTTCATGGGTATGTGGTGGTCTCTCAGTAGCCTGGCATGGTGGTCTTTCAATGGTATGTAGTGGTCTCTCAGTCCCCTGGCATGATGGTCTTTCAATGGTATGTGAATGTCTATCAGTAACCTGGCATGGTGGTCTTTCATGGGTATGTGGTGGTCTCTCAGTCCCCTGGCATGGTGGTCTTTCAGTGGTATGTGGTGGTCTCTCAGTACCCTGGCATGGTGGTCTTTCAGTGGTATGTGGTGGTCTCTCAGTACCCTGGCACGGTGGTCTTTCAGTGGCATGTGGCTGTCTCTCAGCCTAGTGTGGCCTCAGTGTGGATTTCCGGCCTCGAGGTGATTCCTTGAAATTTGGTCCCACTGTGGCTGTAATGTTTGAGCTTTCGGCTCTATTTCTTTATTTTCTACTCAAAACCCAGAAGGCGGCACTGCAATGTTTAACTCTCAACTTTGATCCTTCTTTGTGCTTTGTTCCTAACATTCTGTACCTCGGTGCTTCTGCCGAGGATGGCCCCTGGTGTGGCGACATTATATACTTTTCACTGTACTCTCATACCTTGGTGCTTGAGTGGACATTCCGATAAAAATCAGAATCAAATCAAGTGGCCTCATCAGTTTCATGTACAATGGCAACATGACATACCTACTCCTTTACTCGATACAGTGACCAATGAAGGCAGTGACTCCACTCTTAAGGAACTATGAAGCTGCAGTCCAAGGTCTCTTTGTTTGGCACCATTCTCCAAGGACCTACCATTAACCGTATAAGTCCTACACTGGTTTGCCTTTCCAAAATACAACACCTCACATTCATCTAAATTAAATTCCATCTGCCACTCTTTGGCTCATTTTTCCATCTTATCAACAGCCTGCTGTACTCTGAGATAACTTCCTTCACTGTACTCTACACCACCAATTTTAATGTCATCTGCAAACTTACTAACCACACCTCCTTTTTCACATCCAAATCATTTATATAAATGCCAAGAAGCATTGGACCCAGCAGAGATCATTGCTTGCAGTATGAAAAGCAACCCTCCATTATCCCTCTCTGTCTCCTACCTTCAAGCCAATTTTCAATCATAGACCCCCTACTGTGTGGAAACAGGCCATTCGGCCCAACAAGTCCATACCACCCGTCCACAGAGCATCCACCCAGACCCATTCCCCTGCGCCTGCATTTCCCATGTCTAACCCACCTAACCTAAACACCCCTGGACACTATGAGCAATTTAGCATGGCCAATCCACCACATCCCTGGACTGTGGGAGAAAACCAGAGCAAACACACACAGACATGGGGAGAATGTGCAAACTCCACACAGACGGTCGCCCGAGAGTGGAATTGAACCTGGGTCCCAGGCGCTGTGCAGCTGCAGTGCTAACCACTGAGCCACCAAGCTGCCCAGTTTGTATCCAATTGGCTAGCTCCCTCTGCATCCCGTGTGATCTAACCTTACTAATCAATCCATCATGTGGAACCTCCTCAAATGCTTTGCTGAAGACTTTGTCTGCCACTCTGCCTTCCCCAATCTCTTTGTCACCTGGTCAAAAAACTCTCTGAAGCTTGTGAGGCATGATTTCCCATTCACAAAGCCATGTTGACTATCCATAATCAGTCCTTTATTCCAGGTTCCCATGTATCTGCTGCCTTTGTCTGTCTAGGTCGTTGATGTGGTGGGTTTGGAAGGTGTTGACGCAGAACTCTTGGTGAGTTATCACAGTGCATCTTCTAGATATACACATTGCTGCCACTGAGCATCGCTGCTGGAGGGAGTGGATGTGGTGTCAATCAAGCGGCTGGATGGTGTCGAGCTTCTTGAGTGTTGTTGGGGCTGCACCCATCCAGGCAAGTATGGAGTATCCCATCACACTCCTGACTTGTGCCTTGTAGATGGTGCCTAGAGGTTGCAGGTTCAGATAGCAGTTCAGAATGTAAATGCAATGTTAACACTCATTTCAAGAGAGTTAGACTACAAGAGCAGAGATGTAGTGCTGAGGCTGTATAAGGCTCTGGTCAGACTGCATTTGGAATATTGTGAGCAGCTTCGGACCCCCTATCTAAGGAAAGATATGCTGGCTTGGAGTGGGGTTCCACACGAGGTTTATACAAATCATCCCCAGGATGAAGGGCTTGTCATATGAGGAGCAGTTGAGGATTCTGGGTCTGTGCTCAATGGAATTTAGAAGGATGGGGGAGGTGGGGGGAAAGTCTGATTGAAACTTACAAGGAGGCCTGGATAGAGAGGACGTGGAGATGTTTCCAAAGGGAGGAGAGATGAAGACCCGAGGGCACATAGAACCCCTACCGTGTGGAAACAGGCCATTCAGCCCAACAAGTCCATACCACCCCTCCACAGAGCATCCACCCAGACCCATTCCCCTACCCCTGCATTTCTCATGTCTAACCCACCTAATCTAAACACCCCTGGACAGTATGAGAGGAGTGAGGGGATGATCCTTTAGAAGGAGGAATTTCTTCAGCCAGAGGGTGGTGAATCTGTGGAACTCATTGCCACAGAGGGGCTGTCGAGGCCAAGTCATTGAGTGTATTTAAGACAGAGGCAGATAGATTTTTAGATCTTCTGAAGGGTCTAGGCCCGAAACATCAATTTTCTAAGCTGCTCCTCTGATGCTGCTTGGCCTGCTGTGTTAATCCAGCTCCACACCTTGTTATCTCGGATTCTCCAGCATCTGCAGTTCTCATTATCTCTGATAGACAGATTCTTGATTGGTTAGGGGGTCAAGAAGTTATGGGAAACAGGCAAGAGAATTGGGTTGAGAAGCGCACCAGGCATGATCGAATGGTGGAGCAGGCTTGATGGGCCAAAAGGCCTGATTCTGTATCTTATGGCCTTATGGTTTAATATGCATCCAACTGCATGTTGCATTGATGGTGAATGATCATGAATGTGTTTACATGGTGTTAATGGCCCTAATTGTTGCAGATTACCCCGATATAAGTTGATGGTTTGCGCCATTCATGTCAGAATGTCAACAGACTCCGGTGAAATTTGATCTCAACCACCAGCTCCACTGAGCTGTGGGCTATTGATAGTTTGGGTGCGTTTTGTGTTCAGCTTCCTGCACTGTACAGAAAGGGCTAAGACTGTTTGTCCAAAGGCATTCTGTGTCCTGCCTTAATACTTCAATGTTTTGTTTTCAGTGGCGAGACCACTCTCCAGTCTCCATAAAAGGGTCATTCATATCCACGAGCAGCTACACTGCAGAGCTTCCTGCATTAATGACTGTCTTGCTGATAATGTTTGTTTTACCCTGGTCAGACCGAAAGTATTCTTGACTCTTATAATTAATCCAGGGCTGCTCGGGAGGGGCTGATCTTTGCAGGGCATTGGACACTTTTAAGGGCCTTTCATGATCGGCCAAAGGGCATCCGCTGTGACATTTCTGTGACTGTATGGTTTCATGATGTGTCAGAGCAAGAACGCAAAGCCTGCCTCAGACAGCACGGGGTTACATACAGAGTAAAGGTCCCTCTACACTGTCCCCATCAAACACTCCCAGGGCAGGGACAGCACGGGGTTAGATACAGAGTAAAGCTCCCTCTGCATTGTCCCCATCAAACACTCCCAGCACAGGGGCAGCACGGGGTTAGATACAGAGTAAAGCTACCTCTACACTGTCCCCATCAAACACTCCCAGGACTAGGGACAGCACAGGGTTAGATACAGGGTAAAGCTCTCTCTACACTGTCTCCCCATTAAACACTCCCAGCACAGGGACAGCACGGGGTTAGATACAAAGTAAACCTCCCTCTACACTGTCCCCATTAAACACTCCCAGGACAGGGCCAGCACGGGGTTAGATACAGAGTAAAGCTCTCTCTACACTGTCCCCATCACACACTCCCAGCACAGGGACAGCATGGGGTTAGATACAGAGTAAAGCTCTCTCTACACTGTCCCCATCACACACTCCCAGCACAGGGACAGCACGGGGTTAGATACAGAGTAAAGCTCTCTCTGCACTGTCTCCATCAAACACTACCAGCACAGGGACAGCACGGGGTTAGATACAAAGTAAACCTCCCTCTACACTGTCCCCATCAAACACTCCCAGGACAGGGCCAGCACGGGGTTAGATACAGAGTAAAGCTCCCTCTACACTGTCCCCATCAAACACTCCCAGCGCAGGGACAGCACGGGGTTACATACAGAGTAAAGCTCCCTCTACACTGTCCCCATCAAACACTCCCAGCACAGGGACAGCATGGGATTAGATACAGAGTAAAGCTCTCTCTGCACTGTTCCGATCAAACACCCCCAGCACAGGGACAGCACAGGGTGAGATACAGAGTAAAGCTCTCTCTACACTGTCCCCATCAAACACTCCCAGCACAGTGACAGCACGGGGTTAGATACAGAGTAAAACTCCTTCTACACTGTGCCATTGAACACCACAGGACAGGGACAGCACAGGGTTAGATACAGAGTAAAGCTCTCTCTACACTGTCCCCATCACACACTCCCAGGACATGGACAGCATGGGGTTAGATAGAGATAATATCTCCCTGTAAACTTCATGGAACAAGTTGGGACAATACCTTGTCTGTGAAAAAAAAACCTTTGAATGGATTGTCGAATTGTGACAGCTGAGTAGGTGGGCCATCGGCCCATTATCTCCCTGCTGTGTCTCGACAATGTTTACTCTGATAGTCCCACTCCTTGTCCCATTGCTCTGCAGATGTTTTCCTGCAGATAATTATCCAATTCCCTTTCCAATGTGAGAACGACACCTTCAGACAGTGCCCTCTCGCTGCATCAAGAAATTTTTTAAATCTAACCATTCGGCATCTGACTGCTTCACAATATATTCCAGGAGTCTGCCCTCCCACACCCTTCCTTCTAACCTTGTGCTTGGTTGTTAATCATGCTCAAGGTTTACTGCTGAAACCATGCCCAAAATATGCTCTTCACACTGCTGATGACCCTTTACATCAAGTTCTGGTGAAGCTTGATTGTGAGACTGTTGTTCTGGGTTTACGTTGTTTCTGGTTGGAAAAATCTGACCTTTTTCCATAACGTCTCCAAAATATGTTTCCAAATGTCAAGGCTTTATCACATTGCTCCTTGTGTTTCATCATATTGACACAGATGGGGACTCTGACAACACTGTCATCATGTGCTGCGACTTATTGTTGCAACAGAGACTGACTCTTTGCAACAAAACAAAAAATTGTCTATTCAGATTGACGTGGCGTGAAATCACAACACAAACCCTCACTTTATTCAGTGCTAAATTGCATTAATCAGCTCTTAATTAATGAAGCTTCAGGCTTTGGTTCTTGGATTAATATAAAATGCTGCTGCTGTGCAGTCGGGTACATTCGCAAATACTGGCAACGCTGAGGATGCAGTATCGATCAAGAATTGAGATTTCTTTAAAGAAGGCTTTTGGCCTGCATGCCTTCATTGGTCAGAGCATTGAGTATAGGAGTTGGGGTGTCATGCTGAGGTTGTAAAGGACGTTAGTGAGGCCACTTTTGGAGTACTGCATCCAGCTCTGGTCGCCCTGCTATGGGAAGGACAATGGGTAACACTGCAGCCTCACAGCACCAGGGACCTGGGTTCACTTCGACCCTCGGGCAACTGTCTGTGCTGAGTTTGCACATTCTCCCAGTGTCTGCGTGTGTTTCCTCCGGGTGCTCCGGTTTCCTCCCACAGTCCAAAAATTTGCAGGCTAGGTGGATTGGCCATGCTAAATTGCCCCATAGTGTCTCGGGATGTGTAGATTAGGGGGATGGGTCTGGATGGGATGCTCTGAGGGTCGGTGTGGACTCGTTGGGCTGAAGGGCCTGTTTCCACACCATAGGGATTCTATGATTATTAAATTGGAAAGGGTGCCTAAAATACTTACAAGGTTTTGTCGTGACTACAGGGTGTGAGCTATTCGGATAGGCTGGGACATTGTTCCTTGGAGTGGAGGAGGTTGAGGGTTGACCTTATAGAAGTTTATAACATCGTGAGGGGCATAGATAAGTTGACTGGCAAAAGTCTAGTTTATGGGAATTCAAAACAAGAGGGGCACAATTTTAAGGTGAAAGGGGATAAATTTATAACAGACATGAGGGACATCTTTTTGGCGCAGTGGGTGGTTTGCTTGTGGAATGAACTGACAGAGGACATGATAAATGTGCGTACAGTAACAACATTTAAAAGACATTTGGCAGGCACATGGACAGCAAAGTGTTGGAGGAATATGGATCAAACACAGGCAAGTGGGAAGGTGGATGAACACAGCAGGCCAAGCAGCATCTCAGGAGCACAAATGCTGACGTTTCGGGCCTAGACCCTTCATCAGAGATGAAGAGATTCTCTGATGAAGGGTCTAGGCCTGAAACGTCAGCTTTTGTGCTCCTGAGATGCTGCTTGGCCTGCTGTGTTCATCCAGCTCCACACTTTGTTATCTTGGATTCTCCAGCATCTGCAGTTTCCATTATCACAGGCAAGTGGGACTAAGTTTAGTTTGGGAAAATTGATCAGCATGGACAAGTTGGAATGAAGGGTGTGTTGCTATGCTGTATGGCCCTATGCCCCTCAACAAAAGAAGTGAGCTTTTACATAGAACATTACAGCACAGTCCAGGCCCTTCAGCCCTCGATGTTGTGCTGACCTGTCATACCGATCTGAAGCCCATCTAACCTACACTATTCCATGTACGTCCACATGCTTATCCAATGACGATTTAAATGTATTTAAAGTCGGCGAATCTACTACCGTTGCAGGCAAAGCGTTCCATTCCCTTACTACTCTCTGAGTAAAGAAACTACCTCTGACATCTGTCCTATATCATTCACCCCTCAATTTAAAGCTATGCCCCGTCATGCTCGCCGTCACCATCCTAGGAAAAAGGCTCTCCCTATCCACCCTATCTAACCCTCTGATTATTTTATCTGTTTCAATTAAGTCACCTCTCAACCTTCTTCTCTCTAATGAAAACAGCCTCAAGTCCCTCAGCCTTTCCTCATAAGACCTTCCCTCCATACCAGGCAACATCCCAGTAAATCTCCTCTGCACCCTTTCCAAAGCTTCCACATCCTTCTTATAATGCGGTGACCAGAACTGTACGCAATAAACTCATGTGTTTCAGGTAATTCTTGAGATTAAAATTGTGTCAAGACACAGATTGCTGGGTGACAGCAGACTGGGGATACATTTTCTCCCTCATCCTCCTCCCAGTCCCTCAGGATTGAGGAGAACTCACCCCCATTTGGATCTGAAACAGCTGGTAAGTCAAATACCTAGTCTGTAGCTGCTGCCTCATGTGGGCAGCGGGAGCTCGAAGTGTTGGGTCGATAGAGGTTTGTACATCTCCCTGTTCCTGAAGAATACTTTGGATACTGTAGGGGGATGGGCTTAGTTTAGTTCACAGGTCGGCGCAACATCGAGGGCTGAAGGGCCTGTTCTTCGCTGTATTGTTCTATGTTCTACGTGTTAAATACCTTCCTGGATGTGCTGCATGCTCAGACACCAGTGCTTTCTGGTGACTGGAGATGTTTGATCTGGCCGGGGATACTTTGAGGACAACACTGCAGTTCTTCTTTTGACCTCTGGTGAGTGCCTGACCGCGGCTGAGCTCTGGTAGTTATGGATGATTCAAGATATCAGGTTTAACAGATGGGGAGCCAATGGCCCAGTGGCGTTATCGCTGGTCTGTTAATCCAGAGACCCAGATAATGTTCCCGGGGACACGGGTTTGAATCCCGCCACAGCAAATGGTGGAATTTGAATTCAATGGAAAAAAATTCTGGAACTCAGAATCTATTGATGACTGTTAATTCATTGCCAATTTTTTGGGGAAAAACCCATCTGGTTCACTAATGTTCTTTAAGGAAGGAAACTGCCATCCTTACCTGGTCTGGCCTATATCTGACTCCAGATACACAGCAATGCGGTTGGCTTTGAACTGCCCTCCGGGCAATTAGGGATGGGCAATAAATGCTGCTTAGCCAGTGACACCCTCATCCTTTGAATGAATATAAAAATATAATTAATGACATGGGCTGCACAATGTAACTGCTTTTGATTAATTCATGCTGCAGTGGTCCGATGTTAATGTTGGGAGATGATGGTCATGTTGGGCCACTGGATTTGTGGGTTCATACTATGCTCTGTTAGTGGTCCTTCTCCAGTGCTAAGATCATAAGACACAGGAGCATGTTCACATTGCAATTGCCTTTCTAACTGCCAACTGAACCTGCATGTTATCCTGAAGGGAATCCTGAACTAAGTCTCTGAAGTCCCTTTGTGCTTTAGGTTTCAAAGCTTTTCACCATTTAGAAAATAGTCTGTGCGTGTATTCTTCTGACCAAAGTGCATAAGCTCACACTTTTCCACAATGTATTCCATCTGCCATTTCTTTGCCCACACTCCTAGCCAATTCCAAGTCCTTCTGCGGCCTCACCAATTCCTCAACACTATCCTCTCTCCACCTGTCTCTGCGTCTTCTGCAACCTTAGCAACAATGTCCTCAGTTCTTCAATCAGTCGAGACCATTAATGTACAATGTGAATAGTTGTGGTCCTAACACTGACCCCTGTGGAACTCCACTTTTCACAACCCCCTGCAAGCTCCCCTCCGAGCCATTCACCATCCTGAGTTGGAAATGTATCGCCATTCCTTCACTGTCGCTGGGTCAAAATCCTGGAATTCCCTCCTTCAGGGCATTGTGGGTCAACCAGCAGCAGATGGACTGCAGCAGCTCAAGAAGGCAGCTCACCCGCACCTTCTCAAGGGGCAACTAGAGACAGGCAAGAAATGCTGGGCCCAGCCAGTGACACCCACGTCCTGTGAAAGAATAAAAATAGGTCCAATCATGAGATGCCATTCAAATGAGCCACTGGAGACAGAGGGTAGGAGTGGAAGAACACAGCAGGCTAAGCAGCATCTTAGGAGCAGGAAAGCTGATGTTTTGGGCCTAGGGGGAGAGGAAGGGGATTCTGAAATAAATAGGGAGGGAGGGGGAGGCGGATAGAAGATGGATAAAAGAGAAGATAGGGTGAGAGGAGACAGACAGGTCAAAGAGGCAGGGTTAGAGCCAGTGAAGGTGAATGTAGGTGGGGAGTCAGGGAGGGGATAGGTCTGTCCAGATAGACTGGGTTTGTTTTCACTAGAATGCAGGAGGTTGAGGGGTGACCTGAAAGAAGTTTATAAGATTGTGAATGGCTTGGACAGAGTGGAAAATATGAGGCTTCTTCACTGGGTGCAGAAGCCAATCACTAGGGTACACAGGTACAAGGAGCGGGGCAGGGGGATTGGTGAGGCGATGTTTGAAGGAGATGCGGCAGGCAGGTTTTTCACACAAAGGGTGGTGAGTACCTGGAACGCACAGCCAGGGGAGACGGTGGAAACAGACACAAGAGCAGCGTTCAAGAAGCATCTGGATGGATAGATGAATAGGAAGGGAATGGGGGAATACCATGGGAGGCCAAAATGGATTGGCAGAGGGCGGCAAAGGGCCTGTCCCTGAGGTGTATTGTTGTTTGTTCTTCCTTTGACTCCCTCTGCTGTCCTGCCCAGCTCTCCCTCAGCAACACGGAAGAGAGGCTAACCATCTGGTCAGCGTCGATCCTAGTGGGAGCTTGCTGTGCGCAAATTGGCTGCCACCTCTCCCTAACTGTGATAATGGGAACTGCAGATGCTGGAGAATCCAAGATAACAAAGTGTGGAGCTGGATGAACACAGCAGGCCAAGCAGCATCTCAGGAGCACAAAAGCTGATGTTTCGGGCCTAGACACATCATCAGAGAGCTCTCAGCTTTTGTGCTCCTAAGATGCTGCTTGGCCTGCTGTGTTCATCCAGCTCCACACTTTGTTACCTCCCTCCCTGTGGCCGAATCTGCGCTGCATTTGGACTGCGTGCTGTGGTGGTAATGCTCCTGCCTCTGGCCCAGGAGTCCAGGGTTCACAGCCCCCCCCCCACCCCCTGCCAGTGGCATCTCTGAACAGGTGGATTGGAACAAAATCCCTCGGTCCCTGTGGAATGGGAAAGCCTGGGAGGGGAGATGCTGAGCTGGCGACGCGGGCTGCGCTTTCTGTGTGTAAAGCCGCAGAAGGCGTGGGATCGATCGATCAGAGGAGAGAGTCTGTCTCTCTCTCTCACACATGGGCTGGACGCTGACTGCATTGGCGTGTCCTCCCCTGGAGGGCAGGGTCTGACCTGCCAAAGGGGGCTGGCTTCACAGAAGAAGGAGAGGCACAGAGAGAGAGGAGAGTGGAGCAGAACTAGCAGCTCACTCCCGGGGCAGTTAGCTCAGGAAGGATGCTCCGTGTATTTGTACTCCGGGCTGAAAACCTGCAGATTATCGAGAATGATATCAGCGACGCTTACTGCAGTGTCACCTTCCAAGGTAAGAGAGCCCCCACCCCAGTGCCCAGCTCTCTCCAGGATCTGCTGCCTGTGTTAAATATAAACCGGGTCCGCTTACAGGGTCTAAAATTAACCGCCGCAGCCTCTCAACTCCTTTCCGTTTGAGATTGCTAACTTTTGCAAGGGGAAAATCACAGGTTTTGCCTTTCTCAATCGGATCTGGATTCTACCTCTCAGTAACACTCTCTAGTTCTCTGCATCTCTCAATTCTTTTGTCTGGTTCTAACGTCTGTCTCCCTCTCCCCAGAGCAATCTCTGTCTCCATCCTCTTATTTATGTGTGTATGAAAATATCTCTCTCTCTCTCTGTGGCTGGCTCTCCATTTCAGAAACCTTACACCACCCTCCACCCTTCTCTCCCTCTCCGTTTGTCTATCTCCCTGTCTTCTGCAACCAGATTGCTGTCTCTCCCCTGAACTGAAACAGTCCCTGTGAAAGAGAAGCATTGACAATCGGGGGGCTGTGACAATATTTAATGGTCCCCCTCTGAACCCTGTCTGCACTGCATGGCCTGGTCGACCTCACTGTCCTTTGGCCCACTGGCAAATTGGATGGAACACCTCAGAATTACAGTGTTGCTACAGTGCGGAAGGCTCTCAAAATGATCATCGATAACAAAGTGTAGCTGGATGAACACAGCAGACCAAGCAGCATCTCACGCTCCTCAAAATGATCATGATAGCCAATCCTTCCCCACTTCTCTGTAATCCTGCACTTTGTCTCTATTCGGATAATCCTCTGAAGACCTCTCCTTCTGATCCTGTCTCCACCATGCTGCATCCCGGACTCGATGCTGCATAGAACTTTCTTTGTCTCAAAATTAAATTATCTACTGAACAAAAACGGAAAGAACTGCGGATGCTGGAAATCAGGCATAAAAACAGAAGTTGCTGCAAAAGCTCAGCTGGTCTGGCAGCATCTGTGAAGAGAAAATTTCAGTTGACAATTCAGGTCCAGTGACCCTCCCTCAGAACTGATGGTAGCTGGGAAAATGTTGGTTTATATGCAGAAGATAGGGAGGGTGATGGACTAGGGAGTAAACGATAGGATAGAGGCTAAAGAGAGAGAAGAGCAATTGGACAGACAAAGGAGTTGCTAATGATCAGTCTGGGAGGGTGAATGACTGTTAACGGGGGACTGTTAACAACAGCGGGTGTGTAATGGTAGGCTATCTACTGCATTCGCTGCTCACAATGTAGTTTCCTGTACTTTGGGGAGATGAAGTGTAGACTGGGTGACCGCTTTACAGAACATCTATGTTCTGCTCGCAAAAAAGACCCTGAGCTTCCAATTGCCTGCCATTTTAACACACCACCCTGCTCTCTGGCCAACATCTCTGTCTCTGGGATAATGGGAACTGCAGATGCTGGAGAATCCAAGATAATAAAGTGTGAAGCTGGATGAACACAGCAGGCCAAGCAGCATCTCTGATGCTCCTGAGTTGCTGCTTGGCCTGCTGTGTTCATCCAGCTTCACACTTTATTATCTCCGTCTCTGGCTTGCTGCAGTTTTCCAGAGAAGCTCAATGCAAGCTGGAAGAACAACCAAGATAACAAAATGTGGATCTGCATGAACACAACAGGCCAAGCAGCATCTGAGGAGCAGGAAAGCTGATGTTTCAGGGGTCTAGGCCCGAAACGTCAGCTTTTGTGCCCCGAAGATGCTGCTTGGCCTGCTGTGTTCATCCAGCTCCACACTTTATTATCTCGGATTTTACGGCATCCGCAGTTCCCATTATCTCTGGAAGAACAACACCTTATTTTCTGCCTGGGGGACCCCGAGTTCTTTAATTTAAGGGCCTAAACTCTCCGATGTCCCAGCTCCCCCCCCCACACACCAGGCCTTGTTGCCACATGGCCTGCCATTACACACTACCCATTGTTACTCCCCAAACTCCCTATTAATAGCCATTCACCCTCCCAACCAGGTCGACCGTCAGTTCTGAGGAAGGGTCACCAGACCCGAAACGTTAACTCTGATTTTCTCTTCACAGATGCTGCCAGACCTGCTCAGCTTTTCTGGAAACTTCTGTTTTTGTTCTTGCATTTTCTACTCTTGCTTTAAGCCTGTGTCCATTCAGTTTCTCCCCATCTACCCTGCACCGTCCTGGCTCCACTTATCTTAGTCAGGACATAGCCTATGTGCTCACTTGTGTCTCACCCCTGCAGTCCTCACAAAGGCCAGGAAAAGTACAAACAGGCCATTCAGCCCCTTGAACACCCCCCTGCTATTCAATAGGGTCATGGAGGATCCACCATCCCACACATCCACTTTCTTGCCCTTTCCCCGTAACCCTTATTTCCCTTACTGATCAAGAATCTATCTCAGCCTTAAAATTACACAAGGACTCTACCTGACAAGATGTTCCTATGCCAGAACCTTCTGAAAAAAGAATCTACTCCTCATCTCAAACATTAATTGGTAACCCTTTATTTTGAGACTATGCCATCTAGTCCTAGACTCTCCCATGAGAAGTAACATCCTCTCAGCATTTACCCTGTCCAGCCCATTAAGAATCCAATATGTTTCAATGAGATCACTTCTCAACCTTCTAAACTCCAGTCAGTAGAGTCCCAACCTGTTTAATATGTGCTCATATGACAATCCTTCATCTAAGTGAACCTTCTTAGAACTGCCTCTGATGAAGCAATATCTTTTCTTACTTAAGGGACCACAGCTACTCACAGTTCTGCAAGTATGGCCTCTATCCTTTTTGCGTTTGACATAATGCAGGAACAGAGGGTTAGATTCCTCACGTACACTGACCATTTCCAGCACAGCCTCAACAGCTGCTCTCTTGATCTCTTCCTGAAAAGTCTAACCACTTCTTTGACATGCAATCCAGGAGCAGAAATTTCTTCCTTCTAAATATGGGGAAGACAGAATCTGCAGCCTCCCATCCCCACCACAAGGCCAAACATGGACCACAGCCTTCTGCTGATCAGTTCGCCGGCACTGAGCCATATGCCAACAATCCTCTCAATGCCACTTCGGAGCCCATGGTAACTTCTCAACCATACACCTCTCTACCGTCAAGATTACTTACTTACACTTCTGTCATACTTTTCTTTGAATTGTAAACTTTTACAGGAGAAAGACAGGCCATTCAGTCCATCAGATACTTTCCTGCTGGAAGATAGCCATCCATCTCTTGTTGGAAATAGTCATTGCCCCGCATTTCTGTCGCATGAATGTCACTTAGTGCAAATCTGCCCAAACCTGGGTATTTTCCAGATCTCGTTGCATTTGAGCACGGACTGCGTCAGTGTCTGAGGAGCCACAAATGATGCTGAACATTGTGCAATCGTCGGTGAACATCCCCACTTCTGACCTTATGATGGAGGGAAGGCCATTGATGAAGCAGCTGAAGATGGTTGGGCCCAGGACACTACCCTGAGGAACTCCCCCTAAGGTGTCCTAGAGCTGAGATAGCATGTTCACCAACAACCACAACCAGCATCCTATGTGCTAGGCATGACTCCCATCAGCAGAGAGTTTGCTCCTGATACCCATTGATTCCAGTTTTGCTGGGGCTTCTTGATGCCACACTCGGTTGAAGGCAGCCTTGATGTGGGCTGTCACTCTCACCTCACCTCTGGGATTCAGCTCTTCTGTCCATGTTTGAACCAAGGCTGTAATGAGGTCAGGAGCTGAGTGGTCCTGGCGGAACCCGAACTGGGTGCCACTGAGCAGGTTATTTCTGAGCAGGTGCTGCTTGATAGCACTGTTACTGACACCTTCAACTTCCACGATGACGAGAGCAGTCTGATACGGCCCCAATCGGCTGGTTTGGATTTGTCCTGTTTTTTATGGGCAAAACGTATGATTAGAAAATAATCCTTAGGTTTTGTGCAATTTTATTTGAGAATAAATTTTCATCCCCCTTTTTTTGGTTTCTCACTGTCCTTTTACTCGTCCTCTCGGTTTTCAGCAGTTTAGAGTTCTCAATATCTTTAGCCTGGCCTTTCAGCCCCTTGATGCCCAAAGAGCTGTTTATTTATTTACCCAGCCCTTTTACTTTAAGGGCACATGCTTACTTTAAATCCTACCTCTCCACTTCACTTCCTTTCACTGATTAGGTCCTAATTTTCCTGCAAGTCACTTTTCACAGTCCATCTCAGCTCAGCCCAGTCAAACCAACATTTCCTAATTAGCACGTTTGATTCCTAGACTTTGTTCTTCCCTGTAACTGTGTTGAATTTTAATCACATCCATTAAAGTGTTCTTCAATTGATTGCCTCTTCATTTGGCCAAAAATGAAGTCTAACACTGTCCCCTTAATCATTGGGCTTGTTCCATCTGCCTTAAAAAAAAGTTCTCCAGAATGCATTTTGAGAGTTTTATTTCCTCACCCATGCCTTTCACACTGATTCTGTCCCAGCTCGTATCGGAAAGAAACCCCTCTCCTGCTGTTTTAGCAGAGATTTGCCTGGATATCTGACCTTCCGAATGTTTGTGGCTTCATTGTACACTCCCAGGAGGGTAATTGCTGCTTTTCATTGTTTCTCAATGCAGTCCATACGGCCACATTTGATGATCTGTCCACTGTATCAAGTCTCTTACGATTCTGATTTGCTTCTTCAATCGATATTGCCCAATTTATCCGTCTCTATCTGAAAGACCCTACATCCAAAAATGTGGACCTGCCATTTTCTGCCCTACTTGCAGTCATATCACTGTAATAGTTATAGTTTCAACATCCAATGTATCAGCCTGTGCTCTCAGCTCACCTCCATGGTTCTCTCAGCTTCCTCCATGTGCCATTTTTCCAATGTCAGGATCCCCTGTCGTCATTTTGCTAGGCTTTGTTCCCTCTGCCTCAAAGTTCTTTTACCAGTTCTCTGCCTTCCATTTCCAACTCTGTTTCTCTTCCTTTTGAATTGACTCTCAAGTTCTCATTCCCCTGCCAAGCTGGACTGAATCTTTTCCAACATCTCCCTGATATGGACCCTCATTCTTTCACGGCATTGGCCGCCCATCCGTAACTGACTTGAACTGAGTGATCGGAGGGTCTGGAGTCACATATTGACCAGGCAAGAGCAGCAGATATACATTCTGAAAGATCATTCATGCTCCAGGTGAATTTTTACGATGACCAGTGATGATTTCATGGTCGCTATTTCATAACTGCGGCCCTCTTATAGCCCTGATTTATGAATGGTATTTAAATTCCACCAGCTACCGTGATTCTAGAGCCAATGGATTACGAATTCAATGAGAATACCTCTGCAGCAATGCCACCCCAGCCTATCGCGTTTGTCCAGGTTCCACCTCACCAGAAGCAGTCCCAAACCTCTACAATCTGAAGCCTTCCCTACCATGCTATCTTTGTGGCCATCTGACCATAAGCTCCACTTTCCCATTCCTGTGCTTTGAAGCACACAGCTTTGGGAGCAATCTGATTTTTAATCACTTTCCCATCTCTTGAAACTCTGCCGCAGAAACTCACCCCTCTTTCTACTTTCTGTGAAACCACAGATTGTTAGCCCACAACATCGCTTGACTTCATGCTGTCTCAGATCATCAGGTGCTCACACCCCATCCCTTGTCTGTTTACCGTTAGACTTGACAAAGAGCACTACAACACAGGAAAAGGCCCTTCAGCCTTCCAAGCCTGCGCTAACACATTTTGCCCTTCCATGTTAAAACTGTTTCCATACAGCACAGCTGGTGTCCTGTGTTCAACCTTCTCGAAACATGAGACCAACCAAAGCTTGGCTTGGCTATCAAGCAGACCATAAGACCATAAGACATAGGAGTGGAAGTAAGGCCATTCGGCCCATCAAGTCCACTCCGCCATTTAAATCATGGCTGGCGGGCATTTCAACTCCACTTCCCCGCACTCTCCCCGTAGCCCTTGATTCCTTCTGAGATCAAGAATTTGTCGATCTCTGCCTTGAAGGCATCCAACGTACCAGCCTCCACTGCACTCCGTGGCAATGAATTCCACAAGCCCACCACTCTCTGGCTGAAGAAATGTTGTCTCATTTCAGTTTTAAATTTATCCCCTCTAATTTTATGGCTGTGCCCACGGGTCCTAGTCTTCCTGCCTAACAGAAACAACTTCCTAGCGTCCACCTAGACATACACACAAACATTTGATCATGGCTGTATAAGGCTTTGGTCAGACTGTGTTTGGAATATTGTGAACAATTTCGGCCCCGTATCTAAGAAAGGATGTGCTGGCCTTGGTTTGGCAGGGGTGGGGAGGGTGCGCAGAGGCTATTTACAAGAATTATCCCAGGGATGAAGGGCTTGTGAGGAGTGGTTGAGGACTCTGGGTCTGTACTCGATGGAGTTTAGAAGGATGAAGGGGAAATTAGATTGAAACTTACTGAATGCAGAGAGGCCTGGAGAAAGTGGACATTGAGAAGGCGTTTCCAATAGGAGCAGAAACTCGGACCCAAGGGCACAGTCTCAGAGTGAAGAGACAACCCTTTAGGACTGAGATGAGGAGGAATTTCTTCAGCCAGAGGGTGGTGAATCTGTTTAACTCATTACCACAGAGGGCTGTGGAGGCCAAATCATTGAGTGTATTTAAGACAGAGATAGATAGGATGGAGAAGGCAGGACAATGGATTTGAGAAACATATCAGCCATGATTGAAATTTGGAGCAGGCTTGATGGACTGAATGGCCTAATTCTGCTCGCGTATCTTATGGTCTGCTGGTCTCTTCCAATCTCTATCTGGACAAATGTTGATCAGTAAATGTATGTGAGTATGTGTCTGTGGATGTGTGTGTCCATGCATGTGTGAATGTGTGTCTGTGTGTGTGTTGTTTGTGTGTGTGTGTGTACGTCTCTGTATGTAAGCATGTGTGTGTGTGTGCATGTGTATGTCTCCATGAGTATGTGTGTGTGTTGTTTGTGTGTGAGTGTTGTTTGTGCCTATGTGTGTGACAGAGAGAGTGTGTGTGTGTATGTGTGTACTGTTTGTGTGCGTGTATGTTTTGTTTATGTGTTTGTGATTTTTGCCTGAGTGTCTGTGTGTGTGTCTGTGTGTGTGTGTGTGTGTGTGTGTGTGTGTGTGTGTGTGTGTGTGTGTGTCTGTGTGTGTGTGTCTATGTGTATGTTTGTGTGTGTGTATGTATGTATGTGTGAGAGAGAGAGAGAGAGAGAGAGAGAGAGACAGAGAGAGAGAGCGAGAGAGAAAAGTATGTGGAGTAATCCAGTTTGAGGGGATAGAATTTGATATTAGACACCAGCCGTCCTGAACAGCTCATGCCACGTGACCATATAGTCTTTGATGTCTTTTCCACTCTTACTGTAACATTAACTGTAGAGCTGACAGAGCAGTTCCTATGTACATGATTTACATGAAAGTACAGAGGCCAGGGGCAATATATAGTTTAGAAAAACTGCAACTGCATATATTTCAAGTGTGAATATATAAGTATTTGAGTTGCGTGTTCGAAATCTGAAGTTTGCTATCACTGTTGAATTCTTTGTTCTGCTCAGATGAGGGGGCAGGCTGTGGAAATGTGGCACAGTCAAGCCTGTTTTTCAAAACTGAATGTGACTAGATCAGAAAACTGAATGTGAGGAGTTCAGCCCAAGATCAAACCCATTGCACTTTGAGGCAAGTGACTGTGTAGGGGTACAATAAATTGTGGACAGTGGTCGCAGGGACTTTGATTGTCTGGGATCTACAAGCATTTACTGACCACCAATGTGTGCTCTCTTAGGACGCAAACTTCCCTGTTCTTCTAGTGTGGAGGTGAATGTGTTATTTGGCGTCTAGCACCCCTACCAGAGAGATCTTAGTCAAGACTGAGATACACAGATTTTTATTCAGTAAGGGAATCGAGGGTAATGGGGAAAAGGCAGGAAAGTGGAGCTGAGGATTATTAAATCAGCCATGATCTCATTGAATGGCACAGCAGACTTGATGGGCTGAATGGTCCTAAATCCTACATCTTATTAACTCATCAGATTGTCTTTCTCTCCAACACCGCCCCCACCTGCTGTCTTTCCACCTCAAAGGAGGGAAAATTACACCCACGATAACAAAGTGTGGGGCTGGATGAACACAGCAGGCCAAGCAGCATCTCCTAAGATGCTGCTTGGCCTGCTGTGTTCATCCAGCCCCACACTTTGTTATCTTGGATTCTCCAGCATCTGCAGTTTCCATTATCTCTGATCACAAAATTACACCCACAGTAATTTACCTCCCTGGTGTCAGGCACAGAGGTCATCGCTGAGAGAGAGAGAGGGAGAGAGGGAGAACATCCTGTGGGGTAGTTACAGACAATACTGGGACTAGTGATGTCCAAAAAGGGAATTGAGTCTTACAGAGTGATTTTTAGAAGCTACAGAGCAATTTGAAATCCAACCACCAAAGGAAGCATTGTCTAGATTACTGCCATTGCCATATGTGAGTGAATATAGGAGGAGGGAGCTAAGTTAGGTTAACTTGTGACTGGAGAAATGTAGGCAGGGAGACTCAGATCCCTGGGGAATCCTTGCAAGATGAATGGCTTATACCAGGAACAAGACCAATGCTGTGCCTCAGAGTTTAGGAAGTGCTACATCAAGAAGAGGTAATAGAGGGAAAGTAAGCTATATAATCAAATGGGAGAGAGTTAGGAATCAGATTAAATCTTACTGGAAAGGTGGAGATGCTGATGAAGGGACCAAATGCAAAAATGGCCCTGGTACTATCAATTAGGTGCTGTTACAGCACTGAAGATAAATGACATTCTTGTAGATTACCTTAGTGTTAAGGAAAAGTGAAATTTGCTAGTTGCATGCTAAAGATGAATGAGCATATTTCCAGCAAGTTGCAAGTTCTTCGCTGAGTGAGAATGTTGGTCTTCAATTATCAAACACAGGCCAGGAAAGTAACAGTGTAAAGGACAGAGAGGGAGAGGCATTCCTGAAACATGTACAAGATCTTTCCTGATCAGAATGTTTTCAGTCCAGCAACTGACAAGGGAGCTCTCTCTGTTTCTCCGTAACAATTTGTGGTCAAAAATTAAGATGATGAATCAAGCTTGTAACATGGTTTAGTTTTGCATGCCAGAAGCAATACCTATTGGAATGCACGCAAAAGGAATATGTTTCAACCTTATGCTTATATTGCCAGGATACTTGAGAAGCTTATAATTCTCCTTGATCAATCAGAAATGCTAACCAATCAGGCCCCTTTTCTCCTGCTGTACAAATTGCTGTGATTGTTTGAGATTCAGCATTCTTGCATTCTATCCTGATGAGTACAACATCATAGAGTCCCTACACTGTGGAAACAGGCCATTTGGCCTAACAAGTCCACACTGACCCTTGGAACATCCCACCCAGACCCATACCCCATAACCTACCTAACCTACACATCCCTGAACACTACGGGCAATTTAAGCATAGCCAATCCACCCTAACCTGCACATCTTTAGACTGTGGGAGGAAACTGGAGCACCCGGAGGAAACCCACGCAGACACGGGGAGAACGTGCAAACTCCACACAGACACACAGAACCTCAACCTGAGCTACAAATCGTCTTAAAACTCGTCCACACAGACAGTTGCCTGAGGGTTGATTCGAGCCTGGGCCCCTGGCGCTGTGAGGCTGCAGTGCTAACCACCGAGCCATCGTGCCACCCAGATGAAAAGCTTCGGCAGCTTTTTGAAAAATTCAAGGGAATAAAATGGAGCAAATGGAGATTGTTACATTGGGATGGTGTGGGCAAAAAGTAGCCACAATATGATAGGATTTTAAAACAGTTCTGGAAAAGGGCAAGAACAAATCAGAAATTAAAATGTGCAGCCGGAGGAGGGCTCATTCGGGTGAGTTAAAGAGGGCTGAGGTGTAAGAGATTTGAAGACCACTGAGAAAGATGGTAAATAAGTGATGGGAGGCCTTCAAAGAGGGGGTTGTCTCTGTGTTTCCCATGAGAGAGAAAAGGAAGAGTTTCCAGAGCCAGTGCCCAGCAGAGACACCCTGGCTTGTTGGTGAAAGGAACAGAAGACATAGAGGAGGTCACAGACATAACCTTCCAATCCAACTTACAGGATGAGAGTGATGCTGAAAGATTTGAGGATTACAAAAGTTAAATCCCAGGCCAAACGAAAGGAGGGAGTGTTCAACCTGGTAACTGTAGGTCCAGGGATGGGGGGGAGAGGAATGCAGACGATACTTCCAGAGACTGTCAACTGAGACAAAACTAATTGCAACTTGGGAGAATTTGAGTTAATAAATGACTCAAGCTTTAGAAATGTCATAAATCTTGAGGAGGATTATTATTGGCTGAAGAAGACATAAACATTCTGCTGAAAATTGGCAGTCACATGCTGTGCTGAATTAAGAGCAGAAAACTTAAAGTAATGCAATTTGCGAGAAAAGATCTATAATGGGATAACTTAAAGGTGCAATTATAAAAAAACTGCAGAAACAGAGAATGACCTCAAGTTCACATCCAAGCATTTTTGAAAAGTGCTTGTTGGTATGATAAAACTTTTTTAAAATCCTCGACTTTATCAGAGACTGAAAGTACAAAGGCAAGGAAGCAGAGCAAATCTGTCACAGATCACCAGTTAGACCTCAGCTCGTGTGTTGTGTATAAGTATAGGCACAAAATTTAGATAGAAATTCAGCATTTCAGGGCCATGGGGAGTGAGTGTCACAGTCAGACTATATTGGGATTGATACAGGGCTATGGGGAGAGAGTGGGGCGGTGGGATTAGTTTGGGGATTGATATGGGGCTAACGGAGTGAGGGGCAGTGGGATTAGTTTGGGATTGATACAGGGCTATGGGGAGAGAGTGGGGCAATGGGATTAGTTTGGGATTGATACAGGGCTATGGGGAGAGAGTGGGGCAGTGGGATTAGTTTGGGGGTTGATATGGGGCTAACGGAGTGAGGGGCAGTGGGATTAGTTTGGGAATGATACAAGGCTATGGGGAGAGAGTGGGGCAGTGGGATTAGTTTGGGATTGATACAGGGCTCTGGGGAGAGAGTGGGGCAGTGGGATTAGTTTGGGGGTTGATATGGGGCTATGGGAGTGAGGGGCAGTGGGATTAGTTTGGGGATTGATACAGGGCTATGGGGAGAGAGTGGAGCAGTGGGATTAGTTTGGGATTGATACGGGGCTATGGGGAGAGAGTGGAGCAGTGGGATTAGTTTGGGATTGATACGGGGCCATGGGAGTCACTGGGGCAGTGGGATTAGTTTGGGGATTAATACGGGGCTGTGGGGAGGGAGTGGGGCAACAGGATTAGTTTGGGATTGATACAGGGCTGTGGGGAGAGCGCGGGGCAGTGGGATTAGTTTTGGATTAATGCTGGGCTATGGGGAGAGCACAGTATGGTGAGGTTACAGCACAGTAACCGGCCCTTTGGTCCTCCAGACTGGGCTGACGTGATGAAGGGTCTAGGCCCGAAACATCAGCTTTTGTGCTCCTGAGATGCTGCTTTGCCTGCTGTGTTCATCCAGCCTCACATTTTACTATCTTGGGCTGACGTGATACCTTTTCCAAAATGAAAACCTTTGTTTCAATACAGCCCATATCCCTCTATTCCCTGCCTATTCATGTGTGTCAAGATGTTGCATTTGAATCTGCTTCCACCCTCCTCCTCTGGCAGTGTATCCCACACACGTACCACCCTCTGTGTTAAAAAAAGCTGCCTTTTACATCACCTTTATGGTTTCCTCCTTTTGCCTAAAACTTATGGCCCCTAGTCATTTGATCAGAGATAATGGGAACTGCAGATGCTGGAGAATCTGAGATAACAAGGCGTGGAGCTGGATGAACACAGCAGGCCAAGCAGCATCTTAGGAGCAGGAAGGCTGATGTTTCAGGCCCAGACCCTTCACCCATCATATGACATTTTCTACCCTGGGAAAAAGTCTCTTGACTTGCCATTGTGTCCATGCCGCTCATAATTTTGTAAAGTTTTATCATGTTGCCCCTCAGCCTGCAATGTTCAATTGAAGACAATCAGATATTCTAATCGCTCCTTATAATACTCCCAAACCAGGCAACATCCTGGTAAATCATTTCTGTACCCTCTCCAAAGCTTCCATATCCTTCTGCTGGTGTGGCGACCAGAATTGAACACAACGTTCCAAGTGTGGTAGCTAAAGCTCTATACAGCGACAACATGACTTGCTAATTTTTATACTCTGTGCCCCAACTGATGAAGGCAAGCATGCCATACACCATCATGACCACCTTACCACTCGTTCTGCCACTTTCAGGAATCTGTGGACCTGTATTTTTAGATGCCTCTGTGTGTGTTGATGCTTCTAAGGGGGTTCTGCCATTTACTGCATTATTCCCTCCTGCATTAGACCTTCCAAAACATGTTGCCTTACATTGGTCCAGATTAAATTCCATCTTCCATTTCTCCTCCCAAGTCTCCAGCACTATCTGTATCCTGCTTTCAGAAACACAAACACCCCCTTGCACTTTCATACCCTCATACACACACCTGCAATCAAATCACCTACATTCTCCTCCAAATCATTTCCAAGTGTTACAAACAGCAGGAGTCCCATCTCTGATACTTGCAGAACACCACTGGCCACAGATCTCTGTTGGAAAAACACCCTTCCACCACTACTCTCTGTCTTTTATGACCAAGTCAGTTCTGTATCTATCTGAACAACTCATCACAGATCCCATGTGTATTGGCCTGCTGTGAGGGACCTAGTCAAAGCCCTTGCTAAAATCCACTTAGACAACATTTAAAAGACATTTGGATAATAACTCTGGGAATGAGTTTAACATAGACATATAGAGGCCAGGAGCAGGAGGAGGCCATTCAGTCCTTCAAGCCTGCTATTCCATTCAATATGATCATGGCTGAACCCGTGTCTCAACCATTTTCCTGCTTTCGTCCCACATTGTCGATGTTTAAAATCTAAAAACGTATTTATCTCTTTCTTGAATGTATTCACAACCATCTCTGGCAGAGAATCCCACAGGTTCATGACCCTTTGAGTGAAGGAATTTTTCCTCATCTCAGTCTTAAATAGCCGACCCCATATTCTGAGACTGTGACCCCTAGCTCTAGATCCCCCAACTAGGGAAAGCATCCTTCCCTCATCTATTCTGTCCAGCCCTGTTAGGATCTTATTCATTTCAATTAGTTCCCTTCTCATCTTTCTAAGCTCCAGTGAAGACAGTCCCAGACGGACCAACATCTCCATGTAGGACAGTGCTGCCATCTCCGGTGTCAGCCTGGTGACTCTACGCTGCACCCCCTCTATATCCTTTCATAGGTAGGGGGACCAAAACCACTCACAGTCCTCCAGCTGTGACCTCACCAAGGCCCTGTATAACTGCAGTAAGCCATCCCTGCTTCTAAACTCAAACCCTTTTGCAGCGCAGGCCAATATATGATTTCCCTTCCTAATTGCTTGCCTGCCTACTTCCATTAGTTGGTGTACAAGGACACCCAGATGCCTTTGTGCATCCACATTCCCCAATATCTCACCATTTAAGTAATATCAGCCTGTCTGTATTTCACACCAAAGTGTATAGCTGCATATTTAGTCAAGTTAAGCAACATCTGCCATGTCTCTGTCCACTCACAACTTCTCCAAGTCACCTTGACAGCATTTTGCATACATTTCATAACTCACAGTTTCATGTTGTCAGCAAATTTGGAAATGTTATTTGATTCCCTCATCCAGGTCATTGAGAGACACAAGAATCAATCCTTGCAATACTCCATTAGCCATTCCATGCTGTTTCGAAGAAGACTCGTTTATTCCTGCTCACTGTTTCCTGTGTGTCAACCAATTCTTGATCCATGCCAATATATTACCCCTACCTCACATGCTTTAGCTATACCTTCTGACCTCTTATGAAGGACATTAGCAAAAATCTTCTGAAAATCCAAAATAAACCACTTCTAATGGTTCTCCCTTATCTATCCCATGAGTGACATCCTCAAAACCCTCTGATATATCTGTATATTGTGATCTGTCTTTCATAAACCCATCCTAGCTTTGTGCAGTCCTGCTAATGTGTTCCAAAAGCTTTGTGACCACGTCTTTCACAATGGACTCCAGCATTTTCTCCACTGCTGGTGTTAGGCCAATTAGTCTTAATTCTGTTTTACTTTCCAGATTCCCAACACCCTCTGGGAGAATAAAAACTTCCTCAAATCCCTTCAGGACTTCCTGCTCCTTACCTGACAACTGGCTATTGACCCTTCTGCCAAAGTACTAACCAACTAAGTACAGGAAGACCCACCATAATCTTCTCAGGTCAACTGAGGATAGGTCATTGATGGAAAGCTTGAAATATACAACATCTCCAGTGTCAATGGCTACAGGAAAAAGTTACTGGAAGTGCTGAGAATAGCTGTCCCTCTGACATGTTGACATATTGATTCCAAGACCCTGTCGCTTGTCTTTCGGAAAGATATCAGACCATGAGAGGGACACAGAAGTGATTTACCTAACTAACAACAAGATGAGGGCATTTGTTTCTGGAGTGTTTGAGAAAGCTCGGGGTTCAAACACAGTTCTAAATAAAAACTGAAAGAACTGTGGATACTGTGTTTGAGGAACAAAGAACAGAAGTTGCTGGAAAAGTTCAACAGAGTTAATGTTTCGGGTCCTGAAGAAGGGTCACCAGACCCGAAATGTTAACTCTGTTTCTTTTTCCTTCACAGATGCTGCCAGACCTGCTCAGCTTTTCCAGCAACTTCTGTTTTTCGTTCCTCAAACAGAGTTCTGTCTTGTTCATGATCCTATACCAAAGCTGTAATTATAGGCCGTTTGTAACAGTTAATGACAGGCTGAACCTTCCTAATTCATTAGTCTGAATCGATTTGTTTTTTTTGATCTGCATGTTGGTTGCTAGCGTGGAGCACAGCAGCGGGAGAAGGCGATTTAACTCCTCTGCGTATAACTAAATCGTGACTGATCTGTACATTAAGTCTGTCTTCCAAATCTGGGTTCAGTAACCTAGCTGCACAGAAATCTCTCACTCAGAATCTTCCCAGGCCCTGAGTGGCAGGGAATGTGGTAAGGAATTTGGGAGAATTGTATGAGACGTTGAGTGAGGACTGCATTGATTTAGTACCTGCCAACCAGGTACCCCTGAAAAATTTCACGCAGCATGGCATCTGAACCCCAAGGGTGTATGGGATGGAGTGTCAATCTCTGTGTACTTGGGATGATACAGATTTGTTGCCAGAGTGCCATAGAAACATAGAAATTTGGAGCAGGAGAAGGCCATTCGGCCCTTTGTGCCCGCACTACCATTTTGTACCATTGTGGCTGATCGTGCACTTTCAGTATCCCGTTCCTGCTTTCTCTCCGTACCACTTGGTCCCTTCACTTTCTGCCTGTGGACTGCTCACTTCACGCCTAATATCATGAAACATTGTGGAGGGACAAAGATGGGTGGGCTCAGCCCCACCAGTGCGATTAACAGAGAGATAATATTAACACAGACGATGGTGAAAGCATCGTGTGAGAGCGATTTCTGCTCGGGCTGGTAGGTGTAGTTAATGTACAGATCAGTCATAACGTAATTATACGCAGAGGAGTTAAATGACCTGCTCCTGTTCATATGCTCCAAGATAGCAACCAAAAAAACCAAATCTACTGCTAAAGTGAAAACTTCTTTACAATGGGCTAATGTAATTGGCACTGTGGCTCAGTGGTCAGCATGGCTGCCTCGCAGTGCCAGGGCTCCAGGCTCAATTCCAGCCTCGGGCAACTGTCTGGGTGGAGTTTGCACATTCTCCCCGTGTCTGCGTGGGTTTCCTTCCAAGGACGTGCAGGTTATGGGGATTGGCTGTACTAAACGTGGGGTGTTAGGGGGCTTGGTCTGGGTGGGATGCTGTTTGGGAGGTCAGTGCAGTTCAAATGTACTGTTTGGCCTCTTTCTGCACTGATGGGATTCCATGTGCCCTCAGACAATCCCCTTCTATCCTTCCCTCCCACTGTGTCATAGACCCACATTATGGCACTGGGTTGCAGGGAGCCTGTTGTTGTGGGAGGTTAGGTCAGGACACCCTGGGAATTTTCACTGAGAGAGCCGTGACTTTCTGAGTATGTTCTTGCGAAAGGTGAGTGCACCTTGTTTTGATCTCCTAGGGAGTTGGGGCAAGCAGGTGGGGTGGAGGTGGAAGGTCTGGCCCTCTCCTGAGTGAGACCTCTGAGGCGATCTGTGCGGTTTCTGTTCCTGTCAGCTGCCTACTGACATCGCCATGCCTCCATGTGAGGAAGGGGCACCTGGTGAGAGATCGAGACCCGTCAGACCTGATGCCATGGACCACTAGGCCCATTCGCACATCCAGCAGACCCTGAAGAGTGTCGGGACCCGGCTCGCCGTGGGTAGCTGCCAACCTGCCCATGTAAACAGGCAGAGTCTTATGTGCGCGAGGGTGCAGGGTCCCTGTCTGCATCGTCTGTGTCATGCTGCCCAGTGCCCCAACAAGCCTGCCATTGTCTCTCTCTCTGTACATTTCAGCGCAGTCACAAATTGCCAACATTATGGAGTCCTCCTGTGTCTGGGCTCCCTTCCCTCCAGGGGTCCTCAAAGTGCCAGCGGCTGGGGGTGGGTGGGTGTGTATCCCCCTTTTTTTCAGGTTGCAATGCCCAGCAGCTGCTGCAGCTTGACTCTGATCTAGATAACACACCGACCTGGCTTTGTACGTCTCAGGGGAGGCTGCGGCATTCTGGTATTGTCGCTGGATTGTTAATCTAGAGACCCAGATAATGTTCTGGGGACCCAGGTTCAAATCCCACCACAGCAGATGGTGGAATTTGAATTCAATAAATGTCTGGAATGAAGAATCTAATGATGACCATGAATCCATTGTTGATGGTTGTAAAAACCCATCTGGTTTTGCAGGCTGAGTCTGTGATTAAGAAAGCGAATGTAATGTTGTCATTTAACTCAAGAGGGTTGGATTATAAAAACAGTGATGTGCTTCTGAGACTTTATAAAGCTCTAGTTAGGCTCCATTTAGAATACTGTGTCCAATTTTGGGCCCCACACTTCAGGAAGGACATACTGGCCCTGGAGCATGTCCAGCGGACATTCACACGGATGATCCCTGGAATAGTAGGTTTAACATACGATGAATGGCTAAGGATCCTGGGATTATATTCATCAGAGTTTAGAAGGTTGAGGGGAGATCTAATAGAAACTTACAAGATAATGTATGGCTTAGAAAGGGTGGATGCTGGGACGTTGTTTCCGTTAGCTAGGAAGGCTAGGACCTGTGGGCACAGCCTTAGAATTAGAGGGGGTAAATTTAGAACGGAAATGAGGAGATATTTCTTCAGCCAGAGAGTGGTGGGCCTGTGGAATTCATTGCCACGGAGCGCAGAGGAGGCCGGGACGTTAAATGTCTTCAATGCAGAGATTGATAAATTCTTGATCTCACAAAGAATCAAGGGCTACAGGGAGAGTGCGGGTAGGTGGAGTTGAAATGCCTATCAGCCATGATTTAAATGGCGGAGTGGACTTGATGGGCTGAATGGCCTTACTTCCACCCCTATGTCTTATGGTCTTATGGCTCACTACTGCCCTTTAGGGAAGGGAACTGCCATCCTTCCCTGGTCTGGTATCCATGTGGCTCCAGACCCACAGCAATGTGGTTGATTCTAAACTACCCTCTGGGAACTGAATGCTGCCTGGCCAGTTACGCCCTCATCTCGTTAATGAATAAAGTAAAAAGCTGGTGGGGGAAGGTGCAGTATAAAAGGAGGTGGGTGTTTCCTCTGAGGGACGACGGTGTCTTCATCAGAGGTTGAGGAGGACATACCTCAGAGGGTCAGTCTTACCCTGTAGCTTGTAGCTGCAAGACATGAGAGGGTGAAGGTCACAACATGCAATCATTTGATTCACTGCGGTCAGGTTGTGAAGGGTGGTGAGGGGTGGTAGCGTGCGGCCCTGCTGTGATGAGATTGCAGCACAATATGGAACACCCTGTCTTTTCATCACTGCAGGGACCCAGATGTTTCTCTGTCCCCTCAGGCTTCGTCCCTGGTCTTTGCCTACAAGGGCCAAGATTTTCCCATGGTAGGTGGGTGGGGGGGTGGGGTTGGTGAGGAGCTGAATGTTGGGCACCCGACCACCCGTCCTACTCTGTTTCCTTCTGTAGTGGGAATGAGGGAGGGATGGAGTGTAGAGAAAGAGGGTGGCACAGCTGGTGGCGCTGGTGCCTCTGGGCGAAAGCTGATGAGGCGTCCTGACTGAGCATTTTTCCTTCAATCATTTGTGAGATGAGGGCGTCGCTGTCCCGGCAGCATTTATTGCTCATCTCTAACTGCCCAGAGGGTAGTTCACAGTCGACCACATCACTGTGGGTTTGGAGTCACGTGTAGGCCAGACCAGATAAGGATGGCAGATTTCCTTCCCTAAAGGGCATCAGTGAACCAGATGGATTTTTCCTGACGATCGGCAATGGATTTATAGCCATCAATTGATTCTTAATTCCAGGTATTTTATTGAATTCAAATTCCACCATCTGCTGTGGCAGGATTCGAATCTGGGTCCCCAGAACATTATCTGGGTCTCTGGATTAACAGTCCAACCATAACACCACTAGGCCCTCGCCTCCCCTGTAAGTGGGCAGTGTAGGCAGGGCAGAGATGATGAAGACCAGGGGTGTAGCCATGGGCACAGTTACTACATTTAAAAGACATTTGGACAATAGATGAACAGGAAAGGCTTAGAGGAATATGGGCCAAACATCGACAAATGGGACTAGTTCAGTTTAGGAAACTCAATTGGCATGGACAAGTTGGGCTGAGGGGTTTGTTTCCTAGTCTTATGGCTCTCTGAAAAGGTCATGGTGTTGGGGGTTGGGGTTGGTGAGAAAGATTGGTGCCCTACTTAACCCCAAATGCAGGCACTGGTGGGAGGTGGTATGAGCCTGCGTGGGAGGTGGGTGGAGTGTCACAGGGAGAGTGAGTGTGAGATCACAGATGATGCCATGTGCTGGGTGGAGTGCAGAAGGTCACTGATCTATTTGCTTGGGCAGTCCTACGATTGGCTGAGACCTATATTCCCTCAAATATTGCCACAGCCTGTGTGAGGCAGTGGCATCTGGATGTGGAAGGTAACGTGTTGGCACTGCAATCAGTGTTGCCAGGCTCTCTGAGAGGTCACACATACACACACAGCCGAGAGAGACGGACAGAGACAGAGAGAAGTTTGCTTGAGACCACACCGACTGGACATCCTAGGAGCAGGCTCGCAGAATTTGGTGCCCCTACTGATCTCCTCTGGTTGTCCTGGGGAAGTGTGGGAAGGAGAAAGAGGACAGCCCTCCTCCTCAATACCCCATCCACCAGGACCGCAGGGTCCCTGTGCAGAAAGAAGGGCACCCATTCACCCCACATCTGTCATGTTGGTACCAAGCAGCTCCACACTGCAGGTGTGTGGCACCTTATGTGGCAAAGACATTGAAGGGTTGTGATGGTGCCAGGAATCCGGGAGTACCCCTGGATATCTAAGCAGCAGCCAGTGCTTTTGACTCTGATTGGACGAATACCCTTCAGTTGGGAGAGATACCATGGGGCTGGGTCAGGTAGTTACATAGTTGTGTTTGAGATGATCGTGCAAGAAAATTCACAAGCCCTCACGGAGAGAAGCCCTCTGCAGAACCTGACAGAAGTGAAATGTTGTTAAAGTACCATAAAGTTTAGCTTCACTCCCATTTCTCACTCCCGTGAAGAGGGGCTTCATGATGTAATTTCCTGAATTTTAAGGTTATATTCTCTTATCCTGGATTCTGTCACTACGGCGTTTCAACTCAATAAATTTTAGAGTGAATGGTTGAATCGTGACTCTGTAACTCCTTTCGATTGTTGTAAAAACCCATCTGGTTCACTCGGGCTGACAATGGCCCAGTGATATTATCAGTGGACTATTAATCTAGAGACCCAATTATTGTTCGGGGGTGAGTAAAAACTGAAAGAACTGCGGACGCTGTAAATCAGGACCAAAAAACAGAAGCTGCTGGAAAAGCTCAGCAGGTCTGGCAGCATGTTGCTAATGTTCTGGGGACGCAGGCTCGAATCCTGCAGAAGGTGGAATTTGAGTTCAGTTTGAAAAAAAATTCTGGAATTAAGAGTCTAATGATGACCGTGGCTCCATTGTTGATTGTCTGGAAAAATCCACTTGGTTCGCGAATAGCCATTAGGGAAGGAAATCTGCCATCCTTACCTGGTCTAGCCTACATGTGACTCCAGGCCCACGCAATGTCGTTGACTCTTAATTGCCATCTGGCCAATAGGGATGGGCAGTACATGTTTGACTGGCCTGGGATGCCCATATCCAATGAGCAAATAAAAATTTATTGCTTTGCTGCTGGAACATCTGTATGCCCATGTTAGATGACGAGAGGATTGAACGGCATGTGAGATCCTTTGTAGCTGAATGTCCTTCAGATTGCTATCAAGGGCATAGAGCAATACTTTAAGCAATTCACTAAACTCCTTAGACACCACATTCTATATTCACGATCGCCTCCATCCAGAAGGACAAGGGCAGCAGAGACAAGGGAACACCACCACTCCAAGTTCCCCATCGATCCACTCACCATCCTGCCTTGGAAATATATCGCTCATCCTTCACTGTCGCTGGGTCAAAATCCTGGAATTCTCTCCCCAGTGGGATTGTGGATCAACCCCACAGCACATGGTCTGCAGTGGTTTTAGAAGGCAGCTCGTCACCACCTTCTGGAGGGCAACTAGGGACGGGCAAGAAATACTGCTTCACCCAGCAACGCGCACATCCTGTGAATGACTAAAACAGTGTGAAATATTCAAGAGCCTCTGGAACGGATACTGAAGTCTCATTATTTCACCATGTCTCTCAGTGACTGAGATGGAGGAGCAGAGAGCTGTGTTTGCAGCAGAAGCTGATTTTGATGGCGTCCATCTGCAAGGCATATGGCCCCAGTACAGTCCGAAATCCCTGGATTAACTGAGAAATCCCAGGAAGATTGGGAGCCTTGAGATAACAGGCTTTGCACAGGAGAGACCGGGCATGACAATGTCTTAAACAAATGTGGAAGTCGAAAAAAAATCTGTATAGAGCCACCTTAACTCATTAAATTAATCCAGAATGTAAGGTTTGACTGAATTATCACAAAGCCCATTCCATGGATGGGTTAGAATTAAGATTGAGAAAGATCAAAGTGATTTATTCTTTGGAAGAAACCTCTTTGAAACCAATACAGTAAAACTTCCAAAGGAGGAAGGAGACAGGGGATGACCTGGCCTGGAATGTCTCATCCCGGTTTGACCACTCTCTATAGCTGGAAGACCTGACTGCTGCAGGCATACCCCACAGCATTCCCACACCTGGACCTCTCCAGTTCCTGACACTTGTCCCCAGATATAGCGGACATCGAGAGGGAATAGCCGCTCTGCTTCCTGCTAGACGGAACTGCAGCGGGTGCGTTCCACTGACCTCAGGACCAGCAGAGGAGGCCACAGGGCCAGATCCTGCCAGCCTGGTCTGTGGTTACCAACCAGGGTCAGTGCGGTCTCAGCTTTCGGGTCTGTAGGAGGAAGTTTAATAACTCATGCCAGTATTTCCCAACCACTGACTGCCTCAATACAATACTCCCAAAGTTACCTCTGATATGAAGTTCTGGTCCTCTGTAGTTGCATTGTAAAGACTGGCACATGCAAATAGATACAATCAGTCCTACCTCATTTTTTCCTTTGAGGGTGAAAGTTTCAGAACCTAAAGATGTCAGGTCAAGAAAGGGGTGGCTGAATTGAAGTCAGAATGGGGTAAAGACATCTGATAAAGCGAACGCTTGCTGGATTCACACAGAAAGAGGAACCTAAGGCAAGTGAGAAATGAAATAAAATCAGGAAGCTCAAGGGTTAATGATTTTCATTCTTTTCCCAGTCTGGGAGGAGCCAAGATTTTCATTTGGGAAAAGGGAACAATTAACGGCAGTTCATTCCACTGTGAGGGTTTTGTATGAGAAGCTGTAACCTATATTCCTGCTCTTGGTGGTCAGACTACAAGAGTGTGTGTGTGTTGGTTTTGGATTTTCTTCATTTTTTGTCAAAGCTGAGTTTGGACCTCATTTTAATCACGGAACGCATCCCAATCAAGTCAGAGCATGCTGCGATGCCTTCTGCACTCAGCCAGGAATCTTCCCAATGTGGAAAAGAAAGACAGACACAGTGACCCAGTCGTGACTCTGAGCTTCAAAGGTAAGGACAGAAAGTGTCAGCGTGCCAACCCAGGAAGCAGGACCATAGCTCCAGGAGCCAGAGTGAGCGCAGAGTATGGGAATGTTTGTTTTATTTCGACATCCCTGTATCAAAAAAGGGGCAAATTAAATTTTACTGTGCAAAGTCTGACTGGTGGGTAATGCAGTTCATTGGGAAGCAGGCCATTCGGTCCATTGTTGCAGCCTAGCCCATGCGTCTCACTCTTCTGGCACTTCCTCCCTGAAAAGTTGAATTGCTTTTAAAGAGTTTTCTTTCAAAGAATAAACCGTTCAGAGTTTATAAATCTTAATTCTAACTCCTGTGTGGGATGGGTTTACGCATAATTCAGTCAAATCTTGTACTCTGGACTAATCTTAATGGGGTAAGGTGAGTCCATCCAGTTTTTCTGACTTCCACAGTCTCTTTAAGACGTCGTAAGACTCAGTATGTCCTGTGCAAAGTATGTTATCTCAAGCCTCCCAATCTTCCTGGGATTTCTCCGTTAACCCAGCAATTCCAGACTGTGGCGGTGGCCAAACTCCTTTCTGCTGGCTAGCTGCAATGTTCCCTCTCCCCTGGCCTGAAGAAGGGAAAGCTGGGCTCTCCCTGCATAACCTAGAGATGCAGGAAATGGAGGAGGGACTGAAGATTTTGCACTGAAATTTTGTTTCCATATATAGAAACCCTGTCTCTCACACCTCCACTTAAAAAGGACCAAGCAGTGAAAATGATGCCAAACATAACCATAAACATTACAGAACCGTGGCTGCTCAGTTGTTTTTGTTTGAGGAGTGAGGGAGTATTTCTGCGGTGTACACATTTGTTATTAGGATCCTCTGGTTTTAAATCCATTTCCTCTCTGCTCAGGATCCATTGAAGCCTCTCCCCACCACCACCGCCCACCAACCCCCCCCCCCCCATCACCGGCCTCTTTCTTTCCCTAAAGTTTCTGTTCAAATATCAAGAAGTCCATAGGCTTTGCTCCCCGTCATGACACAGTTTGGTCACTACAGCCACCACCTCACTCCCAGGGTCTGAGGCTGACCACAGACTTCATTATTTGACCCTAAAAGGGATTTCCAGCCCCATAACCTCCTCGATCTGCCCGCTCCCACCTCTGCAGTGCCTCTCGACTCTGCAGTGCCTCAGTTGAAGCCCCACAAGTGGTATTAATCTAGGTGGAAGGCACAGTGTTAATGGGCTGAAGGGCCTCTTCCATAGTGGATGACCCTGTGACTATGATGCATCTGTCCTTCTGTCACCTCCGTGCCTAACTAGTGCGACATCACCCAGGGCACCGATCATGGGATAGCTGACTACTGACTCTCACATGCTACTTTGACGGGGCCCTGGTGGAACCCAAACTGGGCGTCTCTGAGCAGGTCACTGCTGAGTGGGTGCAGCTTGATGGCACTGTCGATGACATCTTCTTTGGGCTCATTGTTGAGTTCGTACAGGACATCGGTGAGGCCTCTTCTGGAGTACTGTGTCCAGTTCTGGTTGCCCCGCTATAGGAAGGATGTTATTAAGCTGGAAAGTGTTCCAAAGAGATTTACCAGGATGTTGTCGAGAATGGAGGGTTTGAGTTATAAGGAGATGCAGGATGGGCTGGGGCTTTCCACAGGAGCGTAGGAGGTTGAGGGGGCAACCTTATTTGAGATCTACATAATCATGCAGTGTATAGATAAGGTGAATGGCATGTGTCCTTTCCTGAGAGTGGGGGATTTTGAGGTAAGAGGAGAAAGGTTTTTTGACGGAATGTGTGCAGAATGAACTTCCAGATGAGGTGGTTGATGGTAAAAAGACATTTGCAAAAGTTCATGAATGAGAAATGGACCGAGTGCCGGTAGATGGGACTAGTTGAGTTTGGAAACATGGTCAGCATGGATTGATTAGACAGAAGGGTCTCTTTCTGTGTTGTATTACCGATGACTCTATGAATACTCAACATGCTGCTTGGGCTGGTGAAATCCACGTATGCATTGAGTGAAATAAATGGCTCCTAGTCATTAATGCTAGGCTCCTTTCAATGGTGACTGTGAGCCTGTGATCTCAGATCTCCAGCCAAGCGATACAGCCTCTCAGCAATTATCCTGTGAAGTCCTCAAATCATTTTGTGGGTTTTGATGAGATCACCATCCATTCTTCTAATCTCCAGGGAATATTGCAGGGTAAAACTGTTCCAAAGCAGGAGGAGGTCATTCAGTCAGGAATCTCAGTGCTGCTTCCTCACAAGAGTAATGATTGACTCAGTTTATTCCACTCTTCTGTCCTTGGCCAGTTGTCAAAGGGATTAATCTTGGTAGATCTCACTTACAACATTATGAGAGACATGGATAGGATGGATAGTTGGAGCCCCTTTCTCAGGTTAGAAATGTCAGTTACTGGGTCTTTAGTTTAAGGCAAACGTGGGGTAAGTTTAAAGGAGATGTGAGAGAAAGCTTTTTATTGCAGAGGGTCGTAACGTGCCGCCAGAGGAGATGGTAGAACCAGGTGCCACAGCAATGTTTAAGAAGCATTTAGATAGATACACGAATACGCAGGCAAAAGATTTTTATCTGAGAAAGGTGTCATGTGTCAGCACATGGTTGATGGGCCAAAAGGCCTGTTCCTGTTGCTGTAACTTGTTGTTTTTTCTTGTTATGTTATATTTATGGTTTCAACCCAGGTTCCTGTAGGAGATTGTTCATGACAAGTTAAATTTCCAGGAATGGGCAACAGTGGATACAGATAGGGCTGGGAATGGGGAATAGCAGACATGGGTATGGCAGTGAGAGACAAGTGACCCACCAAGGAATGGGGAATTGTGGACACAATAGAACTGGGAACAAGCAATAGAAGACAGGAATAGAGCAGGAATGGGGAGTAGCGAACCCAGAAAAATTGGGGAATGGGGAATAGTGAATCGGGTAAAGAAGGGAACTGGGATACAATGGGGAATGGGGAATAGGGGACAGGGACAGAAAGTGGAATGGGGAATAGGGAATAGATATGCAGGAGGGAATGGGGAATAGGGAACAGGGTTACAGTGAAGAATGAGGAATAGTGGACAGGGAGAGCAAAGGGAATGGGGAAAGAGGAAACAGGGATACAATAGGGAGTACAGAATAGTGAACAGGGATAGAGCTGGGAATAGAGTGCAGCAGCAAGAGGTACAGCAGGGAATAGGGAATTGTGGGCAGGACTGAGTGGCCTAATTTTCCTCCGATAAGAACTTCTTCACCCAAAGGGTTGTGAATCTGTGGAATTCCCTGCCCAGTGAAGCGGTTGAAGCTACCTCACTGAATTTTTTTTAAGGCAAGGCTAGATAAGTTTTTGAACAGTAAAGGAATTACGGGTTATGGAGAGTGGGCAGGTCAGTGAAGCGGAGTCTCAAAGATCAGCCATGATCTTATTAGATGGCAGGGCAGGCTCGAAGGGCCAGCTGGCCTACTCCTGCTCCTAGTTCTTATGTTCTTATGATCTGAGAGGGATGGGAATGATAAATAGTGAACAGGGATACTTTGAGGAATGGAGAATAGTGCAAATATGAAGTTATCCACTTTGGTAACAAAAGTAGGAAGGCAGATTATTATCTGAATGAATATAAATTGAGAGAGGGGAATGTTTAATGCGACCATGCACAAGTTCCTGAAAGTAAGCATACAGGTGTGGCATGCCGTAAAGTAGGTAAACTGTGCGATAGCCTTCATTGCGAGAAGATTTGAGTACAGGAGAGCACAATGGTTTAAGGTGAGAGAGGAAAGATTTAAAAGGGACCTAAGGTGCAACCTTTTCACACAGAGGGTGGTGCTTATATAGAATGAACTGCTAGAGGAAGTGGTGGAGTCTGGTACAATTACGACATTTAAAAGGCATCTGGATGGGTAAATGAATAGGATACAGGCCACATGCCGGGAAATGAGCCTAGATCTATTTAGGATATCTGGTTGGCATGGATGAGTTGGACCGAAGGTTCCGTTTTCATGCTGCATATCTCTATTCCTCTGTAATGAAGGGAGATCTCACAGAAACTTTTAACATTCTAACGGAACTAACAGGTTAGATTCAGGAAGGATGTTCCCGGTGGGGGAGTTTGGTACCAGGGGTTACAGTGCAAGGATAAGGGCTAAATCTTTCAAGACTGAGATGAGGAGAAATTTCTTCACCCAGAGAGTGGTGAGTCTGTGGAATTTTCTGTCACAGGAAGTGAGGCAAAGCAAAAATGTGCTTTCAAGAAGGAGGTTGATATAGCTTTTGTATATAAAAGTGATCAAGGGATATTGGGGATGGTGGGATTAATTTATTGAGCTCAATGATCAGCCATGACCACAATGAATAGTGGATCAGGCTGGAGGGGACCTAGTAATCTACTCCTGCTCCTACCTTCTGTGTTTCTATTTTAATAGTGGATGCAGGTAGTGTCGAATAAGGAATAGTGGATGCGGTACAGTGGTGAATGAGGAATAATGGACATGGATACACCCACGCCCTCCACCTCCTGCAGAACTTTCAATTCCCTGGCCCCCAAAACCTCATTTTCACCATGGATATCCAGTCCCTATACAGTTGTATTCTGCATGCAGATGGCCTCAAGGCCCTCCGCTTCTTCCTGTCCCACAGGCCCGACCAGTCCCCCTCCACTGACACCCTCATCCACCTAGCCGAACTCGTCCTCACCCTCAACAACTTTTCTTTCGATTCCTCCCACTTCCTACAGACAAAGGGGGTGGCCATGGGCACCCGCATGGGCCCCAGCTTCGCCTGCCTCTTTGTAGGTTATGTGGAACAGTCCCTCTTCCGCACCTACACAGGCCCCAAACCCCACCTCTTCCTCCGTTACATTGATGACTGTATCGGCGCCGCCTCTTGCTCCCCAGAGGAGCTCGAACAGTCCACATCCACTTCACCAACACCTTCCACCCCAACCTTCAGTTCACCTGGGCCATCACCAGCACATCTCTCACCTTCCTGGACCTCTCAGTCTCCATCTCAGGCAACCAGCTTGTAACTGATGTCCATTTCAAGCCCACTGACTCCCACAGCTACCTAGAATACACCTCCTCCCACCCTCCCTCCTGCAAAAATTCCATCCCCTATTCCCAATTCCTCCGCCTCCGCTGCATCTGCTCCCAGGATGAGGCATTCCACTCCCGCACATCCCAGATGTCCAAGTTCTTCAAGGACCGCAACTTTCCCCCCACAGTGGTCGAGAACGCCCTTGACCGCGTCTCCCGCATTTCTCGCAACACATCCCTCACACCCCGCCCCTGCCACAACCGCCCAAAGAGGATCCCCCTCGTTCTTACACACCATACCACTTTGTTATCATGGATACAAAGGGAATTGGGATTAATGGACAGAGATACAGATGGGAATGGGGAATAGTGGACAGGGATACTGAAGAGAATGGGAATAGTGAACATGGATACAAAGGGGAACGAGGAAAGGTGGAGAAAGATATGAAAGGGAATGGGGAAGGTTGGACAGGTATACAGAGAGGACTGGAAAAGCTGGAGGGGGATACAGAAGGGAATGGGGAACAATAAAAACAGATACAAAGGGAACAGGGGAACAGTGAACTGGGATAGAGAAGGGAATAGTGGACATGGATAGAGAAGGGAATGGAGAATAGTGGACTGGGATAGAGATGGGAGTAGGGAATAGTGGACAGCAAAAAAGCTCCTTTTTTCTGGGATTGTTTGTGTCTTTTATCTTGTTGGTTTTTGTGCGAAGCTGCAGTGATTACGGTAGCCATGATCGGCAGCTGAAAACTGGTCAGGTTTCAAAATTGCCATTCTAGCATTGAGGGGGGATGGAGATTTTGAACAGTACTACCATTCCTTTGTCAGATTTAAAATCCCAATTGATTTGGCTTGAAGGGAGTAGTAGAGACAGTCAACATGGAGTGAATGTGGGAAGGAACTGGTCTCTGAGAAGCTTGTACAATACAATGCCATGATGGATGTAATGACCATTTCATAGTTGAACACTGTATGATACATTACCCCATATTATCAATGCGAATGACTCAGTCCATCCTGCCTATGCTGGTGCTTGTAAACATCTGTCCAGTTATTCCCAGAATGCTACCCTTTCCTCAGAGCCCTGTAATCATATCAAACCCTGTCAAGTCTGCTTCCACCATCCTTTCAAACACTGCATGCCAGATCACAACAGCTCACTGTGTCTGAAAATTTCTCCACTTCCTCTCTGCTTCATATATCAGCTTTCGGAAATCAGTTTACTGAGGTTATTGACCTTCTAGCGACTGAAATCTCTGATCATTCAGTTAAAATTCCTGTCTGGTGTCCCACTCCACTCCTAATCTGCTTTGATTAGCGGAGAACATGCTACACAATCCCTCATAAATTCCATCTTCTTCCTCTTCGGCACTTTAACTGATGGGAACTTTTATCTTCCATTTCAGGCGTAAAGAAGAAGACCAAGGTGATTAAGAACAATTTAAATCCAGTCTGGAATGAGGTGAGAAAGCTGTAAACGTCTATTTCACTGCTGAATCCTTCGCTTCCCTGAGAGGACAGAGAAACCGAGTTAATGTTTGGAATCCATATAACTCCTCTTAAAAATTGAGGGGGCATAGAAATTGATAAGTTTCACATTGTAAAATAAAAGGGAGGGGGCGAGCAAGTGAGACAGTGCCCAGAACAAAAGGGAAAAGGACTGCCAATTGTTGTGGAGAAGCGATACAAATGAAGAATAGGTGTTAATGGCAGAAAGTAGGTGTGCTGTGTCGAGGGAAAAATCCATGTCAAAAGACACTGAGCAAATTGTTAAATGTAGAGGACACTGCATTTTCAGTCTTGAGAATGATCCTGACCTTACAGCCACTCGCTATTGTAATACACCATCTTGCTTTCATATGAATATTTCTGTCCTGGCCTGTAACTGACTTCTGGCCCATAACAATGCCCTCTGGGATGGACAAAATGCTGGCCAGTACGTGCAGGACTCTGGGTCTGTCCTCAGTAGAGTTTACAAAGTTGAGGGGGGATCTGATTGAAATTTACAGGATACTGAGAGGCCTGGCTAGAGTGGACGTGGAGAAGATGTTTCCACTAGTAGGACAGACGAGGACCCAAGGGCACAGTCTCGGTGTGAAGGGGCTGACCTTTAGAACTGAGATGGCATTGTGGGTCAACCCACAGCAGGTGGACTGCAGGGCTCAAAAAGCAGCTCAACACCACCTTCTCAAGGGGCAACTAGGGATGGGCAAGAAATGCTGGGCCCACCCAACGACACCCATATCCTACAAAATAAATAGGAAAAAACAGATGAGGAGGAATTTTTTCAGCCAGAGGGTGGTGAATCTGTGGAACTTGTTGCTGTAAAGTGATGCGGATGCTAAGACGTTTAGTCCATTTAAAATGGAGGTAGGGAGGCTCTTGATTAGTTAGGGGATCAGGGATTACAGGGAGATGGCAGGAGGAGGGGTTGAGAAACATGTCCATGATCGAATGGCCAAATGGCCTAACTCTGCTCCTGTATCTTATGGTCTTATGGTGACCATATCTAGGCTACTGCGTTGGTCTGGTTGGCTAAGTTTTGGTCGGCTTATTTATCATTCTGAGAGTCACCCATTATTTCGTATTTTCTTTCAGTGAACCAATCCTTAATCCAGAGATAGTAGGAACTGCAGATGCTGGAGAACCTGAGATAACAAGGTGTAGAGCTGGATGAACACAGCAGGCCAAGCAGCATCAGAGGAGCAGGAAGGCTGACGTTTCGGATCTAGACCCATCTTCAGAAAATTTTCTTTTTTCTGAAGAAGGGTCTAGGCCCGAAACGTCAGCCTTCCTGATCCTCTGATGCTGCTTGCCCTGCTGTGTTCATCCAGCTCTACACCTTGTTATCTCCAATTCTCAATCCATCCTAGAATGTAATCCCATTCAGTGCCCTCTAATTTTGTCTCCCAGCCTCCAGCCTGGGTCATTATTGAAAACCTCCTGAAAAATCCAAATACATCACATCCACTGATGGTCCTTTAGCAATGCAGCAAATGATATCCTCAAAAATACTATGACGAGTTTGTCAAACCTCAAGATCATTTCTTCAGATTATATGGAGATAATTGCTTTGAAACAGAGAAAATTCACTTTTTGATTTCCTTTGATTTGATTGATTTTTGTCGCATGTACCTCGGTCCAGTGAAAAGCTTTGTTTTGAGTGCTGAACAGGCAGATCATACCCTACATAGCACATTAGGGAATAGAACAGAGCGAGGAATGCAATGTTACTGCTGCAGAGAAGGTGCACAAAGAGTGAGGTCAACATTAGATTTAAAATTTGAGAGGTCCATTCAGAAGTTTAATAACAGTGGGGAAGAAGCTGTTCTTGAGTTTGATGGTCTGTGTGCTTAAACTTTTGTATCTTCTGCCTGACTGATGAAATTGAAAGAGATTACTGGGGTAGGAGGGGTCTTTGGTGATGTTTGCTGCCTTTCTGAGACAGTGAGAAGTATAGATGGAGTCAATGGATGGAAGGTTAGCTTGCATGATGGACTGGACTGTTGCCACGCAGGCTCATGGGGTTGTTAAGAAGACGTACGGTGTGTTAAGTTTTATTGGTGGAGGGATTGAGTTTTGGAGCCATGAGGTTATGCTGCATCTGTACAAAACTCTGATGCGGCCGCACTTGGAGTATTGCGTACAGTTCTGGTCATCGCATTATAAGAAGGATGTGGAAGCTTTGGAAAGGGTGCAGAGGAGATTTACTAGGATGTTGCCTGGTATGGAGGGAAGGTCTTATGAGGAAAGGTTGAGGGACTTGAGGCTGTTTTCGTTAGAGAGAAGAAGGTTAAGAAGTGACTTAAATAGAGACATACAAGATGATCAGAGGATGAGATAAGGTGAACAGTGAGAGCCTTTTTCCTTAGATGGTGATGGCTAGCATGAGGGGACAAATTAGTTTAAATTGAGGGCTGATAGGTATAGGACAGATGTCAGAAGTAGGTTCTTCACTCAGAGAGTAGTAAGGGCGTGGAATGCCCTGCCTGCAACAGTAGCAGACTCGTCAATGTTAAGGGCATTTAAATGGTCATTGGATAAACATATGGATGATAATGGGATAGTGTAGGTTAGATGGGCTTCAGATCGGTATGACAGGTCGGCGCACATCGAGGGCTGAAGGGCCTGCACTGCGCTGTAATGTTCTATGATCTATGTAGTTTCTTATGGTCCTGGGCAGAGCAGCTTCCGTACCAAGCTGTGCTGCATCCAGAAAGAATGCTTTCTACGGAGCGTCTATAAAAATTGAGAGGAGTCTTTATGGATGTGCCAAATTTCCTTAGCCCCCTGAGGAAGTAGAGACGCTGTTGATTAATGGATTTCTGGGATGGATGGTTTATCTGCTGTGGAAAAGTGAGAAGGGTCGAGTCTGTACCCATTGAGAAGAATGAGAAGTGATTGTATTGAAACGCGTAAGTCCCTGAGGGTGGATGCTGAGAGGATGTTTCCCTTTGTGGGAGAGACTAGAACTGGGGGAGGATGTTGAAAATTAAGGGCCACCCTTTTAGTCAGAGGTGAGGAGAATATTTTCTTTCAGAGTGTCTTGCTTATGTGGAATACTCTGCAGCAAGTGCTGGAGGCAGGGCCGTGGAATACTTTTAAGACAGGGGATTGATAAATTCTGAACTAACAAGTGAACTGAAGGGTGCAGGGACTTGGTGGAAATAATCCGATTACACATGATCTTTTTGACTGGGGGAGCAGGCTTGAAGGACCAAATGTCTGATTTGTGCTCTTAATTCGTAAATTTGTACGTTCTGTGCCCTAATCCAACATGGGTCTGGTGTCGACTTAGTGTAGCTTTGGTAGTACACACTCAGTGGGCCGAAGGGCCTCTTGTACTGAATGATTCTATGACATTCAAGATCTGAATTTGGCCGTTTGGAAGAAGGGTGAGCTTGCAGTGTCCTGGTCAATGTTTATCTGTCAACCACATCACTGAACAAAAAAGACTGTTGGATAGCTATATCGCTGCTTGTGGGATCTCACAAATTATATTTTGCACTTCTACATTCCAGCAGCCACTACACGAGTACTCCACTGGCTGAGAGGAACTTTGGAATGCAGTGGATCGGTGCTGTGGAAATGTATTTTCGTGCTAGTGCTTAGCTGTGTCGAATTGTGTGTGCTGCCTCTGTCTGGGATTCAATTGCATTAAACTCAGTGTTATTCTGTGCCGATCCTTTCACTCACAGGGTTTTGAATGGGATTTGAAAGGAACACCACTGGATGCAAGTTCGGAGATCCAAATCGTGGTGAAAGATCATGAAACGATGGGTAGAAACAGGTAGGAGGTGACCTGTGATTTATTCAACATGTTCCAGTGTGCTAAATGCACTGTGTATAATGTCTACCTTATAAGACAATGTGTTTTGAGCCCAGATGCATGGAGAATTAGCATAGCATAATAAAATCCTGCGATAGTCCCACTATACCACTATCATTGACACAGAGATAGTAGGAGTTGCCGACACTGGAGAATCTGAGATAACACGGTGTAGAGCTGGATGAACACAGCGGGCCAAGCAGCATCAGAGGAGCAGAAATGCTGCCTGGCCCGTTGTGTTCATCCAGCTTCACACCGTGTTATTCCAGTATCATCGACTCTGTTTCAAACACCTTATTGAGGAGTGCATTCCAAATCTCAACCACTTGAGCAAAATGCTTTTATCCTCATTTAGTTTAGCCAATCTGCACCTCTGTTTTTGACTGCATTAGAATAACAGACACTAACAGTACAGAAGGAGGCCATTCAACCCATTGCGTCCTTACTGGCTATTTTAACACTCGATCTACAATACGGTGCCTATTCTGAGATGTTCCATCACTTGCTGACAAAAAAGACACCTCTATAAAGCTGATCACAGCTAGACGTAGTATAGAAGGTGAAGGTCACAATGGGAAAAATGCGCTCACCGAGCAAAGCTAAATGGAACTAGAGCTGGTTAAAACCGTGCAGTGAGTTAATAACCCCTTATGCATTTCATATGATGTGTTTTTGTGACAATTTTAAGTTTATCACCCATTACCTTCCACCACTACCAGTGCAATGAAAACAAACTTTATTGACTAAAAGGATAAATATTAAAATACTAAAAATATGCTTAAACTGTTAAATTTATAAAACTCTGCTTAGATTATCTAAGACTATGCCTTCAGAAAATTCTACAACCTCCTACAGAACCCGCCTTCAGCACTCTCTCCGGCAGCCCTTTCCAGACCCCAACAACACTCAGAGTGAAGAAGTACATCCTCATCTCATTCCTAGCTCACTTGCTGACACATTGACGATCTGAACTTGCATCTCGACTTATGCTGTCTGAACTGTTTAATTGTTTCAATCACCTCGATCAGACGTTGTCAGGAGCAGATACCCATCTTCTTCGAGCAACACACAGAATTTAAGCCCCTCATCAATGGACGAACTTACTTAATGTTGGATAATGATAAGCTGCTTGTGGCATCAGAGCTGCAACAAGACACAGCATGTTGAAGCTGATGAGAATTTGTACAAGTTCAGGCAAATTAAGGACTGCTTGTATGGTTTGTCTCAAGCTGTCTGCTCAGCAGCTTTTCTGGGAGTCTTGCTTTGCTAAGGTTAACCGCGGTTGGAAATCCGATGTGCTTTGATTTGCTGCGCCTTCATCCTGTGACACCACATCAAACAGCCTCCAACACTTGAGTACCATCCTGCACACACTGTCATTCTCAAAATCACCCAGTCACTTGGCCAGCTGCAAACAATGGAAACAGCTCCGATTAAATAACATTGCCACTGAATCTGTCCCGAATTTTTCCTGTGTACAACATGACCCAGGGTTAATCTGTACATCTCTCAAAAGGTTCCTCTGCTTAGCCTGTTCCAAACATTAACCCACCTCCAGATTGTTTCATCTGTGATCTCTTCCCAATCAAGCATTGAATTGCAAGTATTTAATGGGGACAGTGTAGAGGGAACCTTAATCTGTGTCTAACCCCGTGCTGTCTCTGTCCTGGGAGTGTTTGGTGGGGACAGTGTAGAGGGAGCTTTACTCTGTACCTAACCTCAAGCTATCTCTGTCCTGGGAGTGTTGGATAGGTTCAGTACGGAAGGAGCTTTACTCTATATCTAACCCCGTGCTGTCCCTATCCTGGCAGTGTTTGAGGGGGGAGACTGTAGAGGGAGATTTACTCAGTATCTAACCCCGTGCTGTCCCTATCCTGGGAGTATTTGATGGGAACAGTGTAGATAGAGCTTTACTCTGTATCTAACCTCATGCTGTCCCTGTGCTGGGAGTGTTTGATGGGGTCAGTGTAGAGAGAGAGAGCTTTACCCTGTACCTAACCCCATGCTGTCCCTGTGCTGGGAGTGTTTGATGGGGACAGTGTAGAGAGAGCTTTCCCCTGTATCTAACCTCATGCTGTCCCTGTGCTGGGAGTGTTTGATGGTGTCAGTGTAGAGAGAGCTTTACTCTGTATCTAACCCCGTGCTGTCCCTGTGCTGGGAGTGTTTGATGGGGTCAGTGTAGAGAGAGCTTTACCCTGTATCTAACCCCATGCTGTCCCTGTGCTGGGAGTGTTTGATGGGGACAGTGTAAAGAGAGCTTTCCCCTGTATCTAACCTCATGCTGTCCCTGTGTTGGGAGTGTTTGACGTGGGAACAGTGTAGAGGGAGCTTTACTCTGTGTGTTGCCTGTCCCAGCTGGGTGTACTTTGGTGATTTGTTTCCAATCACTGGTTACTGGCTCCCATAGAAAATGTGTCAAAATACGCTGACGATTTAAGGGAGGTCCGAAACTGAGAAGATGCGGTTTTGTCAAAAGTAGTTGTTTAATTCATGGACGGTGCAATGAGTCAGCCCTTCCTGTTGTGCCTTTTCCAAGAGTTCTCAAACAGGAAGGGAAGTTCCTCTCAGATGAGGTTAATGACGAAACTCTGGGTTTGAACAAATGGATTCTGGCTTCTGATCTACGTGCTGGCCTATAAATTGTCTGCTGTTTATAAACACACTGTCAGGCCATGACTGCGGGAGAGAATGGTCAGCTTTTCCCTTATGAATACGAGGTCAAATGAAAAGAAAGCCTTAAATATTAAGCGAGATAACAAGGTATAGAGCTGGATGAACACAGCAGGCCAAACAGCATCAGAGTTCCATTCCTGCCTCTTTGATTTGTCTGTCTCCTCTCCACCTATCTTCTCCTCTATCCATCTTCGATCTGCCTCCCCCTCTCTCCCTACTGATTTCAGAACCCCTTCCCCTCCCCCATTTCTGATGAAGGGTCTAGGCCCGAAATGTCGGCCTTCCTGCTCCTAAGATGCTGCTTGGCCTGTTGTGTTCGTCTAGCTCTATACCTTATTATAGTAGGAACTGCAGATGCTGGAGAGTCTGAGATAACAAGGTGTGGAGCTGGATGAACACAGCAGGCCAAGCAGCATCAGATGAGCAGGAAGGCTGACGTTTCGCTGAAGAAGGGTCCAGACCCGGAACGTCAGCTTTCCTGCTCCTCTGATGCTGCTTGGCCTGCTGTGTTCATCCAACTCTACACCGTGTTATCTCAGATTCTCCATCATCTGCAGTTGTTACTTTCTCTCAAACATTAAGCAATGCTTCTTTCTCTCTTCCTCTCCTGAAGGCACAAATAAACCTTCAAAACAGAAAATAGGGTAGCAGGAAGCCATTCGGCCCTTTGAGACTGCATCGCCATTCAATATGGTCATAGGAAGGATGTTGTGAAACTTGAAAGAATTCAGGAAACATTTATGGGGATATTGTATGTGTTGGAGGGTTTGGGCTACTGGGAGAGGCTGAATAGGCTGGGCCTATTTTCCCTGGAGCATCGGCGGCTGAGGAGTTTAAATTGTTTGACCTGTTTGGTCCTAAAAAACCATATCTGCATCTTTCTTGAAAATTTTCAATGTATTTCCCGCAACAGTTTCTCCTGTAGCAGTGAATTCCATATTCCTTTGTTGTGAGAATCGGTAAAATACACTGAACAGAAGTCTATTCGGCCCATCACCTCTGTGCCAGGCTCTCTGTTGATGAGCTATCAGACTTGGTGATTTGTTTCCAATCACTGGTTACTGGCTCCCACAGAAAATGTGTCAAAATACGCTGGCAATTTAAGGGAGGTCCGAAACTGAGAGGATGCGGTTTTGTCAAAAGTAGTCTCTTCCTCTCGTGAAGGCACAAATAAACCTTCGAAACAGAAAATAGGCAGCAGGAAGCCATTCGGCCCTTTGAGACTGCTTTGCCATTCAATATGGTCATAGGAAGGATGTTGTGAAACTTGAAAGAATTCAGGAAACATTTATGAGGATATTGTATGTGCCAACCTCTCTGTTGATGAGCTATCAGACTAATTCAGCCTTCAATAGCTCCCTTGAGGCCTGTTTTGTTGAAAGAAGAATAAAGCCAGGTACCCGTTTGGTGGTGAGCCGTGACATAGGTGACATCGGGTAATGATATGGAATCAATTCAGGTGGAAATAGGGATGGAAAAAGGAAAGAAGAATTGGATGGAAAGTCTATAGACAGTTTCCTCACTGTAGGACAAAGTATACAGCAGGAAATGATGGAGACGTGTAAAGCGGAGGGCTACAATTGCCCTGGGTGATTTTAGCCAGCACATTAACTGGACAATTCAGATGGACAAGGATGACAAAATGATAGCGTTCATCAGGGGTTGCTTCTTAGAGTATTAATTCACACAGTCTACCAGGGAACAGGGTATTTTCGATCTGGTAATGGGAGGATTAGCGGGAGATCTGAAATCAGAACAGAAATTGCTGGACAAATTCAGTAGATCTGACAGCATCTGTGGAGTGTCACACAGTCACACAGACCGTTCGGTCCAACCATTCCATGCCAAACATGATCTCAAACTAAACTAGTCCCACCTGCCTTTACTTGGCCCATATGCTTCCAAACCTTTCCTAATCATGTACTTATCCAAATGTCTCTTAAACGTTGTAACTGTATCAGCATCCACCAGTTCCTCTGGCAGTTCTCCCATGCATGAACCACTCTCTGTGTAAACAAAAAATTGTCCCTCATTCCTTTTTAAAATCTTTTCCCTCTCACTTTAAATCAGAGCTAACGTTTTGAATCCAAATGTTCTAAAGAAGGGTCACGATATCGAAAAATTAACTCTCTCTCCTTTAATGCTGCCAGATCTGCTGAGTTCCTCCAGCAATTTCTGTTTTTAATCCTCAGCTTTTTGTTTTATTTTACTAAGAGACATGAGCCAAGTGCAGGCAGGTGGGATGAGCTGAGGTTGGGATTATGTTTGACGTGGACTGGTTGGGCCAAAGGGCTCTGTTTCCATGCAGAATGACTGGATGACATTATAAACGTCAGTCTCAAACTAGTCCTTTCAACTTAAATAAATGCAATTACAGAGGGTATGAGGAAAGAGTTGCTTGAAGCAGGCTGGGGAAATAGACTGAGGGGAAGGCCAGTGATGAGCAGTGATGGACGTACAAGCACATATTTCATAATTTTCAGCAAAAGTTTATTTTGGTCCAGAAGAAGTCAGATCTACCGTTGGCTAACAAGGAGACATCACACCTGGAATATTGAGTATAGGTGTGGTTTCCTCACCAAAGAACGGGTATACCTGCCATAGAGGAGGGAGAAGCGATGGCCTAGTGGTAGTATCGCGGGGCTATTAATCCAGAGACTGAGGTCATGTCTTGGGGATTCAGGTTCACATCCTGCCACGGCAGATGGTGGAATTTGAAATCACTAAATATCTAGAATTAAGAGTCTAATGATGACCATGAATCAATTGTCTGGAAAAACCCATTTGGTTAACTGGAAGCTGCCATCCTTACCTGGTCTGGCCTGCATGTGAGTCCAGACCCACAGCAATGTGTTTGACGCTTAAGCAGCCCTACAGACAGTTAGGGATGAGCAATAAATATTGGTCTAACCCTCAACCTGTGAATTAATAAAAAAAAAGGGGAGGGCGGGAAAGATTGGCTAAAGGTGACAAGGATGTAGAGGGAGGGATGGAGGATGGTGTGGAAGTAGAGGATCAACCATGATCATAAAGAATAGCAAGCAGGGCAGATGGTCCCAGTTCTATTTTCGAGGGCAGAAAATCTCTCGCTTTCAACATTTGCCACGTGAAAAAAAAATCCCTCCTCACGGTTCTCCCTCCACCCTGTGCCTCATGCCCTAAATCTGAAACCCCTGTCGCTGGTCTTTGTTTGTCCACACTTCGCAAATGTGGTTAAAAAATCCTGCAGCACTATGGTTGATTGTGACCTGCCTCTGAAATGGCCAAGCCAATCATTCAAATCAAGGGTAATTGGAATTGGCACCAATCTGGTCTTACAGGGGATATTCACATTCCAAGAAAGAATGGAGAATTTAAAAAGATCATCCTTGTGAATTCTGCAAGTATAATGTGGCTGCAGCACTACAAGAGGAAGTGGTGCAGTGGCAGGAGAGCTTCAAGCCCCAACATTGGTAGTGCGAGGTCAAATGTGAAACAGATAAGACTGGTTAAGGAAATCTATTTCCAAAGCACTTTTTCCCAACTCCAGGCCTTCCCAAAGCCACTTAAACACCAAGGAAACTACACTTTAACGTTTCACTTTTAAGAGCCATAGAATTACAGAGCGGTTAGCACTGAAACAGACTGCTTGTTCAACTTGTCCATGTCTACCAGATTTCCCAAATTAACCCATTTGCCAGCATTTGGCCCATATCTCTGTAAACCTTGATTACCAAGTGTGGAGCTGGATGAACACAGCAGGCCAAGCAGCACCTCAGGAGCACAGGCCAAGCAGCGACAGGGGGTCTGATGAAGGGTATAGGCCTAAAATGTCAGCTTTTGTGCTCCTGAGGTGCTGCTTGGCCTGTGCTCCTGAGGTGCTGCTTGGCCTGCTGTGTTCATCCAGCTCCACACTTGGTTATCTTGGATTCTCCAGCATCTGTCGTTCCAATTATCTCTGTAAACCTTTCCTATTCACATACCCATCCAGATGCCTTCTTAATGTTGTAATTGTACCAGCCTCCAACACTTCCTCTGGCAGCTCATTCCATACACGCACCACTCTCAGTTGCCCCTTGGGTCCCTTTTAAATCTTTCCCCTCTCACCTTAAACCTATACCCTCTAGTTTTGGAACCCCCTGTCCTGCAGGAAATGTCCATTCACCCGATCAATGCCCCTCCGGATTTTATATACCTCAATAAGGTTACAACCCGCCCTCCCACTCCCACTCTGCCTCCAATGTTCCAGGGAAAATATAGAATGCCTACAGTGTGGAAACAGGCCCTTTGGCCCAACAAGTCCACACCAAACCTCAAAGAATTCCCACCCAGACCCACCCCATCTACATATCCCTGAACACCACAGGCAATTCAGCATTACCAATCCACCCTAATCCATCTTTGGACTGTGGGAGAAACCCACACAGGCACAGAAAGACTATGCAAACTCCACACAGGCAATTGCCTGAAGCTGGAATTGAACCCAGGTCCCTGGCACTGTGAGGCAGCAGTGCTAACCACCGAGTTGCTGTGCCACGCCTTCTTTCAATCACATTGCAGCCTATTCAGCCTTTCCCAATAGCTCAAACCTTCCAACCCTGGCAACATGTTTGTAATTTTTTTTCTGAATCCTTTCAAGTTTAGCAACATCCTTCCTAAGGCAGGGAGACCAGAATTGAATGCAGTATTCCAAAACTGTTCCAAACTAATGTCCTATGTAGTCGCAGCATGGCCTCCCAACTCCTACACTTTGTCTGCAGCAAGTGGTTGGAAACAGAGGTGTGCTAATGATCAGATTGCCTGTTTTGGAGATGGTGCCTGGTACGTAAATATTGAGCAGGAGTAGCTCTGTCCTCCATTAACATGCTAGCACACTTCTCTGACAGTGAGGTCCTGACCATGTCCTCCCTACGCTCATCCTCCTGTGTACTAGGACTACACCCCAGCTTCCCATCCCCCTTCTGAGCTAGTTTAAATCCACCTGAATAGCACTAGCAAATTTCCCACCCAGGATATTAGTGCCCCTCTGGCTCAAGTGGAGACTGCCCTGTTTGTAGAGATCCCATCTTCCCCAGAATGAGCCCCAATTGTCCATGTACCTGAAGCTCTCCCTCCTGCACCATCCCTGCAGCCACGTGTTCAGGTGAACTTGGCCATCAGCCTCTACTTAGTGACTCTGTGATGTTGAGTATCCGTTTGTCTGCCTTGGGGTCATTTACCCAAAGATTGGAGGCCGAATGCCCTTGACCTTTGAAGTGCTCCCACACTGGGAGGGAACATCTCTGTCTGGCCATTGTTGTGAGGTGCCTGTTCATCCATTGTCACGGTGTCTGCATGGTGTCACCGATAGACCATGTCTCAGGGCATCCTTGCCTACAGGGTATGAGATAGCCAACGTTGGCCAAGTCACATGAGTATCTGCCGTGCACATGGTGGGTAGTGTTCCCGCGTGTGTTGGTAGTGTTCATGTCAATGATCTGGCATGTCTTGCAGAAGTTGCCATGACAGCGTTGTGTGAAGTTGTGGTCAATGTTGCCCTGAAGGCTGGGTAGTTTGCTTCGAACATTGGTCTGCGTAAGGCTTGGTGGTTGTTTGAAGGTGAGAAGCGGAGGTGTAGGGATAATCTTGGTGAGATGTTGTTCATCATCGATGATATGGTCAAGGCTGCGAAGAAAGTGTCATTTCTCTGCTCCCAGCAAGTACTGGACAATTGAAGGGTACTCTATCGATCATAACCCGCATCTGTCTTCTGAGGAGGCCGTTACAGTTTTTCGCTGTGGCACATCAGAACTGGTGATCGATGAGTTGAGCATCATATCCTGTTCCTTTGAGGGCATCCTTCAATACCTTCAAGTGTCTGTCTTGTTCCTCTTCGTCCAAACAGACCCAGTGTGTGCGTAGGTCTTGTCCGTAGGGGATGACGGTTTTAACATGTTTAGAGTGGAAGCTAGAGAAATGCAGCATCATGAGGTTATCTGTAGGTTTGTGGTAGAGTGAATGAATCTGTATTGCAGATGTCAACAGGGGAGGTGATGGCCTAGTGGTATTATTGCTGGACTGTTAATCTAGAGACCTGGATTAAAATTCTGGAGACCTGGCTCTGAATCCCACCACGACAGTTGGTGAAATTTGAATTCAATAAACAATCTAAGGCTGTAATCGTGGAACCATTATCAATTGTTGGGGGGAAAAAAACCTCATGTGGTTCACTAATGCCCTTTAGGAGAAGGAAACTGCCATCCTTACCTGGTCTGGCCTACATGTGACTCCCAACCCACTGCAATGCGGTTGACTCTTAACTGCCCCTTGGGCAATTCAGGATGGGCAATAAATGCTGACCCAGAAAGAGATGCCCATAATTCTGTGAAAGAATGTATGAAAAAATTTGTTGGAGAAACGTAAGTCTGAGCCAGGGTGTCAATGAAGTAATGTGCAATGATTTTGTGTAACAAAACAGGAAGCCTTGCAGACAAAGTTAAAACAAAGCTCTTCCTTCACACGATAGAGTTGTGCCATGAAACTGACATTTCCTGATCTTAACTCTACCTACCCCAGAAAAGTAGCAGGAAGTCTGCAGCATGTTGCCTTGATCAGTCATGCCCAACTCGGAGCTAACTCATGTCTGTGCACTGCTCTCTCTGTCTCTCGCTATGCTATTTCATCCCGGTTTTCTCCCTCCGTTATTGTTCCAGAAAATCCTGACTTGCTTCCTTTTGTCAGTAATCTTCAGGCAGATATTCCTGACCTGATGTTGCACCCACCTGATGTATGATTAATTATAGGTGGAAAAATAAATTCCCAGTTCTGGTCAATCACCTCTCCTGCATCTTCATTCATTCACAGGGTGAAGGCATCAGTGGCTAGGCCAGCATTTATTATCCATCCCAGTTAAGTGTTAGCCACGTTGCTGTGGGTCTGGAGTCACATGTAGTCCAGACCAGGTGAGGATGGCAGTTTCCTTCCCTAAAGGACATTAGTGAAACAGATGGGATATTCCCCCAACAATCATTTCATGGTCATCATGAGATTCTTAATTCAAGGCTTTTTCTTTGTTGAATTCAAATTTCAGCTTCTGGGATTCAAACCCAGGTCTTCACAACATTACTTGGATCTCTTGGATTAAGTGTCCAGCAATAGTGACAACAGATGCTCGCCTCCCGATAAAGGACAGTCTCTGGAATATGTCGTGCACTACCTGTACATCTACAGACACCTCTGTCAAAAGACTGTCGTGGTCAAGGGGACCCTAAAGCTTACAGCTTTGCCAGCCCAGCCCTCGACAAACTATGGCACTGAGTGTTTTAGAAAGCAGTCCTTGTGTACAGAACAGTTATGGTCACTACATTCCTCTCCTGAAGTGTGACCACACTGTCAACTAGTGACACATAAATAGTTAGAGAAATTCAACCAGCAATGCCTCAGTTGTATTCAATTGAACAAGTATTTGTGTCTTTCTTGAAGCCAATTTTACAAACCATTCATGCATAACTCCTGCAAAACCAATTTTGATGGAATGGTCATTCTGGTCCAGACAGTTTTCCCATATTATTTCCTTTTTACAGAACTTTCAAATGGCTAACATTCCAGCGAAGAGAAAGAATACATTACAAGACTCACTGCAGCTCTCCTTAAAGCACAATGGCATTGACATTAATGGCTGGAAGGAGCGTTCAGCAAATTATTCAAAGCGTTAATAATGAGTCCATTGGACCACATCATACTTTCAGTCACAACATTGTGACGATGAGGTAGGGTGGCAGCAGAGAAGGAGAGAAAGAGAAGCAAATCCTGTTCTCCAGATTCCCCTCAAAATAAAGAACGCTGAAGATCTGAAATAAATCCAAAAAGAAACTCAGCAGGTCTGGCAGCATCTGTGGAGAGAGAAATAGAGTTAACGTTTCGAGTCCGCTGTGACTATCTGTCAGAAGTGAAACTGTCTTCGAGGCTCTGTGGAAAAGAGCTGTAAACTCTGTTTCTCTCTGCAGATGCTGCCAGGTCTGCTGAGTTTCTCTAGTACTTTCTGTTTTTATTCTGGTTACTGCTGCATTGTGAGGACCCCCTGGCCCATGTGCCCAGAGGTCTCCAGGACACAAGTTCTGTTCTTCAAGTTAGGGAGAGGCCTGCGGCACAGAGAATCGACAGGATCATCAAATCGAGGGACAGCCAAAAACAGCAGGCCCATAGCTGCACAGTCTAACTGTGACCCGGCTGAAGTTATAAATAACTCGAGGCAACGCCCACCATCCAAATCCCTGGTCTAAGGTATATCCTTAATGTAGAACTGGAAGTGCGGCTTGCTCCCGACTATAGACTCCGGGCTCGGAAACACTGCAGCCGTCGGCTTGGCCTGTCACATTCCTTGCTATTTGCCAGGATCAGGGTCAGACTCTTGGCAACAGTCAACAGGTCATTTCCTGACTGCGAGCACTCAGCCTGATTTACTGGAAATACCGTGGGTGACTGCTACCAAACAGCTGGCAGAGGTCAGGCAGGAAAGGGCTGTACATAAACCAGGCCATTAATAGAGACCTGGCTCACAGTCAAAGGAACCAGCCCAGAGGCCACAGGGCTGTTACCTGTGGGAGAATGGTCCTGTACATATTGTACACTGATCCACTGCGAGTTCCTGTCCAACACAGATAGTTTTACACACATTATGTACAATACACATATAATACACATACAATGCCCCAGTAACGCTATAATATCACGAGCCATCAGAGTCCCATTGGGCTGTGTTCTCATTAGAGAGCGATGACTGGTGGTGAGTTTAGCCTGATGCATGGTGACTCTCAGTAAGGGGGTGAGAAAGTGGCATCTTCATAATGACCTCAGCCATGACAGGAATCAAACCCACACTGTTGTCATCATTCTGTGTCACAAACCAGCTGTCCAGCTAAAGTGAGTTAACCATCTGCCCTCATACAGGATCCATACACTCACAGTGTCTTTTTAATCAATCTGTTGACCATGCCTCTGGAACAGCTGGGACTTGAACCTGCCTCTCCTGGCTCAGAAGTAGGAACACAACCATTGCACCACAAGCAACATCCCCCCACCACCCCCCCCGCCACCCCCGCCACCCGCCCCCATAGCTGTGTGTTATTATATGTTGTACAGGGTCATTATTTTCAGTCACACACAATCTGTGCAGGTGTGTATTGTACACAGTAGTTACGAAGGAGTATTATACCCAGTAGCATACAGTACGTTATTGTATATGTTATTTTGTTAGTTTACATGGTATGGACTTAATTGGGTGGGTGAACAATCTTTCCTGATCTTTCGTTGCCCCTTGAGAAAGTGGGGGTGAGCTGCCCTCCTGAACCCCTGCAGTCCATGTGCTGTGGTTTGACTCACAATGCCCTTTGGGAAGGAATTTTGGGATTTTGACCCAGCGATAGTGAAGGAACAGTGATACTTACAGCTGGTGGTATTCCAATGTATCTGCTGCCCTTGTATCTTGGGTGCTGTTGAAGGAGACTTGGCGAATTTCTGCAGATCACCTCGTAGATCGTGTGCACTGCTGTTACTGTATGCCATTGGTGGGGGCGGTGGATGTCGAAGAGAACAGACAGGGTGCCAAACAAGTGGCTGCACTGTCTCAGATTGTATCAGAGATAATGGGAACTGCAGATGCTGGAGAATCTGAGAGAACAAAGTGTGGAGCTGGATGAATGCAGCAGGCCACACAGCATCTCAGGAACACAAAAGCTGATGTTTTGGGCCTAGACCCTTCATCAGAGAGGGGGATGGGGAAGAGGGTTCTGAAATAAATAGGGAGAAAGGGGGAGGCAGATCGAAGATGGATAGAGGAGAAGATAGGTGGAGAGGAGACAAGAGAGTTGCAGTCGGAGAGAGATCCCCTGAGGTTGGTCCGGAGGGAGGAGGGTAACTTCTTCAGTTTAGGCACCCCTGGAAGAAGCTTCGCAGTGAGGTTAAAATTGTATCAGAGATAATGGGAACTGCAGATGCTGGAGAATCTGAGATAAGAAGGTGTAGAGCTGGATGAACACAGCAGGCCAAGCAGCATCTTAGCTTTCCTACTCCTAAGTCGCAGCTTGGCCTGCTGTGTTCATCCACGCTACACATTGTTATCTAGGGTACGTTCAACTCTGCTTTTACAACACGAATCTGTAATTTGATTGGAGTTGACTCTTGGATTTATTCCACTGCTCTCCACTTTCATTTTTAGCTTTTCTTCTTCTGAGGACCAGCTTCATTTCAACCCTCTGAATACCCGCTCGAATTCCCACTCTGTTACCCCTCCAAGCTCATTTAAACCCTCCCCAATGGCACAGGCAAATTTCTTTGTGAGGATATTAATGGCATTTCTGTTAAAAGTTGGGCCTGAATTCCTTGTATAGGACCTGCCCCAGAACAGATCCAATACCCTGGAAATTTAAAGCCTTCATCCTGCACTATCTTCCAGCCGCATGTTCATTCCCTCACTTTTCCTCTTTCTCTACTCACTGGAGTGTAATATTGGGAACACTCCTGAGGTTACAGGGGTGCAAAGACGATTTACAAGGATGTTGCCAGATTTGGAGGGTTTGAGCTACAGGGAGAGACTGAATAGGATGGGGCTACTTTCCCTGGAGTGTCAGAGGCTGAGGCGTGACCTTATAGACGCTTGTAAAATCGTGAGGGACATGGATAGGGTAATTAGACAAGGTGTTTTCCCCAGGTTAAGGGAGTGCAAAACTAGAGGGTGTAGGTTTAAGGTGAGAGAGGAAAGATTTAGAAGGGACCTGAGGGGCAACATTTTCATGCAGAGGGTGGTGAGTGCATGGAATGAGCTGCCAGAGGAAGTGGTGGAGGCCGGTACAATTACAACAACTAAAAGGCATCTGGATGGGGATATGAATAGGAAGCGTTGACAGAGATATGGGCCAAATGCTGGCAATTGGGTCTGCTAGATCAGCTGAGCATATCTGGTCAGCATGGACCAGTTAGACTAAAGAGGCTGTTTCCGTATCATACAACCCTCAGAGGTTCTACTTTCCAGTCGGTTGCCTAGGTCCCGAATTTTGACTTTCGACAACACATTCCTCCTCTTACGCACTGCCCGGTGCCAATTTGGACCATGACCCCCTTCACACTCCACATGTAGCAATTTCCCACTGTCACTCTGTGACATTCTTGAATTAAAAATAAAGAACTGTAGATGCTGGAAATCTGAAACAAACACAGAAGTTGCCAGAGAAACTCAGTAGCATCTGCGGAGAGAGGAAGCAGAGTTAGCTTTTAGGGTCCGGTGACCCTTCCTCAGTACAGGAGCAGCTTTGTCACACCCAATGCCTAGATTGGTACTGTCTGCTCTGTCCAGCTTTGTTCTTTCTCTGACATTTCTACCGCAGGATAACACAACTGAGTGGCTTGCTGGCCCATTTCATGGGGCAGCTGTAACACAGCTGCATTGCTGTGGGTCTGGAGTCACTTTCCAAATGGATTTCATTCTCAGACTGTAACATGCCCTCAAATACTGCCCCCGACCTTTCCATTTGGATTAAGGGATTAAACATTGGGAATACTCAACCTGGTAGGCACTGTGTACCGAGAGAGATACAGAGTACCCAGCTGAATTGTTGTGTAAGGGGATTTCAACCCATAACCGCTCAATTCAGGTGTACTAGGGGGTCAGTTAGCTAGATGGCAGGTTTAGATACAGACCAATGCTCACAGCATGCGTTCAATTCCCACACTGCCTGAGGCTACCATGAAGAACTCTCATTCTTAACCTCTCTCCTTCACTGAGGTTTGGTGACCCTCTAAACAACCACCAGTCATATCTCTCTCTCTCTCTGTCATTCTGTCTCTAATGAGAGAGGTAAAAAGTCAAACGACACTTCATCCAGCTCTACACCTTGTTATTTCAGATTCTGCAGCATCTGCAGTTCCTACTGTCTCTGAAACAGGTTATAGCCCAACACGTTTATTTGAAACCACAAGTTTTTGGAGTGCAGCCCCTTTGTCAGATGAAGTGAAGTGAACACCCAGGCACAGATTTTATAATCGGAGAGATCAAAACATCATACAAATGGTGTGAGTGGTATGTCGACAGGATGAATGATAGGTTTCTGCAGGTGATTAAGAGCGTTAGATGGTGTGCGTAAAGTGTTAACAGCTGAATAAGAAGTGAAGTGTATAATCTGATTAATTGAGGCAGAGAGACAATTACAACGAATTAAAAATAAGGTGGTGCTGGAGACAAACACAATGACTGGAATAACATGATAACATAACATATGCCGACCTGTCATACCTATCTCAAGCCCAACTGACCGACACTATTCCATGTACGTCCATATGTAGATAAGAGTTGCATGCTGAGGGTCTAACCAAAGTAACAAATCATCCAAAACTGTGCAAATTAATGAAACTAAAGAGATAATGGGAACTGCAGTTGCTGGAGAATCCGAGATAACAAAGTGTGGAGCTGGATGAACACAGCCGGCCCAGCAGCATCTCAGGAGCACAAAAGCTGACGTTTCGGGCCGAGACCCTTTTTTAGGTCGAGGTCCGAAATGTCAGCTTTTGTGCTCCTGAGATGCTGCTTGGCCTGCTGTGTTCATCCAGCTCCACACTTTGTTATCTTAGAGAGATCATAACAGTTTATCAAGGCAATGGTGTTGAAACAGGACAGGAAGGAAAATTTTACAGAACAATATGGTGGGGTCGCATGAACTCGTGGTTAGGGAACTTGGCTATCAGTTTGCAGCTCTATGATTTGGTGGAAGTGCGGTGACTTTATGGGTGGCACTGTAGCTGAATACCTGGGCTTGATTCCACCCTCAGGTGACTGTCTGGAGTTTGCACGTTCTCCAAAAAAAAAAAATGTCTGTGTGTGTTTCCTCCAGATGCTCTGGTTTTCTCCCACAGCCCAAAGGTGTGCAGGTTAGGTGGATTGACCTTGTGAAATTGCCCTGTGGTATCCATGGATATGCAGGCTAAGTGGGCTAACCATGGGAAATGCAGGATGATAGGGGAGGGCTTGGGGCTGGGTGGGATGCTCTTTGAGGGCTGCTGTTGACTTGATGTGCTTGGGGACCGCTTTGCAGAGCACCGACGCTTGGTTCGCAATAAACAACTGCACCTCCCAGTCGCGAACCATTTCCACTCCCCCTCCCACTCCTCACACGACATGTCCGTCATGGGCCTCCTGCAGTGCCACAACGATGCCATCCAAAGGTTACTGGAACAGCAAATCATATTTCGCTTGGGAACACTGCAGTCCAATGGTATCAATGTGGATTTCATAAGCTTCAAAATCTTCCCTCCCCCGACTGCGTCCCAAAAACAGCCCAGCTCGTCCCTGCCTCCCTCACCTGTCCTTTCTCCCACCTATTCCCTCCTCCCACCTCAATCCCCACCTCCATCTCCTACCTACTAACCTCATCCCACCCCCTTGACCTGTCCATCCTCCCTGGACTAACCTATCCCCTCCCTAATTCCCCACCTACTCTCACCTTTACTGGCTCCATCCCCGCCTCTTTGACCAGTCTGTCTCCTCTCTACCTATCTTCTCATCTATCCATCTTCTATCCGCCTCCCCCTCTCTCCCTATTTATTTCAGAACCTCCTTCCACTCCCCCATTTCTGAAGGAAGGCCTCGGCCCGAAGCATCAGCTTTCCTGCTCCTCTGATGCTGCTTGGCCTGCTGTGTTCATCCAGCTCTCCACCTTGTTATCTCTGATGGGCTGAATGGCCTGTTTCCACACTGTAAGGATTCTATAGCTTACCTTTACTATTACAAAATATATATAGAAGCACTTAATAGCACAGACTTCCTCATTTCATGATACAATGAAAAATATATGATTTATAGATCCTAATGTCACTTCAGAATTTGGATTTCAAGCTGGTGGCATATGGGCTTTGGTCACATTTATAAAGTGTTTAAAGACAAATTCTGAAAGTCATTTCTGGAGTTGTGACTTCATCCAATATGTGCTCGAGAACAAACTCCTGAAGTGTGAATGGAAGACTTGAGGTTTTTGATCGACAGTGTAAACATGTAAGGTCCGAACGTGCTAACAGTGCAGAATAATCAGGGGTCGATTTTAACTTTGAGAGACAGAAATATTTTCAGGAAGATTGATTGGACACCTCACCACAGTGAGAAACACAATACAGTTTTGTTAATAGATAACAGAGTGTGGAGCTGGAGGAACGCAGCAGGCCAGGCAGCATGAAGAGCAGGAAAGTTGACATTTTGAGTCGGGGACCTTTTTCAGAAATACTGGCTTTTTTTTTACTTACTCCTGGAATGTGGGCATTGCTGACTGGCCAGTATTTTATTGTCTGTCCCTCGTTGCCCTTGAGATGATGGTAGTGAACTCCCTCTTTGAACTGCTACAGTCTACAGGTCTTCTTAGAAAGGAGCAGTGGACAGTGCAGAGAACATAGAACATAGAACATTACAGCACAGTACAGGCCCTTCGGCCATCGATGTTTTGCCGCCCTGTCATACCTATCTCAAGCCCAACTGACCGACACTATTCCATGTACGTCCATATGCTTATCCAATGACGACTTAAATGTACCTAAAGTTGGCGAATCTATTACCGTTGCAGGCAAAGCGTTCCATTCCCTTACTGCTGTCTGAGTAAAGAAACTACCTCTGACATCTGTCCTATATCTTTCACCCTTCAATTTAAAGCTATGCCCCCTCGTGCTCGCCGTCACCATCCTAGGAAAAAGGCTCTCCCTATCCACCCTCTCTAACGCTCTGATTATTTTATATGTTTCAATTAAGTCACCTCTCAACCTTCTTCTCTCTAATGAAAACAGCCACAAGTCCCTCAGCCTTTCCTCGTAAGACCTTCCCTCCATACCAGGCAACATCCTAGTAAATCTCCTCTGCACCCTTTCCAAATCTTCCACATCCTTCTTATAATGCGGTGACCAGAACTATGCGCAATACTCCCAAGTGTGGCCGCACCAGAGTTTTGTACAGCTGCAGCATAACCTCTTGGTTCTGGAACTCGATCCTTCTATTAATAAAAGCTAAAACACTGTATGCCTTCTTAACAGCCCTGTCAACCTGGGTGGCAACTTTCAAGGATCTGTGTACATGGACACCAAGATCTCTCTGCTCATCTACACTACTAAGAATCTTACCATTAGCCCAGTACTTTGCCTTCCGGTTACTCTTCCCAAAGTGCATCACCTCACACTTGTCTGCATTAAACTCCATTTGCCACCTCTCAGCCCAGTTCTGCAGCTTATCTATGTCTCTTGGCAACCTACAGCATCCTTCGTCACTATCCACAACTCCACCGACCTTCGTGTCGTCTGCAAATTTACTAACCCATCCTTCTACGCCCTTTTCCAGGTCATTTATAAAAATGACAAACAGCAGTGGACCCAACACCGACCCTTGCGGTACACCACTAGTAACTGGTCTCCAGGATGAATATTTCCCATCAATTACCACCCTCTGTCTTCTTTCAGCAAGCCAATTTCCAATCCAAACTGCAATATCTCCCACAATCCCATTCCTCCGCATTTTGTACAATAGTCTATTGTGGGGAACCTTATCGAACGCCTTGCTGAAATCCATATACACCACATCAACCGGTTTACTCTCATCTACCTGTTTTGTCACCTTCTCAAAGAACTCAATAAGGTTTATGAGGCACGACCTTCCCTTCACAAAACCATGCTGACTAAAGCGCAGTTACCTCGCTAAAAATATTTAACAGATATTCCAGATCAGGAGTGTGAATCTGCAGAGTACTAAAAGACTGAGAAAGTCTAAGCTGTCAGTTTCATGAATATCGTTGGAATGAGACTTCTTAACTCACAGGACAGAACTCGGGAGAAGCGGTCGATTCAATTCTGAGGATAATTTCTGTATCTTGGAAGCACTGTGAAATGATGACATTGGGGATTAGGCAAGATTTAATTTTGCCATGTGTTTTAAAATATTTCACACTGTGTTTGATATTTATATAACCCTGGTTTGTGTTTTTTTTTGCTATTGTATAATAAACTTCTGTTTAATTGTTAAAGTAACTCTGCAGCCCTGTGCAACTCTGGTTCAATGAATGATCACCATGTTACGTTTACAAGTGTATGATCGATGAGTCAGAAACTGATATCCATTTCAAGCCCACAGACTCCCACAGCTACTTAGAATACACCTCCTCCCACCCACCCTCCTGCAAAAATTCCATCCCCTATTCCCAATTCCTCCGCCTCCGCCACATCTGCTCCCAGGATGAGGCATTCCACTCCTGCACATCCCAGATATTCAAGTTCTTCAAGGACCGCAAATTCCCCCCCACAGTGGTCGAGAACGCCCTTGACCGCGTCTCCTGCATTTTTCGCAACACATCCCTCACACCCCGCCCCCGCTACAACCGCTCAAAGAGGATCCCCCTCGTCCTCACATACCACCCCACCAACATCCGGATACAACGCGCCATCCTCCGACACTTCCGCCATCTACAATCTGACCCCACCACCCAAGCCATTTTTTCATCCCCACCCTTGTCTGCCTTCCAGAGAGACCACTCTCTCTGTGACTCCCTTGTTCGCTCCATACTTCCCTCCAACCCCACCACACCCGGCACCTTCCCCTGCAACTGCAGGAAGTACTACACTTGCCCCCACACCTCCTCCCTCACCCCTATCCCAGGCCTCAAGGTGACTTTCCATAGTAAGCAGATGTTCATCTGCACATCTGCCAATGTGGTATACTGCATCCACTGTACCCGGTGTGGCTTCCTCTCCATTGGGGAAACCAAGCGGAGGCTTGGGGACCGCTTTGCAGAGCACCTCCGCTTGGTTCGTAATAAACAACTGCACCTCCCAGTCCCAAACCATTTCCACTCCCCCTCCCATTCTTTAGATGACATGTCCATCATGGGCCTCCTGCACTGCCACAATGATGCCATCCGAAGGTTGCAGGAACAGCAACTCATATTCCGCTTGGGAATCCTGCAGCCTAATGGTATCAATGTGGACTTCACCAGCTTCAAAATCTCCCCTCCCCCCACCGCATCCCAAAACCAGCCCAGTTCGTCCCCTCCCCCCACTGCACCACACAACCAGGCCAGTTCTTCCCCTCCACCCATTGCATCCCAAAACCAGTCCAACCTGTCTCTGCCTCCCTAACCTGTTCTTCCTCTCACCCATCCCTTCCTCCCACCCCAAGCTGCATCCCCAGCTACCTACTAACCTCATCCCACCTCCTTGACCTGTCCGTCTTCCCTGGACTGACCTATCCCCTCCCTACCTCTGCACCTGTACTCTCCTCTTCGCCTGTCTTCTTTTCTCTCCATCTTCGGTCCGCCTCCCCCTCTCTCCCTATTTATTCCAGAACCCTCACCCCATCCCCCTCTCTGATGCAGGGTCTGGGCCCGAAACGTCAGCTTTTGTGCTCCTGAGATGCTGCTTGGCCTGCTGTGTTCATCCAGCTCCACACTTTATTATCTTGGATTCTCCAGCATCTGCAGTTCCCATTATCACAGATTTAATGCTGGGTTCTGACTTGTCCAGCAGTAACAACCAGGCTCATAACAAAATGTTTCCGGAGGCCTTTCACACAGCAAAGTACAGATTGAAGACTGACACCACGCACTTGCAACCAAATGTACTGCTGGAAGAGTGAATTTTCAGTTCAGATGTTAAATTGAGGTTTAGCTGCATCTGGTCTCCCACAAGGATGTGAAGCAGAGCTTGAAGGAGACATGAGAATCTCACCCCTGGTGCCCTGATCAATATTGATTCCTTAACTGACATCAGTGGAACACATTTAGGGTGGCATGGTGGCTCAGTGGTTAACACTGCTGCCTCTCAGCTCCAGGGACCCAGATTCGATTCCACCCTCAGGTGACTGTCTGTGTAGAGTTTGCACGTTCTCTCTGTGTCTGCGTGGGTTTTCTCCAGGTGCTGTAATCACCCCCCACAGTCCAAAGATGTGGAGGGTAGGTGGATTGATCATGCTAAATTGCCCGTAGTGTTCAGGGGTCTGTAGATTAGGTGGGTCTGGGTGTAATGCTCCAAGGGGCGGTGTGAACTTGTTGGGCCGAAGAGCCTATTTTCACACTGTATTTACTGATTACTATCACATTGTTATTTGTGGGAATTCATTGTGCATAAACTGGCTTTGGATTTGGAATGGCCAGAGGTCAGAAAGGCACTATTTAAATGCAAAACCTTCTTTCAAGCACGACACAAATTTCTGTCCCGGTTTAAGCCGCTCCTGATGGTTTCTCCTGCAATAACCGCTCGATGGTTTCAAATTTGAATTCTCATTCACACATGTGACTTATTCTGCCCTGTTTCTTAATTCACAGGTTTCTGGGGGAGGTACGAGCCTCCCTGAGGGATGTCCTCAGCTCCCCGAACCTTATGGCCAAGTACAGCCTGGCTTTGCTGGACACAAAGAAACAGAACACTGGGGTAAGAGAGTCAACAGATTTTACCTGACACTGTGCTGTCCCCCCAGCTCCCTGTGTTACTGACTGTATCTGTACTGATGTTAATCCCTTTCCCTCACACTGTCACTCAGTAACCCCTCTGCCCCAGCGTCCTGTGTTACTGACTGTATCCCTACTGATGTTAATCCCTCTCCCTCACACTGTCACTCAGTAACCCCTCTCCCCCAGCTCCCTGTGTTACTGACTGTATCTGTACTGATGTTAATCCCTCTCTCTCACACTGTCACTCAGTAACCCCTCTCCCCCAGCGCCCTGTGTTACTGACTGTATCTGTACTGATGTTAATCCCTCTCTCTCACACTGTCACTCAGTAATACCTCTCCCCCAGCTCCCTGTGTTACTGACTGTATCCCTACTGATGTTAATCCCTCTCCCTCACACTGTCACTCAGTAACCCCTCTCCCCCAGCGTTCTGTGTTACTGACTGTATCTCTGCCGATGTTAATCCAGTTCCCTCACACTGTCACTCAGTAACCCCTCTCCCTGCTCCCTGTGTTACTTACTATATCTCCACTCATGTTAATCCCTCTCCCTCACACTGTCACTCATTAACCCCTCACCCCCAGCGCCCTGTGTTACTGACTGTATCTGTACTGATGTTAATCCCTCTCCCTCACTGTCACTCAGTAACCCCTCTCCCCCAGCGCACTGTGTTACTGATTGTTACTGATAGTAATGCAGCTTATTATAAGTGTGCCGATGACAGAGAGAGGGAGACAATGATGCATCCCAATGATGTACTTTTCTTTCAAGAGCATCATTGCAGTAAAACAGCTTAAGCATACCACCAAAACGCTATTGAATATTATTATACTGTTGTTATTTCAAGGATTACTCACTCAGCTGCGGTAGTTTTTGGGGAACATCTGTTGTTGGAGAGGTTTAGAGCATAAGAGAAGATCATGAAGGGAATTGCAAAATCTAGGACCTAGTGACTGAAGGCTCAACTACTAGTGTTGGAGCCATGAGGTTGCTGAAGAGGAGGGATTAGGAGGATTGTAGGTGTCCTGAAGTGTTCTCTGGGGCTTTCCTGAGGTGACGTTGTTTGACTTTGTGAGAGCTTCTAATTGAATTTCACACTTCAGTTGTAATGTAAAGGAGTTTGATGTACTGTCCAATTGATTTAGCGAAATGTTGAATGGGACATTGTGGCTTTAACAGGCCTGGCTCAGCCTGATGCTGGAGTTGGTAGGAGGGGGTGTGGTGTGGTAGTGGAAGAGAAGTGGGTTCAGTGACTGGGATTGATACCCCCCCCAACCTGGTTCCCATTTGCGACTGTGCAATCTATGATTCAGCAAGAACAGAAAGCAGCAGCTGTGTGAGTCAGGGAACAGGAATGCCTGCATAATGCGAAACTGCCAGACCAAGGCCTGGCCCAGTCGGTGAGAGCAAGCGCCAGCGGAAGCAAACCAAATGCCGAGTGAAACCACTGGAAGATTTTAACTGGAGGGAAAGGGCATGTCTAGGGAGACGCAACTTGCAACCACTCAAGATAAGAATCATAGTATCCCTTCAGCAGCGAAGTAGGCCATTCAGCCCACACTGACCCTCTACAGAGCATCCCACCCAGACCCCCAACCCCTACCATACCCCTGCATTTCCCATGGCCAATCCACTTAACCTGCACATCTTTAGACTGTGGGAAGAAACCCACACAGACACGAGAGAAAGTGCAAACTCCACACACAGAGTCGACTGAGGGTGGAATCGAACCTGGTTCCCTGGCACTGGAAGGCAGCAGTGCTAGCCACTGAGCCACCGTGTTGCATTAAGCAAGATTGCTGATTAATAAGGCCCCAGGCAGGGAAGATGAAACAGATGGTACTGAGAGTCTTCATTTCTCTTTTCTTTGGAGAATAAGGAAATGACACAGCACTGAGGGAGACCATTCAGCCAATCTCAGCTGTGCTGGCTCTTTGATTGCTCCTACCTTCTTTTTCCACACGGCCTCCTTTATTTTTTTTGGAAAGTTACAATTGAATCTACTTCCTGTTGCCTCTCAGGCAGTGCATTCCAGATCCCAGTAAAAAATGTTGTTTCTCAGCCTTTTGCCAATTAGCTTATATCAGTGGGATCATTGATGACTGCATCTTCAGCAACAAGAAATTTTCTCCACTCATCCGTGTTGTCAATGATAAACAGCTTCAACCGAAGCTCCTCCTTGTCACTGAGGGAACCAACCCCAACCTCTCCAGCCCATCCACATGACCAACATCCTCGGCCCAGAAACTCTTCTATCTCATCGTCTCTTCATCTTCTCAAGGAATTGACACTCAGCCTAAAGTCTGATGCTGAGATCGCGATGCAATACTCCAGCTGAGGTTACTTGCATGTCTTGAAAGGGTTAGCATACTTCTCATGCTTTTCTTATTCCGTGTCTCTACCTATAAAACTAAAATTCCGTAAATTTCTATTTTCCACTGTTCACCTATAGTTACAACACAGGCATCTAGCCAGCAATATGGAAAATTGCCCCTTATTTCTGTCCATAAAAAGCAGGAAAAACCCAGCCCAGCTAATTACCACCACATCTGCCACTTCGTGATCATCAGCAAAGTGATGGAAGGTGTCATCAGCTCTGCTCAGCAATAACCTGCTCAGTGACGCCCAGTTTGGGTTCAGCCAGGGCCACTCAGCTCCTGATCTCATTACAGCCTTGGTTCAGACAGGGACAAAAGAGCTGAATTCCAGAGGAGAATTGAGGCAGGCTTCAAACAGCCCAAGCGAAATTAGATCAAATGGGAATCAAGAGTCATACCAGACACATAGTAAGATGGTTGTGGTTGTTGGAGGTCAGTCATCTCAGCTCCGGGACATCTCTGCAGAGTTCCTCGGAGTCGTGGCCTTGGCCCTTTGGCTGCTGCATCAATGATCTTCCCTTCATCAAAAGGTCAGAGGTGAGGGATGTTCGCCGATGTTTGCACAATGTTCAGCATCATTCGTGACTCCTCAGACACTGAAGCAGTCCGTGTTCACATGCAACAAGATCTGGGCTGTATCCAGGTTTGCAGTGGGAAAGTGGCAAGTGACATTCGCGCCACACAAATGCCAGGCTATGAGTAACCCCAAAACAAGAGACAATCCCACCATCACCCTTTGACATTCAGTGGCATTACTATTACTGCTGTTTAAGGAGGCATCAATGCTGACACCCCATTAATAAATAAGAGTGGGCAAATTTATGGACAGATGATGTACAATCTGGATAAATGTTAAGTTATCCAATCTGACAGGAGAAACAAGAAGGCAGATTATTATCTGAATGGCTATAAATTGAGAGCGTGCAATGAGACCTGGGTATCCTCACACACCAGGAACTGAAATTACATGTGCAGGTGCAACAGGCAGAGAAGAGGGTAAATAATGCAGCAATCCTCCTAGTCAAAAGATTCAAGAACAGGAGCAGGGGTGCATTGCTGCAATTGTGAATGGCCTTGCTGAGACCACATTGAAAATATTGTCTGCAGTTTCAATCTCCTTACCTGAGCGAGGAGGGAATGCAACAAAGAGCTAGGTGCCACCCCCATATTTTAAATTGTACATTTTTTTACTCTCTCTGGAGAGTAGGAGGTTGAGGGATGACCACAAAGAGGTTTGAGGCCATGAATAGCAATGGTCTTTTTCTTAGTGTACGAGAGTTCAAAATTAGAGGGCACATTTTGAAGTTGAGAGGAGAAGCATTTAAAAAGACAAATGAGGGGCAGTTTTGTTTGTTTTTACACAGAGAGTGGTTCATGTGTGGAATGAACTCCCAGAGAAGCAGAGCATTTAGTGCCTATCCAAAATGATGACAGTAGGGTCCACATCAGCCTTGATCATATTGGAATAGGATCGAGGGGCAGAATGGCCGAGGTCTTTTCCTTTATGAGCAGCTCTTTGCAATTCTAATCTATCTTTGACTCTCAATATCTGTGTGAACCTTTCATTCCCAATCCTTACGAAGTAAACACAGCCTGCCATCATTATCAATGCTACTTCCTGCCTTCTTGGATTCATTCAACTACTCTTCAGGCCTAACACATCCAACTGAGCACAGCAGCATCTCCAACTGCAACTTGAATCAGCCACCGTTTGGCACTGTTCCAGCCTTCAGCCTCCTCCAGGAATTCTCCTAAAGTCTGGGGTCAGCATTACTGACGTCAACACTGTCCCAAACTCCAGATTTCCCTGTCAGCTGTTTCAAACCTGTCTCTCTTTGAGACAATAATTTCATTATGTTTAATAACCAGTCTCTGTGAATGGCATTCAAATCAAATTTAAACAGTAAGTGGCCTGTTGTTATTTTAAGATAAAGGCAGTGACTGTCGTTCCTCTATACAGTCTACATCAAACACTCCCAGGGACAGGGACAGCACGAGGTTAGAAACAGAGTAAAGCTTCCTCTACACCATCGCCATCAAACACTCCCAGGGACAGGGACAGCACGAGGTTGGAAACAGAGTAAAGCTTCCTCTACACCATCGCCATCAAACACTCCCAGGGACAGGGACAGCACGGGGTTAGAAACAGAGTAAAGCTTCCTCTACACCATCGCCATCAAACACTCCCAGGGACAGGGACAGCACGAGGTTGGAAACAGAGTAAAGCTTCCTCTACACCATCGCCATCAAACACCCCCAGGGACAGGGACAGCACGGGGTTAGAAACAGAGTAAAGCTTCCTCTACACCGTCGCCATCAAACACTCCCAGGGACAGGGACAGCACGGGGTTAGAAACAGAGTAAAGCTTCCTCTACACCGTCACCATCAAACACTCCCAGGACAGGGACAGCATAGGGTTACATACAGAGTAAAACTTCCTCTACACCGTCACCATCAAACACTCCCAGGACAGGGACAGCACAGGGTTAGATACAGAGTTTTTAAAAAATTTATTCATTTGAGAGATGTGGGCATCAGAGGCTGGGTGAAGCAGCATTTTTTGGCTGCCAGTAGCTGCCCTTGAGCAGGTGGGCGTGAGCTGCCTTCTTGAGCTGCTGCAGCCCTCCTGCTGTGGGTTGATCCACAATGCCCTTAGGGATGAAATTCCAGGATTTTGGCCCAGCAACAGTGAAGGAATGGCGATATACTTCCAAGTCAGAATTGTGAGTGGCTCGGAGGTGGGGTTGATGTTCCCGTGTATCTGCTGCCCCTGTCGTTCTAGATGGAAGTGAGTCGTGGGTTTGGAAAGTGCTGCCTGAGGGTCGTTGGTGAATTTCTGCAGAGCATCTTGTAGATGGTACACACTGCTGCTACTGTATACATGCTCTATCTAACCACATTCTGTCCCTGTCCTCGGAGTGTTTGATGGGAGCAGTGTAGAGGAAGCTTTACTCCAACCTGTGATGTCTCAGAGTGGCTGCAGAACATTCTCAAGGGGGAGGGTGAGCTGCTAGAAGTCATCATGAGCATTAGCACAAATGACGCAGGTAGAAATAGGGATGAGGTCCTGGGGAGTGATTATAGAGAGCTCGGGAATAAGTTAAAAATGAGGACCTCACTGGTGGTAATCTCCAGATGACTCCCAGTGCCATGCGCTAGTGGAGGTAAGAACAGAAGGAGATGGCAGATGAATGTGTTGCTAAATAATTGGTGCAGGGGGCAGGGATTCGGATTCCTGGATCATTGGAATCTTTTCTGGGGCAGAGGTGATCTGTCCAAGAAGGACCAGTGGCACCTGAGCTGGAGGGGGAGCCAATGCCCTGGTGGGCAGATTTGCTAGTGCTTCAAGGGAGGATTTAAACTAGATCGGCAGGAAGTTGGGATCCTCAACAACAGGGAGGTAAGTGTAAGGCTGGGAGGCGATACAGTAATCAGAAATAGCAAGTTGAAGAGATAGGTCAGGCTAGAACTGGACAGGGAGCAAGGAATGCCGGTTGGATTATATTACACCTATTTCAATGCGAGAGGGCTGACAGATAAGGCTGATGAACTCAGGGTGTGGATAGGTACGTGGGTCTGGGATAATATAACCGTTACAGAAGCATGGCTAAAGGAAGGACAGGGCTGGCAGCTTACTGCACCAGGGTACAGGTGCTTTAGGTGGGACAGAGCGGGAGGAAAGAGGGGAGGGGGAGTTGCATTTGTGATTAAGGGGGGTATCGCAGCGGTAGTCAGAGATGAAAGAACTGAAGGATCATCCAGTGAGGCTTTGTGGGTGAAGCTAAGAAATAAGGGGATGGAGATGTTTTTGGGGCTGTACTATAGGCCCCCGTGAGAATTAGAGGAACAAATATGCAGGGAAGTATGGTTTACACTGGGAAATTTTCATTTTCAAAACATAGACTGGGACTGCCATAATGTTAAGGGCTTAGATGGGGTGGAATTTGTTAAATGTGTTCAGGAAAGTTTCTTCAAGTAGTATGTAGAGGATACTACTTGGGACGGGGCAAAACTCAGCCTACTCTTGGGAAATAGGATAGGATAGGTGACTGAGGTGGCAGTGGGGGGAGCTGTTTGGGACCAGTGAATTGTTAAATAGTTATGGAGGACAGAGGTAGTCCACAGGCTCAAGTTCTAAATTGGAGCAAGACGAATTTGATGGAATTAGACAGAAGCTTGCAGGCATTGATTGGAGCAGTTTGTTTGCAGGGAAAGGGCCCTCAGCAAGTGGGAGGCTTTTAAAAGTGAGATAGCTAGAGTTCAAGGTCTGTATGTTCCTGTGAGGGTGAAGGGCAAGGTTGGCAGGAGTAGGGAACACTGGATGACAAGAGATATTGAGGCTTTGAGCATAAAAAAAGGAGGCAAGGCTCAGGAACAGGCAATTGGGATCAAGGGAATCCCTGGAGGTATATAGGGGATGCAGGAGTTTACTGAACATGGAAATCATGAGGATGAAAAGGGGGCATGAGATAGCTTTGGCTGAGAAGATGAATCCAAAGAGATTCTTTCAGTATCTTAAAGGAAAAGGAATAACTAGAGAGAGAAAAAGATCCCCTCTGGACCAAAGTGGAAAGGCAGGAGATGGGTGAGGTCCCAAATGAATATTTCTCATCTGTGTTAACTGTGGAGGAAGACATGAACAGTTGCAAACCTGGGAAAATTAGTCGTGATATCTTGAGGACGGTCCATACCACAGTAGAGGAGGTGTTGGACAGATTAGAATGTATGAAGGTGGTCCTGACCAGATATATCTGAGAACCCTGCAAGAGGCTAGAGAAGAAATTGTGTGGGCCCTAGCTGATATAGTTGTATCATCATTAGCTACAGCTGAGGCCCTGGAAGGCTGGAGGGAAGCGAATGTTGTGCCCTTATTCAAGAATGGCTGCAAAGAAAAACCTGGGAATTATAGACCAGTAAGCCTAACATCTCTGGTGGGTAAGTTACTTGAGAAGATTCTGAGGGATAAGATAAACATGCGTTTAGAAAGACAGGGTTTGATTAGGAACAGTCAGCATGGCTTTGCGCATGGGAGATCATGCCTCACAAATGCATAAGCGTACTTTGATGAAGTGACCAGGATGGTTGATGAGGGCAGGGCGGTAAATGTAGTCAATGTGGATTTTAGTAAGGACTTTGATAAGGTTCCACATGGTAGGCTGCTGTGGAAGGTTAGATCACAGGGAATCCAGGGAGAGCTGGCAAACTGGATACACAATTGGCTTGATGGTAGGAATCAGAGAGTAATGTTGGAAGGATGTTTATCCCATTGCTGTTTGTTATCTGTGCCAACGATTTGGATGAGAATGTACAAGGGGCGATTTTGCAGATGATACTAAAATAAGTGGTATCATGGTCAGTGAGGAAAGTTATCAGAAATTGCAGAAGGATCTTGATTATCTTGGGACGTGGGCCAAGAAATGGCAAATGGAGTTTAACATATATAAATGTGAGGTATTGCATTTTAGAAAGTCAAATCCTGATAGGAGTTTCGTGGTTAATGGGAGGGCCTTAAGAAATGTAGTGGGAGAGAGGGACCTTGGAGTTCAGGTGCACGGCTGTCTGAAAGTGGAGTCTCAGGTAGACAGAGTAGTGAAAGCAGCTTTTGGCACAGTGGCCTTCATCAGTCAGGGCATTGAGTATGGAAGTTGGGAAATTATGTTGCAGTTGTACAGGATGTTCGTGAGGCTGCACTTGGAGTATTGTGTTCAGTTTTGGTCACTTTGCTACAGGAAGGATGTTACTAAACTGGAAAGGGTGCAGAAGAAATTTACAAAGATGTAACCAGGACTCAAGAGACTGAGTTGTAGGGAGAGGTTGGGCAAACTAGGACTTTTTTCTTTAGACCATGGGAGACTGAGGGTACACTATATAGAAGTGTATAAGATCATGAGAGGCAAAATGCACTCAGTCTTTTTACCAGGGTTGGGGAATCGAGGACTAGAGGGCATCAGTTAACGCAAGAGGGGAAAGAACACATGGGAACATGAGGGGCAGTGTTTTTTACACAGAGCGCGGTATGCATATGGAATAAGCTGCCAGTGGAAGTGGTTGCAATGGATACATCAAAAACATCTAAAAGGCATTTGGATGAATACATGGTTAGGAAAGGTTTGGAAGGACGTGGGCCGAGTGCAGGGAAATGGGGTCAGCGTGGATGGGCATTTTGGTCAGTGTGGACCATTTTGGATTGAAGAGCCAGTCTCCATGCTGTAGGACTCTATATTTCCCTGTGACTCTGTACCTGCCTTGGAAATGTTTGATGGGACAATGTACAGGCAGCTCTACTCTGTATCTAACCCGATAACTGCCTGTGTCCTGGGAGTGTTTGATAGGGACAGTGTAGAGGGAGCTTTACTCTGAATACAACTCCATGCTGTCCCTGTCCTGGGAGTGTTTGATGGGGGCAGTGTAGAGGAAGCTTTGCTTTCATTATAAACCCCGACAGGAGATTTGTTGTGCTGTATAGCCCTCAACCTGATTGAACAGTCATCTCAGTGCCTTTCTGTCAGCGGGTCATCCACAGATGGTTTCTGCATTTCTGATACTCTGATTCTCCAGTGAGAGACACTGTAAGCAGATGGAGGTTGCCATCGCTATAGAATGTATTAAATCAGATTCTGCACTGACAGTTGGAGCATTTGGAGAATTCAAGGTTCCAACTCATGCCAAGGAGTGGCTGGCTTCTGTCAGGCAATAGCTGAGTTGCTGATGATGGTAAGAAAATCAGTGACACCAATGGAGGCACGCATTTCCCAAGATTCCTAGCCAGAGTGAAAGTCCTCTATTGAAGTAAATCTAGTCAATGCCTTTATGTTACTGCATTATTGACAAACAACATAGACCGAGAGAAATCTGACAGGTGAGTGAGCTGTGCGAACAGTGATTGAGGCCAATTCTGAGACCCTGTAGTAGCTGAAGTAGCACTTTATAATGAGGCAATGGCATAGTAATGAGAGAATTAACCCAGACGTTAATCTGGTTCACTAATGCCCTTTCGGGAAGGAAACTGCCATCCTTACCTGGTCTGGTCTACATGTGACTCCAGACCCACAGCAATGTGATTGACTCCAAACTGCCATCTGGGCAATTAGGGATGGGCAATAAATGCTGCCTGTTTCGCGAGGCCCTCATGCTGTGAATGAATAAAGGAAAAGAAAAGACACCGAGGACATATTATGAGGATCCAGGTTTGAATCCCACCAAGGCAGAGGGTAGAATTTGAATTCAATAAAATCTGTAGTCAAGAGTCTAATGATGGCCATGAAACTGTTGTCAATTAGTATTGCTGTTATGGAAAGAACGAGGCTTTCTCCCTGGGTGGAGGGGTCAATTACTGGGGGATACAAGTTCCAGGCGTGAGCGGGGATGTTTAAAAGAGATGTGGAAGGCAAGATTTTCACACAAAAGTTTGGAAAGTGCCTGGAACGCATTGGCAGAGGAGGTGTTGGAAGCAAACACATTAGCAGCATTCAAGAAGCACCTGGATGAATACCTGAATAGGAAGGGAATAGAGGGATATGGACCCTGTAAGTGAAGACAGTTTTAGTGTGGAAGGGCACAATGTGTCAGTGCAGGCTTGGAGGGCCGAAGGGCCTGTACCTGTGCTGTGTTGTTCTTTGATTTTTGGAATTGTCTGGTTCACTGATATCACTCAAGGAAGGAAACTGCCATCCTTACCTCGTCTGACCGACACATAGCTTGAGACCCACAGCAATGTGGTTGCCTCTTAATTACCCCCTGGGCAATAGGGATGGGCAATAAATGCTGCCCCGGCCAGTGACACTTACATCTGGTAAATGAATGCAGAAAAAGCAGTGGGATAACACAGTGTGAAGCTGGATGAACACAGCAGGACAAGGAGCATCACAGGGGCATAAAAGCCGACGTTTCGGGCCTAGACCCTTCATCAGAGAGGGGGATGGGGTGAGGGAACTGGAATAAATAGGGAGAGAGGGGGAGGCGGACCGAAGATGGAGAGTAAAGAAGACAGGTAGAGAGGAGAGTATAGGTGGGGAGGTAGGGAGGGGATAGGTCAGTCCAGGGAAGACGGACAGGCCAAGGAGGTGGGATGAGGTTAGTAGGTAGATGGGGGTGTGGCTTGGGGTGGGAGGAAGGGATGGGTGAGAGGAAGAACCGGTTAGGGAGGCAGAGACAGGTTGGACTGGTTTTGGGATGCAGTGGGTGGGGGGGAAGAGCTGGGCTGGTTGTGTGACGCAGTGGGGGGAGGGGACGAACTGGGCTGGTTTTGGGATGCGGTGGGGGAGGGGAGATTTTGAAGCTGGTGAAATCCACATTGATACCATTGGGCTGCAGGGTTCCCAGGTGGAATATGAGTTGCTGTTCCTGCAACCTTCGGGTGGCACTGCAGGAGGCCCATGATGGACATGTCATCTAAAGAATGGGAGGGGGAGTGGAAATGGTTCCCGACTGGGAGGTGCAGTTGTTTATTGTGAACCGAGCGGAGGTGTTCTGCAAAGCGGTCCCCAAGCCTCCGCTTGGTTTCCCCAATCTAGAGGAAGCCACACCGGGTACAGTGGATGCAGTATACCACATTGGCAGATGTGCAGGTGAACATTTGCTTGATGTGGAAAGTCTTCTTGGGGCCTGGTATACGGGTGAGGGAGGAGGTGTGGGGGCAAGTGTAGCACTTCCTGCGGTTGCAGGGAAAAGTGCCAGGTGTGGTGGGGTTGGAGGGCAGTGTGGAGCGAACAAGGGAGTCACGGAGAGAGTGGTCTCTCCGAAAGGCAGACAAGGGTGGGGATGGAAAAATGTCTTTAGTCGTGGGGTTGGATTGTAGATGGCGGAAGTGTTGGAGGATGATGCGTTGTATCCAGAGGTTGGTGGGATGGTGTGCGAGAATGAGGGGGATTCTGTTTTGGCGGTTATTGCCGGGGGGGGGGGTGGTTGTGAGGTATGCAGCTTGTTGAGGTCCTACTTCCTGATGTCACTGGTGGACAATTTACTGTTTGCTGATTATGAAATTTGTTGAGCTGTCAGAGCAGAGCTGGCTGCAATTTTGAGTGACAATTCACCTGTGTTACACTATAGTAACAGGCCATTCTCCCCATCAGGCCCATGCTGGTATTAATCTTGTACATGTTCTCATCCATTGCTCCAAAACAAATATACTACAAGCGGATTGAACCATCTTTCACTGAGGATAATCTTAAACTTATTGACAAAGATTAATGGTGGAGGTGAGAGTCTCTGGTGTAACACACATAATGGGACAGTTTGGGGACGAACAGTGTGGGTATAGATGAATAGAAAGGAATGAAGAATTTACAAGCACTTGTGCCTCAGAAGGTTCCAAATCCCCTCACATTTAATGAACTATTTTGGAAGTGTTGTTCTACCAGGCAGTCAGTCTGTGTATAGTGAGCTATACCTATGGGAATGTGTCCAGATCATCTGTTTTTGTTCGATAAGGAATACAAGTTGGCAAGACAGTGAGGAGTCTCGTATTCAAAAGAGTACCACAGGATCATTCACATCCAGGCGACAAGACAGATAGAGTATGGGTTTCATGCTTTATCTAAATCATGTGTCTCCAATAGCACTCTCCGCCCCTGGTACTGCATTGACCCTGGAATGTGTGCTGTGGTCTCTGGCTTGGGACTGAATCCAAACACTGACTCACTTATTGCTGAGAGAGATACTCATTGATCCTAGAGTGTGGACCACGAATGAGTAAGGCAGTTTAATTGGAAAGGTCAATTTGTCAGTCACATAGCGCTGAACTGCAACTTAAAATACAATTTGTGACGTTCTACAGTCAGACAGCAATTGGGCTCTGAATCACCCAAGCCTGATTTGATTCATTGTTGTCACAAGTACTGAGGTACAGTGAAAAGTGTTGTTTTGTGTGCTCTACTGGCAGATTGCACCATACAAAGTGCACCAGGGTAGCAGAACAGAGTGCGGAATATAGTGTAACAGCAGCAGGGAAGGTGCAGAAGTGGTGGTCAGGTTTGCTGGCCTTAAAGGGGCATTCCTTTTATCTTCACAGATCAGAGCAATGCAGTGGTCATAGCGAGTTTTGAGAAGATTTGTAGCTCAGGTAGAGGTTCTGGATGTGAGTTTGCTCGCTGAGATGGAAGGTTAGTTTTCAGACGTTTCGTCACCATTCTAGGTAACATCATCAGTGAGCCTCCGACGAAGCGCTGGTGTTATGTCCCACTTTCTATTTATCTGTTTAGGTTTCCTTGGGTTGGCGATGTCATTTCCTGCATTGGTGATGTCATTTCCTGTTCTTTTTCTCAGGGAGTGGTATATTGATGGAGTTCCAGTTGGAATGCCATACTTCTAGGAATTCTCGTGTGTGTCTCTGTTTGGCTTGTCCTAGGATGGATGTGTTGTCCCAGTCAAAGTCATCTGTATGTAAGGATACGAGTGATAGTGGGTCATGCCGTTTTAGCCAAAAAACGACACCCCCTGAGAAAAAGAACAGGAAATGACATCACCAACGCAGAAAATGACATCGCCAACCCAAGGAAACCTAAACAGATAAATAGAAAGCGGGACATAACACCAGCGCTTCGTCGGTGGCTCACTGATGTTACCTAGAATGGTGACGAAACGTCTGAAAACTAACCTTCCAGCTCAGCGAGCAAACTTACATCCAGCAGTGGTCATGCCTTCTGGCTTTAACTAATTGTGCTTTTCTTTCCTCCTTGTAATGTACAGGCTGTCATAATTCTGCAGGTCTCATACATACCTCCTCCAGGGGCTGCACCGTTATTCCCACCAACACCAGCTCAACCTGAGGCGACAGCGACAGAAGCGTTAGGGGACACTGATGAACCTACTGGTAAGATGGTGTGGGAGTTGGGAGGTGTTAACGGTGAGCATCTGGGGAGGCAGGGTGCGTGCTCAAAGATTTCTGCAAGTCACCCTGGAATTTTTGCAAAACACAGGATGAAGCTGCCAAGTAGGAAAGGTCTGATCTGCAATTTGGTTGAATCACAAACCCCCTTGGACACAGATCTTGGGGAAAGATGTTTTAAAAATTTATTTGTGGGATGTGGATGTCACTGGCTGGGCCCAGCATTTATTGTCCATCCCTAGTTGCCCCCTTGAGAAGGCGGTGGTGAGCTGCCTTCCTGAACCACTGCAGTCCTCCTGCTGTAGGTTGACTCACAATGCCATTAGGGAAAGAATTCCAGGATTTTGACCCAGCAACACTGAAGGAACGGCAATGTATTTCCAAGGCAGTCTGGTGAGTGGCTTGAAGAGGAACTTGCAGGGGGTGGTGTTCCCATGTCTCTGCTGCCCTTGACCTTCTAGATGGAAGTGGTTGTGGGTTTGGAAGGTTCTGTCTGAGGATCTTTGGTGAATTTCTGCCGTGCATCTTGTAGATAGTACACACTGCTGCTACTGAGTGTCGGTGGGGGAGGCAGCAGATGCTTGTGGATGTGGTGCCAATCAAGCGGCTGCTTTGTCCTGGATGATAGAGTTTGTGGGTTCAGCAATATTTGCCTCAAATGACACCACTCCCAAGAAATAAAAACTCTTTTTGCTTCACTGACAGCCAGTTGGTGAATCAGCCACCATTCTGATATGTGAACATACAAATAAGGTGTGGGAGTGTGCCTTTAAATAGACAATGGACAATAGGTGCTGGAGTAGGCCATTCGGCCCTTCGAGCCAGCACCACCATTCATTATGATCATGGCTGATCATCCACAATCAGTATCCTGTTCCTGCCTTATCCCCATAACCCTTGATTCCACTATCTTTAAGAGCTCTATCTATCTCTTTCCTGAAACTATCCAGAGACTTGGCCTCCACTGCCTTCTGGGGCAGAGCATTCCATGTATCCACCACTCTCTGGGTGAAGAAGTTTTTCCTCAACTCTGTTCTAAATGGCCTATCCCTTATTTTTAAACTGTGTCCTCTGGTTCTGGACTCACCCATCAACGGAAACATGCTTCCTGCTTCCAGAGTGTCCAATCCCTTAATAATCTTATACGCCTCAATCAGATCCCCTCTCATCCTTCTAAACTCCAGCGTATACGAGCCCAGTCACTCCAATCTTTCAACATATGATAGTCCCGCCATTCCGGGAATTGATCTTATGAACCTACGCTGCACTCCCTCAATAGCCAGAATGTCCTTCCTCAAATTTGGAGACCAAAACTGCACACAATACTCCAGGTGCAGTCTCACCAGGGCCCTGTACAGCTGCAGAAGGACCTCTTTGCTCCTATACTCAATTCCTCTTGTTATGAAGGCCAGCATGCTATTAGCTTTCTTCACTGCCTGCTGTACCTGCATGCTTGCTTTCATTGACTGATGTACAAGAACACCGAGATCTCGTTGTGCTTCCCCTTTACCTAACTTGACTCCATTGAGATAGTAATCTGCCTTCCCGTTCTTGCCGCTAATATTACTTCGTCTATATCATTAGTATATATTGTAAACAGCTGTGGTCCCAGCACCGAACCTTGTGGAACCCCACAGGTCATCACCTGCCATTCTGAAAGGGACCCATTTATCACTAATTTTTGCTTCTGTCAGCCAGCCAATTTTCAATCCAACTCAGTATTTTGCCCCCAATACCATGTGCCCTAATTTTGCTCAGCAATCTCTTATGTGGGACTTTATCAAAGGCTTTCTGAAAGTCCAGGTACACGACATCCACTGGCTCTCCCTTATCCATCTTCATAGATACATCCTCAAAAAACTCCAGAAGATTAGTCAAGCACGATTTCCCCTTCGTAAATCCATGCTGACTCTGACCTATTCTGTTACTGCTATCCAAATGAGTCGTAATTACATCTTTTATAATTGACTCCAGCATCTTTCCCACCACTGACGTCAGGTTAACCAGTCTGTAATTTCCTGTTTTCTCTCTCCCTCCTTTCTTGAAAAGTGGGACAACACTTGCCGCCCTCCAATCCGCAGGAACTGATCCTGAATCTACAGAACCTTGGAAAATAATTACCAACACATCCACAATTTCTAGAGCCACCTCCTTAAGTACCCTGGGATGCAGACCATCAGGTCCCGGGGACTTATCTGCCTTCAGACCTAACAGTCTGTCCAACACCATTTCCTGCCTAATATAAATACCCTTCAGTTCATCCATTACCCTAAGTCCTTCAGCCACTATTGCATCTGGGAGATTGCTTGTGTCTTCCCTAGTGAAGACAGATCCAAAGTACCTATTCAACTCTTCTGCCATTTCCTTGTTCCCCATAATAAATTCACCCGTTTCTGACTTCAAGGGCCCAATTTTAGTCTTAACCTTTTTTTTCTTTTCACATACTTAAAAAGGCTTTTACTGTCCTCCTTCATATTTTTGGCGAGTTTTCCTTCATAGCTCATTTTTTCTCTGTGTATTGCCCCTCAGATCTGTCCTGCCCTTTAGTGGATGATTAATTACTCCAAATTGCTGCCAACTTTTCAGCCCCTTTCTTATCAAGAATCTGTCTAATACTGCCCAAAAAGAAATTAACCAAATCTGTCTTTTGAGGAAGACAGTTCCAAATACTTGTGAGCTTCTTTGAAAGATCAGAATCTTCTTATCTCTGTTTTAATTGGGAATGGAGCCAAATCCAACTGCCTGAGATAGCAAGACTCCTTAAGGTGTCACAGGCAAAGTAAATCAATTCAGGTTTTAACGTTGACTGAGGGACTACAGCTTCCCTGGCCAGCTAAAAAAATGACTGTTCCTTTATTACTGCCATTGCATCTTTAACCCCTGCTCAAGTTACTACAGTAAACAAGCAATGATCCCACATAACATATGATCAAATAAACAATATCTTCCGAGAATGTAGCACATGTTCCTTCACCACGCCCGGATTATCTCCATCAAGTCCTGCTGTGGGGTTTCAACTCACAATTTTCAAACTCCGAAACATGTTTGTGGGCTGGAAATCAACACTCATCGCGGACACAGCTTCGCTTGACAATGATGTCAGCAGTTTCATCGACTGTGAAGGAATCTTTCATTTAATATCTTTGTAGTTCTTCTCAGTGGAGATGACAAATAATGGCAAACTGACCACCCCTTTTTATAGACTGTAAGAAGACGACCGTAAACTGAAGAAAGCCATTCAGCCCATCGAGGCTGCCCCACCATTCAATGACATCATGGCTAATCGGTTAATCCTCAACACCTTATTCCCGTGACTCTCGATACCTTCCCTAATTGATTTAAAATCTGTCTCAGGCTTGAACATACTTAACTACCCAGTCTCAACAGCCCTCTATGCTAAAGAATTCCCACAGATTCACTCCCCTCTGAGAGAAGAAATTCATCCTCACCTTTGCCTCAAATGTGACGCCCTTTAATCTGAGATTTCTGGGCATACAAGAGTTAACAGCTTTTCAACAACCACCTTGTTAAGACTCTTAACATTGTTTCAGTCAGGCCACCTCGTATTCTTTGAGTCCCAATAAACTCTTCGTGTTTGCCGTTATTCTGAAAGGTGCACAAATATTGTCCCCTTTATGACAACCCACTTTACAATGTTATACCAACGCAGTTACACTACAACTCCCTGCAAATTCTGTTCCATGAATCAGGATGTGACAGGGTTAATTTGGAGTTCTGGGTTATTCTGACTGTTTTGTTAAAAAGCATTCAATTATGGAGAATCCAAAAAGCAGGAGTTGTAAACATTTGGACAGTCACTAATGAATTCTACAGGGAAATCAGGCGAATCTCCATTACCCAGAGAGTGGTTATTGGAAAGGCATTGAGGAACATGTGGGTGGGGCTGGACGAATCGCTGTGGGAGGGGATTCTTGTGGCATGGCCATGTTGAGTGAATAGTGTTTCTTTTGTGGCCAGTACTATGTAACAATCAGTTTGTCACCAAGACCACAGGATCATGTTGGAGTCCTTTCCGCTGCAGTGGGGGTTCTCAAGGGGCAATTAGGGATGGCAATAAATGCTGGCCAGCCCGCAATGCCCACACCCCAAGACTGAATTTTTAAAAAAAGCTGAATGTGGAGAGTACTTCACAGATATCTTGAGTTCACTTCTCACTTTCTGTGGACGCTTTAACAGAATTTAATGTCAGCGATTTTAATAGTGTGAAATCTTCTGACTTGCTTTGTGAGGGAGTAGGCTAGTCTCTGACTGGGGTAGGGATCAAAAACAAAGTTGCTGGAAAAGCTCAACAGGTCTGGCAGCATCTGTGAAGAAAAAAAAAACAGATTTAATGTTTCGGGCCTGGTGACCCTCCTGTGTTCTGAGGATCACCGGACCTGAAACGTTAACTCTGTTTTTTTGCCTTCACAGATACTGCCAGACCTGCTGGGTTTTTCCAGCAGCTTCTGTTTTTGTTCCTGATTTACAGCATCTGCAGTTCTTTCGGTTTTCATAGGGTGCGGATCACATTGCAGGGAAGGCCAGTGCGTCAACAGGTTCACTTGGTTCATGGAGAGAAACCAAAGCGAACATATCAGGTCCGATGATCCTTCCTCAGAACCTCACTCAGAACCACGCAGAGGCTGAGCTTTTCCAGCAATTTCCGTTTTTGTTCCTGATTTACAGCATCCGCAATTCTTTTAGAGAACACAGAACATTGCGGCGCAGTACAGGCCCTTTGGCCCTCGATGTTGCGCCAACCTGTGAAGCCAATCTGAAGTCCATCTAACCTACGCTATTCCATTATCATCCATATGTTTATCCAATGACCATTTAAATGCCCTTAAAGTTGGCGAGTCTACTACTGTTGCAGGCAGGGCATTCCTCGCCCTATTGCTCTCTTGGTTCATGAGATTTCTGGGATTGGTTTCAACCTGTTGAGGACTCCTTCTCTTAACCCTCTCAGGTTCACTCCCCACTTTTCATGCTGAGCCTTTCTGTACTTTTCTGTCCATCCTTTGGGGAGGGCACACAGCTACGGCCAAGAGATAGAGGCAGGTTGGACAACAAGTTGGCAGACTGTGTGATCTGATGGAACGTGTCCTTACATTGGTTTTGAGGATAAAAGCTTTGAGACTTGTTGATGTTGATGTTCAGAGGGATTTGCTAGTTCTGGTATGCAGATATTCAGGCCAATTAACTTCACATCTGTCTGAGGGAATGCATTAACAGTCATTACTGAGAAAACATTACAGCGGACTGATGAGAAACTCTCATGGAATTCAGGAAAAGTCAATAGCGATAAAGAGAATCTTTTTCTCTCTGCTTTGAGCTTTCATCAAAGGCCCTGGAAACAGAGTTATAGAGTCATTGGGTAATACAGGTCCTTCAGCCCAGTGCCGACTCAGCTAATTCCAGTTGCCTGCATTTGGTCTGTATCCCTCTAAATCCTTCCATATCCCTCTAAACTCTTCCCATCCATGTACCTATCCAAATGTGTTTTAAATGTTGCTGCTATGGATAAGCATATGGACGTACATGGAATAGTGTAGGTTAGATGGGCTTGAGATCGGTATGACAGGTCGGCACAACATCGAGGGCTGAAGGGCCTGCACTGTGCTGTAATGTCCTATGTTCTATAACGGCCTCAACCACTCTCTCTGGCAGCCCATTCCATATACGCACCACTCTCTGCACAAAGAAGTTGCCCCTCAGGTCCTTCTTAAATCTTTCCGCTCTCACCTTAAACCTATGCCTTTGTGTTTTCATTTCCTCATTCCTGGGAAAAAAGACTATGTGCATTCATCCTATCCCTGCCCCTCATGATTTTATACACCTCTGTAAGGTCACCTCTCATTCTTCTACATTCCAAGGAATAAAGTCCTATCCTGGCCAACCTCTGCCTGTAACTCAGGCCTACTAGTCCTGGCAACATCCTCTGTGCACACTTTCCAGTTTAACTATAACAGGGTGAACAAAACTCTACACAGTATTCCATGTGCAGCTTGACCAATGGCTTCCATGACTGTAACATAACGTCACAATTCCAAAACTCAATGTCTTGACCAATAAAGGTCAGTCCGCTTTCACAAACTATGTACTTAGACTCCTAGGTCCCTCTGTTCCACAACACTCCTCAGGATCTTACCATTTACTGTGTAAGTCCTACCCTGGTTTGAGTTTCCAAAGTTCAACACCTCACTTATCTGTATTGACTCGAATTTGCTGATTGTTAGCCCTCTTCTCCATCTGATCAAGATCCCTCTCGATTACCTTCCTCGCTATTAACTATACCTCCTAATTTTGTATCATCTGCAAACTTACCAGTCATGCCTTGTACATTCACATCACTAAAGTAAATAAGAATTAACAAAAGTCCCAGTACCGACCCCTGTGGCACACAGCTAGTCACAAGTCTCCTTGAATATTTTTAAGGCAGAAACAGGTCTATGCTTGATAAGTGAATACTGAAGTGGGAGGGGAGATTTTGAAGCTTGTGAAATCCACATTGACCCCATTGGACTGCAGTGTTCCCAAGCAGAATATGAGTTGCTGCCTCTGCAACCTTCGGGTGGCATCATTGTGGCACTGCAGGGGGCCCAGGATGGACATGACGTCTAAGGAATGGGAGGGGGGAGTTAAAATGGTTCGCGACTGGGAGGTGCAGTTGTTTATTGCGAATCGAGCAGGGGTGTTCTGCACAATGACTGCTTTGATCGCAAAGAAAGTGGCCGAAGATAAAGGTACTGGATTGGAGATCAGAAATCTAGGCTAAGGATCTGGTGAACATGGTTTCAAGACTCACCTACCCTACCCAACTACATGGTGAAGTTTGAGAACAGTAAAAACTTGGAATTAAAAGTTAGTCCAGTGGTAACTATGTAACCATTGTCAACTGTTATAAAACCTATCCAGTTCACCAGTGCCCCTCAGGGAAGAAATATGCCATCCTTACCTGGTCTGGCCTACATGTGACTCCAGACTCACAGTGAAGGAGTTGCTTCTTAACAGCCCTCTGGACACAAAAACATACGGAGCAGGAGGAGGCCATCCGGCCCCTTGAGCCTGCTCTGCCATTCAATAAGATCACGGCTGATCTTTTCATAGACTCAGCTCCACTTAGCCGCCCTCCCAACATAACCCTTAATTCCTTTCCTGTTCAAAAATCTATGTATCTTTGCCTTAAAAACATTCAATGAGGAAGCCTCAACTGCTTCACTGAGCAGGAAATTCCACAGATTCACAATTGTTCGGGTGAAGAAGTTCCTCCACAACTCAGTCCGAAATCCCCTCCCCCTTATTTTGAGGCTATGCCCCCTAGTTCTAGCTTCGCCTGTCAATGGAAACAACCTCCCTGCTTCTGTCTTATCTGTTGCCTTCAGAAAGTTATACGTTTCGATAAGAACCCCTCTCATTCTTCTAAATTCCAGTCACCACAGTCCCATAAGCCATCCGTCTCCATCCCAGAATCAACCTAGTGAACCTCCACTGCACCCCCTCCAGTGTCAGCACATCCTTTCTCAAGGAAGGAGACCAAAATTGCACGCAGCACTCTAAGTGCGGCCTCACCAGCACCCTAAACAGCTGTAACATGACCTCAGTGATAATGGGAACTGCAGATGCTGGAGAATCCAAGATAATGAAATGTGAGGCTGGATGAACACAGCAGGCCCAGCAGCATCTCAGGAGCACAAAAGCTGACGTTTTGGGCCTAGGATGAAGGGTCTAGGCCCGAAACGTCAGCTTTTGTGCTCCTGAGATGCTGCTGGGCCTGCTGTGTTCATCCAGCCTCACATTTCATTATCTTGTAACATAACCTCCCTGCTTTTAAACTCCATCCCTCCAGCAATGAAGGATAAAATTCCATTTGCCTTCTTAATTACCCATTGTACCTGCAGACCAAGCGTCTGAGATTCATACACAACGACACCCAGGTCCCTCTGCACAGCCAGGTAATAAATGGGTTAGCCTGTGATACCCACATCCTGAGAACGAATAACAAATAAAATGGAAAGCTGTTGTGGTGAGTAACTGAGTCTAAGAGCACTAGAGATAACAAGGTGTAGAGCTGAAGGAAAACAGCAGGCCAGGCAGCAGCAGACGACCAGGAAAACTAATGTTTCGGGCTGGACCCTTCTTCAGAATTTATGGAGAAGGTCCAAACCCAAAACATTAGCTTTCCTGCTCCTCTGATGCTGTTTGGCCTGCTGTGTTCCTCCAGCTCTACACCTTGTTATCTCAAACGCCAGCATCGGCAATTCCTACTGTCTCTAAGAGTACTACAGGATGGGCGAGAAATGCCAGTCTTGTCAGCACGGAGAAGATCCCATCCCATTAATGAATAAGAGCCTTGTTGTCTCACCTTGCAATCTGTGAGCGCCCACCTTCTTCATGTCTCCCTGCAGACACTGCCGGTGAGGGAGAGGAGGACACGGAAGATCCTTTGGCCACAGGTGATGAGGGTGAGTCCACACCGGGGATACCAGGGACAGAGATGCCCGCAATGCCAAAGAAACCACCATCCACCATGATCCATGGCATCAGGAAAAGGAAGCGCCCAACCAAGGTTCTGCTCCCGAACAAACTGCAGGACTTCCAGGTAAGTGACCACCTGGTTTGGACACTCGGGCTGAGGACTCTGTTCTGATGGGGTGGGGTGGAATTGGTTGTGGGGTAGTGTAATAGGATGGATAAAGAGTCCAATACTCATACTCTCTCATCCACTACAATAATTTTGATTTTGCCAGCCTTGGAGGAAGAAACCAAAATGAGTGAATGACCACATCAATCATCAAATCCTATTCCTTTGATCAATTTATTTATTATTAATAAGACCTTATTTTATATTCTTCTAATGACATTGGGGCAGCATAAGGGCTCAGTGGTTAGCGCTGCTGCCTAACAGAACCAGGGACCCAGCTTGCTTCCACCCTCGAGTCGCTGTCCATGTGGAGTTTGCACATTCTCCCCATGTCTGCGTGGGCTTCCTCTGGGTGCTCCGGCTTCCTCCCATAGTACAAAGATGTGCTGGCTCGGTGGAATGGCCATGGGAAATGCAGGGCCACAGGAATAGGGTAGGAGAGCTGGGTCTGTGTGGGCTGCAGTTCAGCAGCTCAGTATAGACTCAATAGACCAAATAGCCTGTTTCCATAGTGTAGCTATTGTATGATTGGACATTGTTGGAAGGGGTAATCATGTTGCCCTTGAGAAGGTGGGTGTGAGCTAGTGCAGTCCATGTGCTCTACATTAACCCACAATGCCCTTGGGAGGTAATTCCAGGATTTTGACCCAGTGACAGCAAAGGAACGGCAAAATATTTCCAAGTCAGGATGGTGAGTGGTTTGGAGGGAACTTGAAGGTTATGGGGTTCCCATGTACCTGCTGCCCTTGCCCTTCTAGACAGAAGTGGTTATGGGTTTGGAAGGTTCTGTCTGAGGATCTTTGGTGAATTTCTGCAGTGCATCTTGTAAATAGTACACACTGCTGCTACTGAGTGTCGGTGGTGGAGGGAGTGGATATTTAAGATGGTGAATATGGTGTCAACCAAGCGGGATGCTTTGTCCTGGGTGGTATCAAAATTCTTCCTGAGAAGAATTTCTTCTCGCCATTCAAAATACTTTCTTTTTCTCCTCTTCTGTCAAGGTCAATGTGGGCGTTCACTCATTTCGCTGCAAGCGAAGGAGCACTTTCATTTCCTTTTTACTGAAAGGCACTGTGGCATGATTTCTTCTAACCCTGGCTTGTAATGAGGAAAGTGAGTGCACTAGATTAGATTAGATTAGATTCCCTACAGTGTTGAAACATGCCCTTCAGCCCAACAAGCCCACACCGCCCCTTGAAACATCCCACACAACCCTGAACACTATGGGCAATTTAGTATGGGCAATCCACCTAGCCTGCACATCTTTGGACTGTGGGAGGAAACCACAGCACCTGGAGGAAACCCACGCAGACACAGGGAGAATGTGCAAACTCCACACAGACAGTTACCCGAGGCTGGAATCGAACCCGGGTCCTTGGCACTGTGAGGTTGCAGTGCTAACCACTGAGCCACTGTGCCGCCCCGGAATAAGGGAATTCCATTGGGCAATGAAGGAACAGATAAATTGGGGAAGTTTCTTGGCTATCACAGAGCTGCTAGATCCAGGCCAAGCGAAGAATGTCAAATACGTGTTGAGACCTTGAGGTTTTGTGTCTGGGAGATGATCTTTTAGCCATTGGGCAATCCACCTGATTGTCCTTCCTGTAATTATCCATCAGTTTTTCACGCATTGATTTTAGAGCGGTTTGACATAAAATAATAACTCTATCATGTCTATAAGGCCTGGAGAAGATTGTAAACTGTTTTAAAAAGCAACATTTAGAACACAGAACAGTACAGCATGGCACAAGCCCTTCGGCCCACAATGTTATGCTGACCTATTATCCTACCCTAAGATCAAACTATCCTGCATACCCTACATTTTAGATCCATCCATGTGCCCATCCAAGAGTCACTTAAATGTCCCTCATGTATCTGACTCCACTACCACTCCTGGCAGCGCATTCCACACACCCACCACTCTCTCTGTGAAGAACCTACCACTGACATCTCCCCATACCTTCCTGCAATCACTTTAAAATTATGGCCCCTCATATTAGTCATTTCTGCCCTGGGTAAAAGTCTCTGACTATCCACTCTATCTGTGCCTTTCATCATCTTGTACACCTCTATCAAGTCACCTCTCACCCTTCTTCACTCCAATGGAAAAAGCCCTAGCTCCCTCAACCTTTCCTCATAAGACCTGCCCTCCAACCCAGGCAGCATCCTGGTAAATCTCCTCTGCACCCTCTCCAAAGCTTCCACATCCTCCCTATAATGAGGTGACCAGAACTGAACACAATATTCCAAGTGTGGTCTAACCAGAGTGTTATAGAGCTGCAGCATAATCTCATGGCTCTTAAACTCAATTCCCCTGTTAATAAAAGCCAACACACCGTACGCCTTCTTTACAACCTTATTGACTTGAGTAGCAACTTTGAGGGATCAATGGATGTGGTCCCCAAGATCTCTCTGTTCCTCCACACTGCTGAGAATCCTGCCAGTAACCCTGTATTCTGCATTCAAATTCGACCTTCCAAAACTTGTTTAATTTACTTGTTTAATTAGTGGAGCAGAATGAGGTTCGAACCGTGTCACTAGAACACTAACCTGGGTCTCTGGATTACACAAACATTGCCATGACACCACCCACCTGCCCATTGGTGCCTATATCCTTAACTGCCAAGGCCCTAAAACTGTGGCATTGTCTCCATGTTTCTTCCTCACTTGCTTCCCTCAAGATGCTCCTCAAAGCTTACCTCATTGAGCATACGTTTTGTCACCGACCTGAACATCTCTCTCCATGACTTATGTGTCAAATTGGGGGCAGGATTGAACCAAACAGCTCTGACATTTTGTAAGATCTGGCTGTGATTGCAAGTGTGCTATCCTCTGCTCCCCAAATGCTTGATTCCTTCATCTATTGGAAAAAGTATTAAATTCTACCTTAAAAACATTCAATGGCCCAGACTGTCTTCATGAAAAAGTTGCCCCTTAGGTCCCTTTGAAATCTTTCCCCACTCACCTGAAAACTATGCCCTCTACTTTTGGATTGCCCGACCCTGGGGTGAAGACCTTGTCTATTCATCCTATCCATGCCCCTCATAATTTTATAAACGTCTGTAAGCTCACCCCTCAGCAACACCCCCAGTGACCTTACCATTAAGTGTATAAGTCCTGCACTGGGTTGCCTTTCCTTACATTTATCTAAATTGAACTGCTGCTACTCCTCGGCCCACTGGCACATATGATCAAGGTCCTGATGTACTCTGAGGTAACCTTCCTTGCTCTCCACTACACCTCCAATTTTAGTGTCATCCGCAAACTTACTAACAAGTATTCATATACTGTATTCATATCCAAATCATTTATATAAATGATAAAAAGCTGTGGACCCAGCACCGATCCTGGCCACAGGCCTCCAGTCTCAAAGTCAACCCTCCACCACCACCTTTGCGCCAGTTCTGTGTCCAAGTGGCTCGTTCTCCCAGTATTCCGTGTGATCGAACCTTGCTAACCAGTCAGCCATGAGGAACATTGTCAAACTCCTTACTGAAAACCATACAGATCACTTCCAGCACTCTGCCTTCATCAATCCTCTTTGTTACTTCAAAAAACTCAATTAATTTAGTGAGACATGATTTCCCACATACAAAGCCATGTTGACTATCCCTAATCAGCCCTTGTCTTTCCAAAAGCATGTAAATTCTGTCCCTAGGAATTTCCTCTAAGAATTTGCCCACCACCGATGTCAGGCTCACTGGTCGATAGTTCCCTGGGTTTTCCTTACCACCTTTCTTAATAGTAGCACCATGTTAGCCAACCTCCAATCTTCTGGCACCTCACCAGTGACTATCAATGATACAAATATCTCAGCAGGGGCCCAGCAATCACTTCCCTCGCTTCCCACTGTGTTTTAAGACATCCAGCATCTCCTCCTCTGCAAAATGGACATTTTCCAAGATGTTGTTATAAATTTCCCCACATTCTATATTTTCCGTATCCTTCCCCACGTTAAACACTGATGCAAAATGTGCATTTAGTATCTTCCCATCTCCTGCTCTTCTACACATATTTGGCCTTGCTGATCTTTAAGGGACTTGATTCTCTCCCTATGTACCCTTTTGTCCTTCACGCATTTGCAGAATCCCTTTGGATTCTCTTTAACCCTATTTGTCAAATCTATTTTATGTCCCCTTTTTGCCCTCCTGATTTCCCTCTTAAGTCTACTCCTACTGCCTTTATACTCTTCCAGGGATTCACTTGAATCCTGCTATCTATACCTGACACATGCTCCCATCTTTTTCTTGACCAAAACATTAATTTCTCTAGTCACCTGGCATTCCCTATCCCTACCAGCCCTGCCTTCACCCCAACAGGAACATACTGTCTCTGGACTCTCCTTATCTCATTTTTGAAGGCTTCCCATTTTCCAGCCATCCCTTTACCTGCAAACCAACTTCTGAAAGTTCTTGCCCAATACCATCAAAATTGCCCTTCCTAAAATTTAGAACTTTATCTTTTTGATAAGGTCTGGCTGTGATTTCAACTTCACCATCCTTGACTCTCTCATCTATTGAAAAAATGTTGAATTCTACCTTAAAAACATTCAATCATCCAGGCCCCACTGTTACCTGGACATGAAATTTCCACAGATTACCAATGCTCGAGGAGAGAAGATTATTTCACATTAACATGCATCTTAAATAGGGACCCGTCATTTTAGGAGAGACATTAAGAACTGCAGATGCTGGAGTCAGAGATAACACAGTGTGAAGCTGAAGGAACACAGCAGGCCAGGCAGCATCAGAGGAGCAGGAAATCAGCTTTCCTGGCCTGCTGTGTTCCTCCAGTTCCACACTGTGTGACCCCTCATTTTCAACTGTTGTTCTGGTCTCTCCCATCATAGAGTCAAATAGCACAGAAATTGACCCTTCGGCCTAACTCGCCCATGCAGATCAGGCTTCCCAGACTGAACTAAATTAGCCCCAGTTACCTGCATTTGGCCCATATCTCTCTAAACCTTTACTATCGCTATCCCCAGCCAAATGTCTTTTAAATGTTGTAATTGGACCAGCATCTACCACTTCCTCCAGCAGCTTATGCCATACACGCACCACCTTCTGCGTGAAAAAGTTGCACCTTGGTTCTCTTTTAAACCTTTCCCCTCTCACCTTAAACTGTACCCTCCAGTTTCCCCTCCTGGGGAAAAGACCTTGACTATTCATCCTAATATGTCCCTCATGATTTTATAAACCTCAATAAGGTCACCCCTTGGCCTTCTATGCTCCAGGGAAAAGAGTCCCACCCTGTTCAACTTCTCCTTATGACTCAAACCCTTCTGTCTCGGCAACATCCTTGTAAATCTTTTCTGCACTTTTCCAGTTAGCAGGGCGACCAGAACTGTGCGCAACATCCCAAACGTGGCCTAACCAACATCCTGTACAGCTCCAACATGACGTCCCAACTCCTGTAGCATGTACCCTGTCAAGTGCACTAACGATCTTGTATGTTCTGCTGAGATCACTTTCCATTCTCCTCAAAGGACACAGACCCACCCTGTCCAACCTTTCCTCATGAGGAGATAGCCCTTTTGCAGGATGTATCCTTCAATGAATCAGATGAAATGTATCTGAGCTGTTTGCAAAACTCCCTGTCAGATTATGATGCCAAAACTGGACACCATAATGCAGATGTGGCCTTAACAATGCCCTGTATAATTGTGCAGGAGAACGCCATTCCCCAGGTAATAAATATCAACACACTGTTCGCTTTCCTAACACATGATGTACTTGTGTCCTTACATTTAATTGTTTATATCCCAGGACTCTTAGATCGCTGTTCAGTGATCTCTCCCCATTTAAATCAGTCTATTTGACAGCAACCCTAGGAAGCACCTTGGAGTATAGGACAACAAAATGTGAGGCTGGATGAACACAGCAGGACAAGCAGCATCTCAGGAGCACAAAAGCTGACGTTTCGGGCCTAGACCCTTCATCAGAGAGCTGCTTGGCCTGCTGTGTTCATCCAGCCTCACATTTTGTTGTCTTGGATTCTCCAGCATCTGCAGTTCCCATTACCTTGGAGTATAGTTTTCTTGGTCAAATGTGCTATTTCAATGCAAGTGGCTTCATAGGACCAAACTGCCTTATCGATCGGTGCCCAAAGGCTTAGGCACTCTGTCCCTGGAAGATATACTAAAACCCTTCAATGAAAGAGCAGTGATCAGTTGGGATTCGGAGAGAGAAGGCAGAATGTCATTAATTGAATAAAAGCAGTCCCTGTGATGTGAATGGGTTTTGAGCCCATTTGATTTGTTGGAACACAAGGCAGGACAATGTAAAAGAGATGATTGCAACTACAAGGAAGTGTTTGCAAGTCAGATTTTTAAAGTTAATGTTAGTGTACCGCTGTCCGGCATTGTGTTTGTATGTTGGCTGCCAGTGACCCCCTAAGGTGCTTTCACAGGAGCAATGGGTTTCTGTATCATTAAAACCCCTGCAGTGTGGAAACAGGCCCTTCAGCCCAACAAGTCCATACTGCTCCTCCAAAGAGCATCCCACCCAGACCCATTCCCCATGCCTAACCCACCTAATCTAAATGCCCCTGGACACTACAGGCCAATTTCCAAAGGACAACCCACCTAGCCTGCACATCTTTAGACTGTGGGAGGAAAACAACACTCAGTTGAAACTCACACAGACACGGGGAGAATGTGGAAACTCCACACAGGCAGTTGCCCGAGGGTGGAATCAATCCCAGGACACTGGCACTGTGAGGCAACAGTGCTAATCACTGAGCCACTGTCCCCAATAGCCCTGAGTACCAATATTTTAATCATCTTTCCACAATCAGTGTTAAACCTGATGGGTATTCTGTGTGTTCCTGCTGTGCCTTTTCAAACTGGCAGTTAGATACTGGGTTGATTATGTAGTTTGCCTGTTTTGGTTATTTCTGTAGCCATGAGTGATCCAAAAATGGAGACCAAGTAATAAGTCATGTGTCACTCTGGATTGGACCGAAACGTTGCCCAATTCATCTTCACTTGTACTATCCAGGCCACCAGAAGACATAGGGGCAGAATTAGGCCATTCAGCCCATCAAACCTTTTCCACCATTCAATCATGGCTGATATGTTTCTCAACCCTATAACCCTTGACCCCTTACTAATCAAGAACCTATCTATCTCTGCCTTAATGACTTGGCCCCCGCATCCCTCTGCAGCAATGTGTTCCGCAGATTCACCACCCACTGGCTGAAGAAATTCTCCCTCATCTCAGTTCCAAAGGGTCATCCCTTTACTCTGAGGCTATGCCCTTGGGTCTTAGCCTCTCCTACTGGTGGAAGCATCTTCTGTACATCCACTCTATCCAGGCCTCTTAATATTCTGTAAGTTTCAATCAGGTCTCCTCCTCATCCTTCCCAACTCCATCAACTGCATACCCAGAGTCCTCAACCTCTCCTTATATGACAAGCCCTTCAACCCAGGGATCATTCTTGTAAATTTCCCCTGGAGCCACTCCAATACCAGCACATCCTTCCTTAGATACGGGGATCAACACTGCTCACAATGTTCCAAAAGCAGTCTGACCAGAGACTTGTACACCCTCGAGCAGTTCGTCTCTGCTCTTGTATTCTAGCCCTATAGAAATGCAGGCTAACATTGCATTTGGCTTTTTACTGGAAAAGTGAATCTGCGTGTTAATCTTAAGGGAATCCTGACCTAGGACCTGCAAGTCCCTTTTTGCTTCAGATTTCCAAAGCGTTTCTTCATTTAGAAGATAGTCCATGCCTCTGTTCTTCCTACCAAAGCTCACACTTTCCCAAACTGCATTCCACCTGTTGCTTCTTTGCCTATTCTCCTGGCCCGTCCATTCCTTTGTGCAGCCTCTGCAGTTGTGGGAATACTGCTGAAGTACCGTTATATAGCTGGGGAGGAATCCTTTGCTCCTGTGAAAGAACAACAGGTTTCCAGACGAGATGGGCATTTTACCAGATTGGTTTTTTTTGCGGTTTGCAGGTCAGAGTGTGTGTTGTTGAAGCACGCCAACTGCCAGGTATCAACATCAGACCGGTCATTAAAGTTACAGTTGCTGGCCAAACCAAGACAACACGCATTCGTAAGGGAAATAATCCCGTCTTTGATGAGGTAAGACACAGATTTCTCCTTGCCCTTATTCGACGGTAGTCTCGTGATCTTGAGTAAGAACCCTGAGGCCCACGGGACGTGGGTTCCAATCTCACCATGGAGCAATGGTGGTGAAATTTGAATTTGGAAAATTTCTAAGACGTAACCGTTGCTGATTGTCATTTGGACCATCTGGTTCCCTCAACCCCTTTCAGGAAGGTACTAAAATCTCTGCCGACCTGAATCCAGGATCCATGTGGTCCTTCTGCTAGGGGCTACATGAAGGGAGGGGTGATGGCCTAGTGGTATTATTGTTAATTCAGAGACCCAGATAATGTCTTGGGGACCTGGGTTCGAACTCCCCAACGGCAGTTAGTGGAATTTGAATTCAATAAATTAACAATCTAACCATGGCCGTGAATCCATTGTCGATTGTTGGGGGAAACACCCATCTGCTTCACTAATGTTCTTTAAGGAAGGAAACTGCCATCCTAACCTGGTCTGGCCTACATGTGACTCCAGACCCACAGCAATGTGGTTGACTCTTAACTGCCCTCTGGGAAATTAAAGATGGGCAATAAATGCTGCCTGGCCAGCAATGCCCTCATCCCATCAATGAACAAAGGAAAAAAAAATGTTCTGGTGTAGATCTGGCACTACCTGAGCTGCTGAAACAGTTGTCAATCAAGGGGGATTGGTCCAGTCTGTGCACAATGTGTGTTAACTGATGTGGGGCAGTTTGATGGCCCCCTAGTTCTCCCTCAGGAGGAGGACGATACCCCTGTGATTCCCAGTCCCGATAATACATTGTGTGTGCTGCCAGGTATCAGAAATGCCTATCTCTATATGCCCTGCTCACACCACCACTCCACACAAGGTCATGCAAGATAACTCCACACTGGGCCAAGGGCTGGCCCAGCCTCGTGCTCCTCAGTGAGAGAGCTGACTCACTGAGAGGCTGAGCTGCCTTTGGACCATTTGCAGTGGGGTTGAACATTGTGGGAGAATACTGACTCCACAGCGAGCTGAGAAGATAACGGTGATACATGGGTCAACACCTGTCGTCCATTGGAACTGAGGAGCATGGCGCATCATTTCAGATGTTGACAGGGAGGAATTTCTTCTCTCAGTGGGGAGTGAATTGGTGGAATTCTTTACTTCAAAGAGCTGTTGAGGCTGGGCCATTCGGGATGTTCAAAGCTGAGGTAGACAGATTTTCATCAATAAAGGAATCAATAATTATGGAGATGAGCGAGGGAAGAGAAATCCAGGATTACCAGAAGAGCCATGATCTCATTGAATAATGGAGGTGACTTGAAGGGCTAAAAGGCCCACTCTGATCCTGTGTTTTATTGGCAGTTGTCAGAGAGGTTGCCGGTGGCCCAGCTGTTTGAAATTCAGCATGATGGCTGTGTTGTCACCATCAGCAAATAATATCAAAGCTATCACCACTCCAGATCAGAGAACCCCTACAGTGTGGAATCAGGCCACTTGGCCCAACAAGTCTACAACACCCCTCTGAAGAGCATCCCATCCAGAACCATTCCCCATGTCTAACCCTCCTAACCTAAACATCTCTGGGCACTGTGGGCATTTTAAGCATGGCCAATCCACCTAGCCTGCACACTTTTAGACTGTGGGAGGAAACCGGAGCACCCAGAGGAAACCCACGCAGACACAGGGAGAATGTGCAAACTGCACACAGACAGTCGCCCGAAGCTGGAATCGAATCTGGGTCCCTGGCGCTGTGAGGCTGCAGTGCTAACCACTGAGCCACCATGCTGCTTTTTACATGGAAAACGTAGCTGTGTTTCAAAACTTTGCAATTGTGAAATGATGGGCCAATTGGCCTTCTGCCTTGTTATGAATTTCCTGTTCGATCATGCTAAATTCTAGTGTTCTGGGCACTCTGAAACGTTCCCTTTCGGTAATGATGAAGAATTTTTCGCGCTACTCTGAACACACACAGTGTTTTAACACTTCAGCACAATGTATCTAGGTGGAGATGTTTATCTTAACATCACGCAAATGTGCAATGGGCTTGAACCCTCTAACTCAGTGATAGCATGTGTTGACAGTGTTACGATCACAGAATTCCCAGTATTGTCTTCCTGGAAACTCAACCGGGCTCACCACATAAACACAGTGGCTACAAGGGCAGGCCAGAAGTGAGGAATACTGCAGTGAGTAACTCACGTCCTGACTCCTCAAAGCCTGACCACCATCTACAAGTCAGGAGTGTGATGGAATACTCCCCACTTCTCTGGATGAGTACAGCCCCAACAACACTCAAGAAAGTGGACAAAATATCCATCTTGATTGGCATCGTACCTCGTATTTTCAGCTCTGGAGGGAGATGTTAGCATAGGGATAATGTCACTGGATGAGGAATTCCAAATCCTAGGCAAAGGTTCTCAGGACTTGCGATTGAAACCCCCAAGGCAGATGGTGAAACTATAATTTAGTGAAAAAAAAAGTCTAATGGTGACCCTGTGTCAGTTGTTGCGAAAACCGTCAGTTTCACGAATCTCCTGCAGAGAAGGAATTCTGCTGTTTCCCTGGTCTGTTACACAACCGCCCTCTGAAATGCTCTGCTCTCAATTCCAGGGCAATTAACAACAAACAATAAATGCTGACACCCACATCCTCTGATGAGCAATCTCGAAGCTGGACATGAGAAAACTGTTGATCATGTTGTATTACTCAGTGGAGGCTGAACAACTGATGACATTCAGAGAACAAACTCATTTCAAAAGGCCTCCATTGTCTGTGAAATACTTCACACCATTTAGAGGCTGTAGGAAGCAAAATGAAAATGTAATTCATTTATTCATTACTTTCAGTTGAGGTTTACAATGGAGTACAGCACAGAAAGAATCCATTCCAACAGTTATATTTACCCACCCTGTTTAAATATCCATTCACTCCTTTTTTTAAGTGGCTTCCAATCGAAAGCTGAATTTTGACAATGACTAACCTGGTATTGTATTCCACAGTTTCACCGACTAGGTTCAAGTGAAAGGATTAATGTAAAATTTTGAGGTCAACGTTCTGTCACACACCAGCTCGATATCACTGGAGAGGGGGAGATGGGTTTCACAGTGAGTTAGCCATGGCCCATGATGCTCAGAGTGCACTGGAGGGTCTGCAGAGGCCTACTCTGATGTGATTCCTGCTGACAGGAATACGTTCCCTTCCTGGATGTACCTGTACAATCGTGTGACTAAAATACAGCCTTCTTCTCTGTTGTTATACAGACATTTTTCTTCAACTTCTACGAGACACCTGCTGATCTCTTTGATGAGCCGATTTTCATTATGGTGAGTGCGAGACTGTTCGATATGGACTCTTTCCCTAACCCTGTCCTGGGAGTATTCAATGGGCATGGTGTAGAGGGAGCTTTACTCTGTATCTAACCCCGTGCTGTCCCTGTCCTTGGAGGGTTTGATGTGGACAGTGCAGAGTTTAAGAGCAGGACGAGTCCTTTTGACTCTGATGAAGGGTCAAGGCCCGAAACGTCAGCTTTTGTGCTCCTGAGATGCTGCTTGGCCTGCTGTGTTCATCCAGCTCCACACTTTGTTATCTCTCATTCGCTCCTTTTTCTCTTGTTTACTATTTTTGGTTCAGATCTCAACTACATTTTATAACAGTTGTCCCACGTTCTTAATGAGATAAATTTAAACTTTCATCTCATCATTTTCAATTGTTATGGGAAGTATTAAATTGGTTTTGGTAATTTTCAGATACAGTTTGTTTGAAAGCTAATGGCACTTGAAGAACTTCTCACTGCGGATTATTGTTGAAATGGTTTTGGTGATGTCTGGGCTCAAGCCCTCACTTCACAAACTCTGAAAATGCCCAACCTCTGCATAACACTCATTGAAAAGTGATGGGACAGCACTTCCTGAAAAATCCCATTACACAAGCCATCAGTTTACTGTTTACCTCTTGGGCTGGTCACCACTTTCTGAAAGCTGTATTTGTTCATGTGCATGACCTGCCCTTTTCGGGGAAAAATACCCGATCAAACAGGGCACCTTCTTTGAATTAAATGAAAGTGTGAGGGCCATGAGTGGCCTGGTGCATTATCCAGGTATTGCCTCGACCTGTGGAGGCACTGGTCTAGTGGCATTATCGCTGCAATCTTAATTGAGAGACCCAGGGAATGTTTGGAGACTTGCGTTCAAATCCTGACACAGCAGGCAGTTCAATTAAAATCAGGAATTCAGAGTCTGATGATAACCATGAATCCATTGTCAGGGGAAAGACCCATCTGATTTAGAGAAGGAAACTGCAATCGTTACCTGGTCTGGCTGACATGTGACTTCAGACCCATGGCAAATGTGGTTGACTGCCCTCTGGGTAATTAGGAATGGGCAATAAATGCTAGCCTGGAAAGTGATGCCCTCATCCTGTATATGAGTAAAACAAAATCAGTCTGATGTCTGAGATAACAAGGTGTGGAGCTGGATGAACACAGCAGTCCAAGCAGCATCAGAGGAGCAGGAAAGCTGATGTTTCGAATCTAGACTCTTCTTCAGAAATGGAGGAGGGGAAGGGGGATTCTGAAATAAATAGGGAGAAAGAGGAGGCAGATAGAAGATGGATAAAGGAAAATAGGTGGAGAGGAGACAGACAGGTCAAGGGGGCAGGGATGGAGCCAGTGAAGGTGAGTGTAGGTGGGGAGTTAGGGAGGGGATAGGTCAGTCCAGGGAGGACGGACAGGTCAAGTGGATGGGATAAGGCTAGTAGGTAAGAAATGGGGATGGGACTTGAGGTGGGAGGAGGGGATAGCTGGGAGGACAGGTTAGGGAGGCGGGGACAAACTGGGCTGGTTTTGGGATGCATTGGGGGGAGGGGAGATTTTGAAGCTTGTGAAGTCCACATTGATACCATTGGGCTGCAGGGTTCCCAAGCGGAATATGAGTTGCTGTTCCTGCAACCTTCGGGTGGCATCATTGTGGTACTGCAGGAGGCCCAGGATGGACATATCTTCCATGGAGTGGGAGGGGGAGTTGAAATGGTTCGCAACTGGGAGGTGGCGGATTGCAGATGGCGAAAGTGTCGAAGAAGGATGCGTTGGATCTGGAGGTTGGTGGGGTGGTATGTGAGGATGAGGGGGATTCTGTTTTGGTTGTTATTGTGGGGACAGAGTGTGAGGGATGAGTTGCGGGAAATGCGGGAGACGCGGTCGTGGGCGTTCTTGACCACAGAAGTTGGGGAGGGGAGTTGCGGTCCTTGAAAAACCAGGACATTTGGGATGTATGGGAGTGGAATGCCTCATCCTGGAAGCAGATGTGATGAAGGTGAAGGAATTGGGAATAGGGAATGGCATTTTTGCAGGAAGGTGGGTGGAAAGAGGTGTATTCTAGGTAGCTGTGGAAGTCGGTGGATCTCGATTTCCAGGAGGTTGCAAGAGATGGAGACTGGAAGGAAAGAGAGGTTTCAGAGATGGTCCAGGTGAATGTGAGGTTGGGGTGGAAGGTGTTGGTGAAGTGGATGAACTGTTCGAGCTCCTTGTGGGAACACAAGGCGGCGCCAATTCAGTCATCAATGTAACGGAGTAAGAGGTTGGGAAAACTGATCCATAACTGATCAATCATGGTCATCGTCAGAGTGTATGGCACAGACAAAGGTCCTTTGGCCCATCAGGTCTATGTTGATCAACACAAGCACCGGGTTATGTTAATCCCATTTTCCAGCCCTTGGCCCATTGCCTGGTGTTAAATACTGAGAGTGATTATGTTGTTTTGTGGTGGTTATTGCTCCTGTGAAGAAATTGATTTTTTTAAAAACGTTTTTTGAACAGGCCTATAACTCACATTGTCTGCGTATGGACTCAGTGATCGGAGAGTTCAAGGTAAGTTAACAGTGGAAATTCCTGTGGGAATTTGGAAACGACAATCCCTTCACACTAATCTCTGTGTTTTATTCCCTTTGCAGCTGGACATTGGGGCAGTTTATTCAGAGCCAAGTAAGTGCCTCACCTCCTTAAACCCTCCCTGTATGTCCCTGTCCCAGTCACTGCCTTCTCTTGGTTTCCTTTTAGTTCTATTATCACGAGAGTCCTGTGAAGTGGCTGGGTCTTGTTTCCCTGTTAAATGACTTGTTAAATGCCTCTGGAATGAGCCCCATGGTAATAGAAACTCTTCCCGCTTGGTGTCCCCACTTCCCACTGGGAACCAGCTCAGACTTGAAGTGGGATGTAGAGGGGAAGCTGCAGTCTACCGATACATCAGCCCTGTGAAATCATCAGCACCCTGGGGGTAGACAGAGAGGGAGAGACAGGGAGAGTGTGTGTGAGAGAGAAACAGAGATGGAGCAAGAATGAGAGACAGAGAGAGAGTGTGTGTGTGTGTATGTGTGTGAGAGAGAGAGAGAGATGGAGGGGGAGAGAAAGAGAGACAGCGGGACAGGGAGAGTGAGAGACAGTGGAGAGAGAGTGAGAAAGACAAAGAGAGAAAGAGCGAGAGAGACAGGAGAATGAGATGGAAACAAAATGAGAGACAGAGAGAGAAAAGACAGAGAGAAAAACAGAGAGACAGTTGGAGAGAAAGTGAGAGAGACAGTGAGAGACAGAGAGAGACTGAGAGACAAAGAGAGAGACAGAGATAGAGAGAGAGAAAGAGAGAGACAGAGATAGAGAGAGAGGAGTAGAGAGAGAGGGAGAGTAAGACTCAGACAGAAAGACAGAGAGAGTGAGAGAGAGACAAAGAGAGAGAGAGAGAGAGAGAGAGAATGATAGGGAGAGAGTGAGAGAGAGAGAGCAAGAGAGACAATAAAACAGCCAGTGGGCCTTGGACCCAAGCTTGGCTGAACATCAGAAAACAGGGAAATGTGGGGACTGGCTTTTTTTGAACCAGAGCAAGTTTTACAGTGGAGTCCCTAGAGGCTAGGACACAGGACCTTATTGGTGTAGTTTAGTGTTTGTTGGTTGCCATATACATAGTGGGCCGAAGTGCCTATTTCTGTCCTGCATGACTCTGTGACCTTCGTGGCCTCGACTTTGATGGAGAGGGCACAATTTCCGAAAGTCACATTTGATGCAAAACCTGTCAGTGAAATCTCCTTATTCACCTTCCAAACCCACAACCACTTCCATCTGGAATGACAAGGGCAGCAGATACGTGGGAACACTATCCCCTGCAAGATCCCCTCTGAGCCACTGACCATCCAGATTTGGAAATGTATCGTCGTTCCTTCACTGTCACTGGGTCAGAATCCTGGATTTCCCTCCCTAAGGGCATTGTGGGTCAACCCACAGCGGGTGGACTGCAGTGGTTCAGAAAAGCAGCTCACCCCCACCTTCAAGGGGCAATTAGGGATGGATAGTAAGTGCTGGGCCCAGCCTCTCCCACATCCCATGAGAGAATTAATAAAAAGCTTTATGAACTGCGAGGAAGATTGTGACAGAATACAAGAGTTGGTGGAATGCACAAAGATACAGCGAGTGACAACCCCAGAAATGTATCAAAGGATACATTTTGGTCAGATGGTTGGAGAGGGCTAAAATAAAATAGAACATCTACCAGCTCCAACTGGACTTGTCTCATTTTGCAGAGCATGCCTTTCTCAGGAAATGGCTCCTCCTCTCTGATCCTGATGACCTGGCTGCTGGGGCCAAAGGTTACCTGAAGGTCAACCTCATTGTGCTGGGACCTGGTGACGAAGCTCCTGTGAGTTTGTAATTTATTTTCAATCACGTGAACTGTTGGTCATTTTCTTACATTTTGTAAATGCCTCTGTTGTGGGAAGCTAGTGGTTCTTGCTCTTGGCTCAGTTCAGGTCTTAATGGGGCAAGTTATGGACTAGACTTTGCAGAAATCCAACACCAGAACACTGACCATTAGAGGTGCTGGGGGCTTTGTATTTGGCCCATTTGGGCACGAGGGACATCAGGTGCAGGTGAAGTGTTACCAGGGTCCATAAGACCATAAGACATTGGAGTGGAAGTAAGGCCACTCGGCCCATCAAGTCCACTCCGCCATTTAAATCATGGCTGATGGGCATTTCAACACCACTTCCCTGCACTCTCCCCGTAGCCCTTGATTCCTTTTGAGATCAAGAATTTGTCGATCTCTGCCTTGAAGACATCCAACGTCCCGACCTCCACTGCCCTCTGCGGCAATGAATTCCACAAGCCCACCACTCTCTGGCTGAAGAAATGTCGTCTCATTTCAGTTTTAAATTTACCCCCTCTAATTCTAAGGCTGTGCCCACGGGTCCTAGTCTCCCCACCTAACAGAAACAACTTCCTAGTGTCCACCCCTTCTAAACCATACATTATCTTGTAAGTTTCTATTAGATCATCCCTCAACCTTCTAAACTCTAATGAGTACAATCCCAGGATCCTTAGCCGTTCATCATACGCTAAACCTACCATTCCAGGGATCATCCATGTGAATCTCCGCTGGACACGCTCCAGGGCTAGTATGTCCTTCCTGAGGTGTGGGGCCCAAAATTGGACACAGTATTCTAAATGGGGCCTAGCTAGGGCCTTATAAAGCCTCAGAAGCACATCGGTCTTGGAGAGGGAGGCTGCAGGAGATTGGATAGAGAGTGAGAATGCATTGGGGTGGGGGAGATAACAAAGAAGTTGCACAAGGATTCGGAGACGGGGGCTGCAGAGAAGAGGAAACATATTCCAACCAGTCAACAATGGGAATGTTGACTTAACTGGGAGTCAGGACATCTTGATAAAACAGTAATAATGAAATGAGCAGATGAATGTGGAATCTCTAATGTAAGGCTGCATATGCTCAGGCAACTACAGGGAAAATTCAATGAATGCCAATGTAATAAACATGGTGAAAGTTGTTAAATTTAAATCTGAGGATGGGATCTGAGATGCAATCAAAAAGAGCAGGAGCTGCCTTGTTAAAATATTCCAGCTTTGTGACTATGATATGGAAGTACATTAGCTGTGACCTCACCAGTCTGTATTTAGAGTGAAGGCTTTTCCTGTGTGGAAGTGTGTGTATTGGTTTTTAAGAGAAAAAAATAAGTTTTGTTGCTAACTTATGACTGTTGTCTTGTGTGAATTTAGATACCCGGATGTCGAGGAAAATAATTCTTTTTCTCATTGTGGAGTCTATGGGCCGAATGGCCTGCTTGCACACTGTAGGGATTCTCTGAAGCTTTTTTTAAAATGTGTTGTGACTTTAAATTTAGCAATTATTGAAAGTATTACTGAACACTTCTAATTCTGGTTTTCTGTGAGCCCAATTACACCACAAGTTAACACAAACCCAGACCAGAGATAGCAAGGTGTAGAGCTGGATGAACACAGCAGGCCAAGCAGCATCTCAGGAGCAGGAAGGCTGACGTTTCAGGGGTCTAGGCATTCTCCAGCATCTGCAGTTCCCATTATCTCTGATACAAATCCAGACCAGTTTGCTCCTTTGTGATTTCTTCAACCAGTGACTGAATTATTAAGAGGAGCCCCTGAAAATCAGAATATAGTCCCCCGCAAATAAAAGTTATCTTGTTTTCAGCATCTGAAGTTTTTTTTTGTCCTATTATTTGCTTCAGGTAGGGACTTGTAAGTGTGGTTAATTTGATTGTAAAATGACAGTAGAAGTTTCATAAAGTGGCACCCAGGAACTGTGGCAGAACTGGAGTCAATGGTAATTGGGGGAATCTCTGTGCCAGTTGGAGTCATACCTGGTACATAGGACACAGTTCTGACTAAGGGTCACTGGACCAAAAACACTGTTCCCACTTTCTCTCCGCAGATGCAACTAGACCGGCTGAGTTTCTCCAGCAATTTCTGTTTTTGTTTCAGATTTCAGCATCCACAGTGCTTGTTTTTATTAACACAGGAAAGTGGCTGTTATTGTTGAGTGTTGATCATCTCAGCTCCAGGACTTCTCTGCAGGAGCTCCTCAGGACAGTGCGCCGGGCCATTACATGTTAGAAATTCAGAGTTGCCCATTGTAGGCAGTTGACCATTCATAAAGAGTTTTCAGACACCATTTTAGGTCCAGTTAGAAACAACAGTTTAGATATGATCCATGAGTTAGTAAGGCTCATTCAGAAGGTCAGGAGGAATGGGATACAGGGGAACTTAGCTGCTTGGATACAGAATTGGCTGGCCAACAGAAGACAGCGAGTGGTAGTAGAAGGAAAATATTCTGCCTGGAAGTCAGTGGTGAGTGGGGTTCCACAGGGCTCTGTCCTTGGGCCTCTACTGTTTGTAATTTTTATTAATGACTTGGACGAGGGAATTGAAGGATGGGTCAGCAAGTTTGCAGACGACACAAAGGTCGGAGGTGTCGTTGACAGTGTAGAGGGCTGTTGTAGGCTGCAGCGGGACATTGACAGGATGCAGAGATGGGCTGAGAGGTGGCAGATGGAGTTCAACCTGGATAAATGCGAGGTGATGCATTTTGGAAGGTCGAATTTGAAAGCTGAGTACAGGATTAAGGATAGGATTCTTGGCAGCGTGGAGGAACAGAGGGATCTTGGTGTGCAGATACATAGATCCCTTAAAATGGCCACCCAAGTGGACAGGGTTGTTAAGAAAGCATATGGTGTTTTGGCTTTCATTAACAGGGGGATTGAGTTTAAGAGTCGTGAGATCTTGTTGCAGCTCTATAAAACTTTGGTTAGGCCGCACTTGGAATACTGCGTCCAGTTCTGGGCGCCCTATTATAGGAAAGATGTGGATGCTTTGGAGAGGGTTCAGAGGAGGTTTACCAGGATGCTGCCTGGACTGGAGGGCTTATCTTATGAAGAGAGGTTGACTGAGCTCGGTCTCTTTTCATTGGAGAAAAGGAGGAGGAGAGGGGACCTAATTGAGGTATACAAGATAATGAGAGGCATAGATAGAGTCGATAGCCAGAGACTATTTCCCAGGGCAGAAATGGCTAGCACGAGGGGTCATAGTTTTAAGCTGGTTGGTGGAAAGTATAGAGGGGATGTCAGAGGCAGGTTCTTTACGCAGAGAGTTGTGAGAGCATGGAATGCGTTGCCAGCAGCAGTTGTGGAAGCAAGGTCATTGGGGTCATTTAAGAGACTGCTGGACATGCATATGGTCACAGAAATTTGAGGGTGCATCCATGAGGATCAATGGTCGGCACAACATTGTGGGCTGAAGGGCCTGTTCTGTGCTGTACTGTTCTATGTTCTATGTTCTATGTTCTAAGACCAAAAACCGTGTTCAGCCCATTAGTAATTGGGAGTGAGTCACTGATACTGGAGCAGTTTATGGCACAGAGTGTGTCAATGTCAGTAAAGTTGTGAAGGCAACATCCTGATCTCATGTCCAAAGAGTTAGGGAACTCTTTCTTGGACCTTCCTCCTCTTTTCGTCTGTCTTCCACCTGAAGAAGACAGCCAGCTAAAGAAGGCAGCCAGCTGTCAAGCACTGTGAATTGGTAAGATCTGTCATTTCACTCTGAGCACCAGTCGATGTGCCCAGTCTATACAGGCTGGCCAGTCAACCACAGTGAATCCTCCCAGTCAATGGGCATAGGACAGTTACTCACTGAGGGTAGAAAGGCTCTAGTGACGCAGTTTTAGCACCCAGACGACCCAGGTTCAAACTCCAGATGACAAAATCAAAGTTGGGTTCTTCCCGAGAATGGGGTTGTCTTCTGGACAGAAGAAGGACCCATAAGGAAATGATAGAAACTGGTATCCAAAACCTTTGTAAAAGTCTGAAAGGGATTTGCTGCATAAATCAGCATAGCAAGTTTTGAGAAGATTTGTGGCTCAGGTTGAGGTTCTGGATGTGAGTTTGCTCGCTGAGCTGGAAGGTTAGTTTTCAGACGTTTCGTCACCATTCTAGGTGACATCATCAGTGAGCCTCCGACGAAGCGCTCGTGTTATGTCCCGCTTTCTATTTATCTGGTTAGGTTTCCTTGGGTTGGTGATGCCATTTCCTGCATTGGTGATGTCATTTCCTGTTCTTTTTCTCAGGGGATGGTAGATGGGCTCCAAATCAATGTGTTTGTTGATGGAGTTCCGGTTGGAATGCCATGCTTCTAGGAATTCTCGTGCATGTCTCTGTTTGGCTTGTCCTAGGATGGATGTGTTGTCCCAATCAAAGTGGTGTCCTTCCTCATCTGTATGTAAGGATACGAGTGATAGTGGGTCATGTCGTTTTGTGGCTAGTTGATGTTCATGTATCCTGGTGGCTAGCTTTCTGCCTGTTTGTCCAATGTAGTGTTTGTCACAGTTCTTGCAATGTATTTTGTAGATGACGTTCATTTTGCTTGTTGTCTGTATAGGGTCTTTTAAGTTCATTAGCTGCTGTTTTAGTGTGTTGGTGGGTTTGTGGGCTACCCTGATGCCAAGAGGTCCGAGTAGTCTGGCAGTCATTTTGGAAATGTCTTTGATGTAGGGGAGAGTGGTTATAGTTTCTGGGCCAGTTTCTGGGGCTTTGTCAGAGGCTCACTGATGATGTTACCTAGAATGGTGACGAAACCTCAGCAAGCAAACTCACATCCATAAATCAGCATCTAGGACAAATGCAGAGAACGTCACAGAAACCCAACGAGTCTGGCAGCATCCGTGGATGCAGAGTTAATGCTTTGAGACTGTCATGGCTCTTTTTCAGAACTATTCTGAAGAGGTGTCAAAAGACTCAAAACATTAGCTCTGTTTCTCTGTCTGCAAACACTGCCAGGCCTGCTGAGTTTCTGCAGCATTCTTTATGTTTGTTTCAATCGATGGAGGTTGCTCTGTTAAACATTATAAACAGATGAGATGACATAGAGGGTTACAGGTAAAGTGTTATAGACAAGATGTAGGCTGGATTGCATAGAAGGTTACAGGTAAAGTGCTAAAGGACGGTAAAGGTGATGGATAATTGCATGTGATATGTTATAGACAGGTAAAGGTGAGAGATGATTCCAGATGATGATATTTTAGTGATGCCCAACTGATAAAAAATGCAATATTTTTCTGTTTCAGATGGAGAAGAAAGATAGTTCTGAAGATAAAGAAGATATTGAGGGGAACTTGCTCCGACCCAGCGGAGTGTCACTGAGAGGAGCCTATTTCATATTGAAGGTTTACAGAGCAGAGGATCTGCCACAGAGTATGTGCTCACTGAAGCATCTAAAATGCACGCTGGGAATCTGAAAGCACAGTCAGAAAAAGAGCTTGTATTTACCCCGTGCTGTCCCTATCCTGGGCATCTTTGATGGGGTCAATGTTGAGAGAGCTTTATTGTCTATTCAACCTCGGGCTGTCTCTGTCCTGGTATGTTTGATGAGGACAGTGTAGAGAGAGCTTTACCCTGTGTCTAACGCCGTACTGCCCCCTGCCCTGGGAGTGTTTGATGGGGACAGTGTAGAGAGAGCTTCACCCTGTATCTAACCCCGTGCTGTCCCCAGTCGTGGGAGTGTTTGATGGGGACAGTGCAGAGGGAGCTTTACCCTGTATCTAACCCCGTGCTATACATGTTCTGGGAATGTTTGATGGGGACAGTGTAGAGGGAGTTTTACTCTATGTCTAACCCTGTGCTGTCCATGTTCTGGGAATGTTTGATGGGCACAATGTAGAGGGAGTTTTACTCTATATCTAACCCCGTGCTGTCCCTGTGCTGGGAGTGTTTGATGTGGACAGAGTATGGGGAGCTTTACCCTGTATCTAAACTGTGTTCTGACTGGATGCTATAGCATTGTGGCTGGGTATTGTGTACAGCAGGGATGAATGGAGAAGGATGTTACGAGATTGTTGAGTGACTGGATTTCTTTCTCTGGGTAGTGGATGATGCTGTTCTCGATAGTGTGAAGCAGTTCTTTGGATTCGACAGCAGCAAGAAAAACCTCGTCGATCCTTTTGTGGAAGTGAACTTCGCCGGGAAGATGGTGAGCTCACGTGGCCGGATCTTTTGTGGCGTTCGGATGGTTGCCCCGTGGTTATGGTCCTCACATGGTGCTTCCCAGCCTCAGTAGGACTGAACAGAGAGCCCTGTTGTGGAGCTGTTACATCTGGCACTTGTCAGGACAGAACGCAAGAATGCCAATGTCCAAACCATCTTAACAATTAGTATGACAGGAGAAAAGGTTGCAGAATGGGCACCAAAAGGTTTGCCATGGGGAAAGAAACCCAAACCATTGACTGTAACTATTTTTTTTGCAGTAAATCAGTCTCAATTGTCCTAACTGTTTACGTTGGGGTATTGGATAGGCATATGGAAGATGATGAGACAGTGTAGGGGGAGGGGCTTAAATTAGTTCACAGGTCGGCACAACATCGAGGGCCGAAGGGCCTGTTCTGCGCTGTATTGTTCTACGTTCTATGTTCCATGTTGTTAGATTAGATTCCCTACAGTGTGGAAACAGGTCCTTCAGCCCAACAAGTCCACACTGCCCTTAAAGCATCCCACCCAGACCCATCCCCCTATAACCCACACACCCCTGAACACTACGCGCAATTTAGCATGGCCGATCCACCAAGCCCGCACATCTTCTGACTGTGGGAGGAAACTGGAGCAAGCCCACGCAGACACGGGGAGAATGTGCAAACTCCACACAGACAGTCGCTCGAGGCTGGAATTGAGCCCGGGTCCCTGGCATTGTGAGGCAGCAGTGCTAACCACTGAGCCACCGTGCTACCCTAAATGTAGCTGATAGCATACTCAAGATTATTCTGCAAGTGCTGCTGAACCAATATCCTTTTCTTCAGTCACATTGGTGGCTGTGATTGAACATTTTCATCCTTGTTCCTGTCCTGATATTGCTGCAGCTTCAAAGGCAAGGGATGCTTCAAACTCTGTGCTGGTCAGTTCTAAGTCAGTGACATGGGAATAAGGTCATCACCGAAGGTGGTCTCCTGTCTTCTCTTCTGGCTCAATTTCCTGGCGGCTAATTTAATCAAAATTAAAACTCATGGCATCGAAGGTAAAACATTGACCAGATTAGGAAATTAATTATGTAATTGAAAAAAGAGAGTAGGCTTCATCGATAAATCTTGTGTTGTTTGTAATACGTACATAAACAATTTGGCTGGAAGTCTTAGTAGTCGGATCAGCAAGTTTGTAGATAACATAAAAACTGTTGACGTTGGAAATAGTGAGGAAGGTTATCAAAGGATGTAAATCTGTTGGAAAGTTGAATGGAGAAATGGCAGATTAAGTTTAATCCAGACATGTGTGAGGTGATGCATTTTGGGAGGTCAAATGCGAGCGGAAAGTACACAGCAAATTGATTGATCTTTTTATAAATTTTACCAACGGCAGGACCCTTAGGAGCACTGATGTACAGAGGGATCTTGGGCTGCAAGCCATAGTCCCCTAAAGGTGTCAAAACACGTAGATAAGGTGGTTAAAAAAAAGGCATTTGCCATGCTTGACTTCATCGGTTGGGGCATAGTGTGTAAAAGTTGGCAAATCATGTTGCAATTGTATAAAATTTTAGTGAGGCCACATTTAGAGCATTGTATGCAGTTCTGGTCACCGCGCTATAGGAAGAATGTGGAGGATTTGGAGAGGGTGTAGAAGAGGTTTACCAGGATTTTGCCTGGATTGGAGTGTAAGGAGAGGTTGGACAAACTTACATTATTCTTGCCTGAGTGCCAGAAGCTGAGGGGCGACCTGACGAAGTACACAAAATTATGAGAGGTATGAATAGTGTGGATAGTTTCTTTCACAGGGTAGAAATGCTAAATACTGAGGGGCAGGTTTAAGGTGAAGGGCGAAAGTTTAAAGGAGAAGTGTTAGGAAAAGTTTTTACATGGATGCCTGGAATGCATGGCAGGGGAGGTGGTAAAAGAAGTTACGTTAGCAACGTTTAAGGAACATTTAGACAGACATGAACAGGCAGGGAGAAGGGGGACTGGATCATATGCAGACAAATGGAATTGGTATAGATTAACATCATGGTCAGCACAGACATGGGGGCTGGAGGGCCTGTTCCTGAGGAAGGATCACCAGACCCAAAATATTAACTGATCTTTTCTTCACAAATGCTGCCAGACCTGCTGAGCTTTTCCAGTAACTTCTGTTTTTGATCCATTATTGATTGTTAGAAATCCCAGCTGGTTCACTGATGCTCTTTAGGGAAGGAAACTGCCATCCTTACCTGGTCTGGCCTACATGTGACTCCAGACTCACAGCAATGTGGTTGACTCTTAACTGCCCCTGGCAGTTAGGGATGGGCAATAAATGCTGGCCTGGATATTGAGACCCACATTCCAGGAATGAATGAGGAAATGAAAGTGAAGTGAACCTCCAGCCTTCAAACCTTGCATCGAGATATACAGCATTGAAACGGGCCCTTTGGCCCAAATTGTCCACATCGCCCAGTTTTCACAATTAAACAACTTCACAGTTAGCTTGCCGACTGAATACTGGAATAATCCACTAACTCAGAACCTAAATGGTTGGAAGACAGCAGCTCATGCTGGACTTCAGATATTCACAAGTTTTCTGAATGACTTAAACAACGCTAAACAGGATCATGTATCAAATTTTATCATGACACAAATATCGGTGATATTTATTCCGCAAATCAGTCTGCTCAGAGACATTAAACTAAACTTCTGGAGCAATGGGGACTTGAACCTGCGCCTCCTGTTCAGAGGCAGGGACACTACCTCTGTGTCACATGTTCCCCAAGATTGGTGATGTGATAGGGTTAGGGTTTCTTTGTAATTCTCGGGTCTATTCCACACTCTTGCTACCCAGTTCCTCAGGAGTAACAGTAACTTTTTTCCATGGTCTAACAGGTTCTGAGTTAGTGGATTATTCCAGTATTCAGTCGGCAAGCTAATTGTGAAGTTGTTTGATTGTGAAAACTGGGCAGCATGGACAATTTAGGCCAAAGGGCCCGTTTCAATGCTGTATATCTCGATGACTTTAAGCTCTTACACATGCAAGGTTTGAAGGCTGGAGGTTCGCTTCACTTTTGTTTCCTCATTCATTCCTGGAATGTGGGTCTCAATGTCCAGGCCAGCATTTATTGCCCATTCCTAACTGCCAGGGGCAGTTAAGAGTCAACCACATTGCTGTGAGTCTGGAGTCACATGTAGGCCAGACCAGGTAAGGATGGCAGTTTCCTTTCCTAAAGAGCATCAGTGAACCAGCTGGGATTTCTAACATAGAACATAGAACATAGAACATAGAACAGTACAGCACAGAACAGGCCCTTCAGCCCACAATGTTGTGCCGACCATTGATCCTCATGGATGCACCCTCAAATTTCTGTGACCATATGCATGTCCAGCAGTCTCTTAAATGACCCCAATGACCTTGCTTCCACAACTGCTGCTGGCAACGCATTCCATGCTCTCACAACTCTCTGCGTAAAGAACCTGCCTCTGACATCCCCTCTATACTTTCCACCAACCAGCTTAAAACTATGACCCCTCGTGCTAGCCATTTCTGCCCTGGGAAATAGTCTCTGGCTATCGACTCTATCTATGCCTCTCATTATCTTGTATACCTCAATTAGGTCCCCTCTCCTCCTCCTTTTCTCCAATGAAAAGAGAATCAACAATCAATAACGGAAAAAACAATCAATAATGGATCAAAAACAGAAGTTACTGGAAAAGCTCAGCAGGTCTGGCAGCATTTGTGAAGAAAAGATCAGTTAATATTTTGGGTCTGATGATCCTTCCTCAGAATGTTACCAGACTTGAAACATTAACTCTGATTTTCTCCTTCACAGATGTTGCCAGACCTGCTGACCTTTCCCAGCAACTTCTGTTCCTAATTTATAGTACTTTCGTTTTTAAACAACAGTGGATAAATCGTCATCATTAGACTTCTATTAAATTCGAATTCCACCATCTACCATGGTGGGATTTGAACACCAGTCCCCAGAACATTATCTGGGTCTCTAGATTAACAGTCTATACAATGAGGCCATTGTCTCCTCTTCACATGCCTGAAAATCTCTCTCAATGCGTTCCCTAAGGATCCTTCTCCATTTTGGGATGGTCACAGACAGTCTCCCATGAGTCAATTAGGATGTCTTAAATCTTCAAAGATGGTTTGAGGACATACGTGAAGAGTTTCTGCTGTCCCTCTTGGGAGTGGTCTCCCATAACCAAACACCCGGTAAGGTAGCTGCTTCAGGAGTTTGGTGTCAGACCTGCAAACAATGTTCACAGTCCACTCTACCTTCTACATCACCAATATGATCTCATCATAACAAAAGGATTGGTACAATATCGTCTAAAATTGTGGGAAACTGCGAACAGTGGAGGCCCATTGAAATTAAGGAATTTCTGTCCTCAGATGACGAACTGTCATGGTCAGGTACAAATGCAAGCCTAATTGTGAACCTATGTCACAGAGGGCTAGAATGTAAAAAGGACAAATATCTTCTGGAGCTATACAAAGCTCAGGATGATACATACTGGTTAGCACTCATCCTTATACTCCAACTTTGAAGGCTCAGTAAAGTCAGTACGTTCATACAGTTGTGAACACTCAGTCTTAGGAGGTATACATTGACTTTGCAAGGGTGCAGCGCAGATTCTCCAGAATGAAAGCAGGGCCAAATTATTATCGGAGATTGCATTATGTTAGTATGCACTAGAACAGTGCTGGATGCTGCACTGCGCCCAGCAGTAGTTCACAAAGCTGGACAGTGCTTTATGGGCAGGACTGTCCAGGCCTGGATGAGACAGGAGGTGAGTTGCTTGCTGCAGTTTTCCTTGCCTCTGGTCTGCTCTTGTATTTGAATAGCACATCCAGTACAGGTTCTGGTCAGTGATGCCCCTCCCCACAAGGAAACTGATGATGAGGGAATCATGCCACTGAATGCCAGGGGCAGATGATGAGATTCTCTCTTGTAGGAGATGGTCATTGCCTGGCATTTGTGTGGCGCCAATCTTACTCCCCACTCGTCAGCCCAAGCCTAGATATTGTCCAGATCTTGTTGCTTTTGAATGTGGACTGCTCCAGTATCTGAGGAGTTGCAAATCTTGCTGAACATTGTGTAGCCATCAGTGAACATCTCTAGTTCTGACCTTACGATGGAGGGGAGGTCGTTGATGAAGCAGCTGAAGCTGGTTGGGCCTAGGACACTTACCCTGTGGACCTTTGAGGACCTTTGTGTTGCAATGGTAGCATCCCTGCTTCTGAGCCAGGAGGCTTGGGTTCAGATCCCACCTTAGGGACCAGTGAAGGGGTAATTGTGGGGAGCACAGTAAAGGGATAATTGGTTAAGCGGACAGTGAAGGGGTATTTGAGACAGTGAAAGTATGGGAGGGTCAGTGAATGGGCTTTTTCATCGAGTAGAGAGAAGAATGAGGTGTGACCTGACAGAGGGTGTTAGAATTAACAAGGTCAAAACAGAGATAGAACTCTATGTTAGAACATTTGTAATAATCCCAGGAAGGATTTTTGGAAGAACATCTCTACTCAAAGAATGAAATGTGGTCTCTCTCTGTATCTTTCAGGTTTGCAGTAAGATCATTGAGAAAAACGCCAATCCACAATGGAACCAGACCCTTATGTTACCGATCAGGGTGAGAAAATGACATATACCTGACCAGGGTGTCTATCTCCATCTGTGTGATAAGCATTCAGACAGTCCAAGCTCGACGGTGCCTCAGTTTGGAAGCTGCGTGGCAATTCTCTGGCTCCACATCTCACTGGAAACACGTGTGTTTGTCTCTGCACTGCTCCCAGCAGTAGTTCACAAAGCTGGACAGTGCTTTATGGGCAGGACTGTCCAGGCCTGTATGAGACAGGCAGTGCACACAGCCATTCCCCAGTCTCTGCTACTGCCTAGTGCTTCCAAATGTGATTCCGCTCTCTATTCCGTGTTCGCCACTGCCCACCCCTGTGGGAAGTTAGAGATGGCCAATAAATGCTGACATTGTGAATGATGCTCACATCCAATCAATCAACATCTTTTTAAGAAACAAGCATGTGACAATAGCCTGTTTTTATCCAGCATGAGCTCCTTCTGTATCCCACTGTGTCCCAGTCCCTGTCCCTCTATATCCCGTTATATCCCAGTCCCTGTCCCTCTATATCCCATTGTGTCCCCGTGTGAGCACTCTTTATATCATTGTTTCCCACAGTAAGTCTCTTCTGTTTTCTATTGCTTACAGTGTGTCCATCTATATCCCACTGTGTCATAGAGTGAGGCTCTTCTATATCCCATTATTTCCTAGTGCATGGCCCCTATAATCCATTGTTTCTCAGTGTGTGAATCCCTTCAATATTCTCTTCTTCCCCCAGTACTCCCTGTGATGTGTGTCTCTCTGTGCTGATAATAAAGACAAAGGGTGATATGTTTTCTCTCCCCAGTTTCCATCCATGTGTGAAAAGATGAGAATCCGGCTCATTGACTGGTGAGTCCCTCCCAATCGCTCCAGTTCTCTGTTTGCTAATGAATTCACAGGAAAGAATAAGTTGGCCTCGGGAGTATGGTACGAGAATAGTGGGAGGAGGTTGGATGTCGTGGTAAGAGTCCAAGATATTGTAGAGTCATAAGATTATGTAGGAGGTGCAGGCTGAGAAACTGTTCAGCCCGTCAATGCTGCCAGCTCTCTAGAAGTGCAACTACCCAGCCCCAATGGCACGCCTCTTCCCCATAACTCTACAAATTGCTTTCTCTTCGGCTTTTTAATACTTCTGTTGAATCTGCCTCCACCACACTCTCATGCAGTTTCGTTGACTGGCTGGGAGATAAAGGCTTTCTTAATGCTTCCATTTTGTCAATCATCTGTACTCTCTGCTCTCTGGATCTCAGTTCTTCAACCAGTGGGAACAATATCTCCCTATCCAACCTCCAACGTAGATGCAACAGTCAAGACGACATAACCCCACCTCTTATTCCTCAGGTGGCTCAGGAAATTTGCCATGTCCATAACGCCCCTCACCAACTTCTACTGATGCACCATTGAAAGCAAACTGTCCGGGTGCATAATGGCCTGGTACGGCAACTGCTCTGCCCAGGACCATAAGAAACTACAGAAGGTGGAGTGCGCAGCCCAGACCGTCACAGAAGCCAACCTTCCATCCATGGGCTCCATTTAAATAGCTCGCTGCTGCAGAAAGGCAGCCAACGGCGTCAAAGACCCATCACATCCTGCTAATGACCTCCTACAGCCTCTTCCATCAGGCAGAAGGTACAGAAACCTGAACACAAGCGTAAGCAGGCTCATGAACAGCTTCTTCCCAGATGTTATCAGACTGTTGAATGGAGCTCTCTAATTTCAAATAATATAGATCACGCACCTCCTGTGCATTATAATCCTGTAAGCCTTCCGATGTCGAGGCACCCTCTGGTCTGTATGTCCTCATTTGCGATGATCTGCCTGTACTACTCACAAAATAAAACTTTTTACTGCACTTAGGTACATGTGACAACAATAAGTTATGTAATCTCTACGGTGTGGAAAATCGGCCCTTCAGCCCAACAAGTCCACACTGACCCTCACAGCATCCCATCCAGACATATTCCCCTATAACCCACCTAATTAACACATCCCTGAACACATTTTAGCATGGCCAATCCACCAAGCCCACACATCTTTGGACTGTGGGAGGAATGTGCAAACTCTACACAGACAGTCCCCCAAGGGTGAGATTGAACCTGGGTGTCTGGCGCTATGAGGCAGCAGTGCTAACCACTGAGCCACCGTGCCATTCTGGTGAAAGCCAAAAGGCCAAGACATTGACAGAAAATGTCATCATGACACCTCGCTTGTGAACTCTGCACCTCCATTTGTAAAGGCCAGATTCACATGTACTTTTCAATCAGTTTCTCAACCTGTTCTGCCAACTATAACAATTTCATAGAATGATAATGCGGGAGGGGGAGTAAATGTAGGTAGAGTGTGTGATGGGGGGAATGGACACGGGGCTGTGGGAGGGGGAGTAAATGGGTGTAGAGTGTGTGATGGGGGAACGGACACGGGGCTGTTGGAGGGGAAGTAAATGGGTGTAGAGTGTATGATGGGGGAGAGTGGACACGGGGCTGTGGGAGGGGGAGTAAATGGGTGTGGAGTGTGTGATGGGGGGAGAGTGCACACAGCAGAACTCTGGGTGGGGAATTAATACATCATGCATAATGCTTTTCCATGTGTTTCACTTGAACAGGGATCGTTTAACCCACAATGATGTGATTGGCACAACTTACTTATGTATGTCAAAAATCTCTGCTCCAGGAGGAGAGATTGAAGGTACGTGGAGGTTAATTAAAAGTAATAGTTTTAAATTTAATAGTTATTACAGATCAATGATTATTCTGTGTTCGCATTCCTGAATGTTTAGAAGTTCTAATCTGTGTTATGCGAGGTTGATCTTCAGTCATGATGACAGTTTGTAGATCGCAGTTTAATCAAGGTTCTGGCAGGGTGAAGTTCCTAATATTTGCTTGAAACTTGGTGATGGCAACAACTAGTTAACAGTTGGTAAGAGTTATGTTAGGTTATGGTTTCCTAAGAGTTAAAGAATATTAAAGTTAAATATTGATGATGAGAAATGAAAATTCATAACAGAACAGGCTCAGTGATTGTCACAGTGAGTTAAATATAGAACTGGTTCTAATAAGTTGAAGTTTAGTGATAGTTATTAAAGGTAGTTCAGATTGATTAAACTATTCTGAGTTTCCAAAGCGTACGAAGTGTCTCATCAGAAACTATCACCTTGAACACACCTCCTGTCACATCTGTCTGTTCTGTGCAGTCCTGCAACTCTTTTGAAGGAACAGTTGACACACGCTCAGTTGGAGCAATGTTTAAACAAACTCCAAACAGTCTGTTGACCTGTTCCACACCCGATGAAAGTCCTTAATTGCCGACTCCGCACAATGGACAGTTAGCAATGGAGGATGGCAAGCCTGTTATGCCTGTGTTAGCTCTCTGAAAGACCTATCCTAATGATTTCTCACTCCTGCTCATTTCCCAGAGTCACAAAAATGACTTCCCTTCAAGGCCATATCTGATTCATGTGCAGGCTTTTAAAGGCTTCCCCTTCGAAATGAAAAACACTTTGAAGGAGGGGCAACATGACTGGAGCAAGCTATAATAAGGAAAGTGCATGCAAACACATTGTTGAAACATCTTCCAATCTTGTTTTGAAAGTTACTCTTGGATCTACTCTACCATCTTTTCACACAGTGCATTCCAGGTGACAACTCCCCCCTCCAACAACTTCCCCTAACAAAAACATACTCTGTGCAACAACAACTCGCTCTCTGCATCAACTCACTCTGCAACACCTCATTCTCTATAACACCTCATTCTCTACTACACCTCATTCTCTATAATAACTCATTCTCTATAATAACTCATTCTCTATAATAACTCATTCTCTGTAACACCTCAATCTCTATAACACCTCATTCTCTACTACACCTCATTCTCTATAATAACTCATTCTCTATAACAACTCATTCTCTGTAACAACTCATTCTCTATAACACCTCATTCTCTATAACACCTCATTCTCTATAACACCTCATTCTCTATAACACCTCATTCTCTACAACACTTCATTCTCTATAACAACTCATTCTCTACAATAGTTCATTCTCTATAACACCTCATTCTCTATAACAACTCATTCTCTATAACAACTCATTCTCTGTAACACCTCATTCTCTATAATAATTCATTCTCTGTAATAATTCATTCTCGAAAACAACTCATTCTCTATAACACCTCATTCTCTGTAACAACTCATTCTCTGTAACACCTCATTCTCTGTAACACCTCATTCTCTATAACAACTCACTCTCTGTAACAACTCACTCTCTGTAACAACTCATTCTCTATCACACCTCATTCTCTATCACACCTCATTCTCTGTGACACCTCATTCTCTGTGACACCTCATTCTCTGTGACACCTCATTCTCTATAACACCTCATTCTCTATAACACCTCATTCTCTATTACACCTCATTCTCTATAATAACTCATTCTCTATAATAACTCATTCTCTATAACACCTCATTCTCTATAACAACTCATTCTCTGTAACAACTCATTCTCTATAACACCTCATTCTCTCTCACACCTCATTCTCTATAACAACTCACTCTCTGTAACAACTCATTCTCTATCACACCTCATTCTCTATCACACCTCATTCTCTGTGACACCTCATTCTCTGTGACACCTCATTCTCTATAACACCTCATTCTCTATAACACCTCATTCTCTATTACACCTCATTCTCTATAATAACTCATTCTCTATAATAACTCATTCTCTATAACACCTCATTCTCTATAACAACTCATTCTCTGTAACAACTCATTCTCTATAACACCTCATTCTCTCTCACACCTCATTCTCTCTCACACCTCATTCTCTATAACACCTCATTCTCTACAACACTTCATTCTCTACAACACTTCATTCTCTATAACACCTCATTCTCTATAACAACTCATTCTCTATAACAACTCATTCTCTGTAACACCTCATTCTCTGTAACACCTCATTCTCTATAATAATTCATTCTCTGTAATAATTCATTCTCTATAACAACTCATTCTCTATAACACCTCATTCTCTGTAACAACTCATTCTCTGTAACAACTCATTCACTGTAACACCTCATTCTCTATGACAACTCACTCTCTGTAACAACTCATTCTCTATCACACCTCATTCTCTATCACACCTCATTCTCTGTAACACCTCATTCTCTGTAACACCTCATTCTCTATAATAATTCATTCTCTGTAATAATTCATTCTCTATAACAACTCATTCTCTATAACACCTCATTCTCTGTAACAACTCATTCTCTGTAACAACTCATTCACTGTAACACCTCATTCTCTATCACACCTCATTCTCTATAACAACTCACTCTCTGTAACAACTCATTCTCTATCACACCTCATTCTCTATCACACCTCATTCTCTGTAACAACTCATTCTCTGTAACACCTCATTCTCTATCACACCTCATTCTCTGTAACACCTCATTCTCTGTAACACCTCATTCTCTATAACACCTCATTCTCTATAATAACTCATTCTCTACAACAACTCATTCTCTATAATAACTCATTCTCTACAACAACTCATTCTATATAACATCTCACTTTCTACAATCCTCTCTCTACAACAACGCACTTTACAACAACTCATTCTCTATAACAGCTCACTCTGTATAACACCTCACTTTCTACAACTCTCTCCCTACAATAACCCACTCTACAACAACTCATTCTCGACAATAACCCACTCTCTACAACAACCCACTGTCTACAACAACTCACTCTACGACAAATCACTCTACAACAGCTCATTCTCTATAATAACTCACTCTTTACGCACCTCAGTTTGTAGAACTCATTCTCTACAACAACTCACTTCACAATAACTCACTCTATAAAAGCTCCCTGTCTGCAACAACTCCCTCTCTACAACTCACTCAGCTACAACAGCTCATCCTCTTCAACAACTCACTGTACAATAACTCCCTGCACAAAACACACTCTCTACAACAACTTGCTCTCTACAACTCACCTTCCCCATTGCCCTCATCGTTTTGAGCAACTCTAAAATGTGTCGATTAATCATCTTTGTTGTAAAGGGCAGGTTTTTCACTGACAGCCCCATCTACCTTTCGTGTGTCTCACGCTTGGGGTGAGAGCTTGATGAATACGGGATTCTCACAGGGATCTGGAAGAAGTTCCTCATCTGCAATCCATTCAACGTGAAAATAATACTCTCAGATCAGATGCTGTGCCATTATGGGAGACTAATAAAAAGAATAAGACCGAACTTGAGCCTATACTTGGCCTTTCGTGTCAAGCTGTGCGAAGAATGCTTCGCAGCGAATGGAAAATTGTTGCAATGTGGCAGGCTGTTTGTTCATAGCTATATTGTTCATGCATTAATCCCATTTCCTATCAGTCACACAAGAACAGGGAAGTTTGCTCTCTACGTGGGGTCAGTGCTTATCACATAATCCCATTTCTAATCAGTGCACTGGAATCACCATGAGAGAGTCATGGACAGAGACACAAATCTGTGCATAGGCATCTCCCTGAGAAACAGGGGGGACTGAGAGACACCCGTCAGTGTACAGATATCTCCCTGAGAGAGAGAGGGAGTGAGAGACACCAGTCAGTGTAGAGATATCTCCCTGAGAGAGGGGGGGAAGTGAGAGACACCAGTCAGTGTACAGATATCTCCCTGAGAGAGGGGGGGACTGAGAGACACCAGTCAGTGTACAGATATCTCCCTGAGAGAGGGGGGGAAGTGAGAGACACCAGTCAGTGTACAGATATCTCCCTGAGAGAGAGAGGGGACTGAGAGACACCAGTCAGTGTACAGATATCTCCCTGAGAGAGAGGGGGGAGTGAGAGACACCAGTCAGTGTATAGATATCTCCCTGAGAGAGAGGGGGGAGTGAGAGACACCCGTCAGTGTACAGATATCTCCCTGAGAGAGAAGGGACTGAGAGACACCAGTCAGTGTACAGATATCTCCCTGAGAGAGGGGGGGAGTGAGAGACACCAGTCAGTGTACAGATATCTCCCTGAGAGAGAGGGGGGAGTGAGAGACACCAGTCAGTGTACAGATATCTCCCTGAGAGAGAGGGGGGACTGAGAGACACCAGTCAGTGTACAGATATCTCCCTGAGAGAGAGAGGGGACTGAGAGACACCAGTCAGTGTACAGATATCTCCCTGAGAGAGAGGGGGGAGTGAGAGACACCAGTCAGTGTATAGATATCTCCCTGAGAGAGAGGGGGGAGTGAGAGACACCCGTCAGTGTACAGATATCTCCCTGAGAGAGAAGGGACTGAGAGACACCAGTCAGTGTACAGATATCTCCCTGAGAGAGAGGGGGGAGTGAGAGACACCAGTCAGTGTATAGATATCTCCCTGAGAGAGGGGGGGGGAGTGAGAGACACCAGTCAGTGTACAGATATCTCCCTGAGAGAGAGAGGGGAGTGAGAGACACCAGTCAGTGTACAGATAGCTCCCTGAGAGAGAGAGAGAGGGGAGTGAGAGACACCAGTCAGTGTACAGATATCTCCCTGAGAGAGAGAGGGGAGTGAGAGACACCAGTCAGTGTAGAGATATCTCCCTGAGAGAGGGGGGGGGAGTGAGAGACACCAGTCAGTGTACAGATATCTCCCTGAGAGAGAGAGGGGAGTGAGAGACACCAGTCAGTGTACAGATAGCTCCCTGAGAGAGAGAGAGAGGGGAGTGAGAGACACCAGTCAGTGTACAGATATCTCCCTGAGAGAGAGAGGGGAGTGAGAGACACCAGTCAGTGTAGAGATATCTCCCTGAGAGAGGGGGGGGGGAGTGAAAGACACCAGTCAGTGTACAGATATCTCCCTGAGAGAGAGAGGGGAGTGAGAGACACCAGTCAGTGTATAGATATCTCCCTGAGAGAGAGGGGGGAGTGAGAGACACCCGTCAGTGTACAGATATCTCCCTGAGAGAGAAGGGACTGAGAGACACCAGTCAGTGTACAGATATCTCCCTGAGAGAGAGGGGGGAGTGAGAGACACCAGTCAGTGTATAGATATCTCCCTGAGAGGGGGGGGGGAGTGAGAGACACCAGTCAGTGTACAGATATCTCCCTGAGAGAGAGGGGGGAGTGAGAGACACCAGTCAGTGTACAGATATCTCCCTGAGAGAGAGGGGGGACTGAGAGACACCAGTCAGTGTACAGATATCTCCCTGAGAGAGGGGACTGAGAGACACCAGTCAGTGTATAGATATCTCACTGAGAGAGAGAGAGAGGGGGGACTGAGAGACACCAGTCAGTGTACAGATGTCTCCCTGAGAGAGAGAGGGGGGGGACTGAGAGACACCAGTCAGTGTACAGATATCTCCCTGAGAGAGAGAGAGGGGTCTGAGAGACACCAGTCAGTGTACAGATATCTCCCTGAGAGAGAGGGGGGACTGAGAGACACCAGTCAGTGTACAGATATCTCCCTGAGAGAGAGAGAGAGGGGGGACTGAGAGACACCAGTCAGTGTACAGATATCTCCCTGAGAGAGAGAGAGAGGGGGACTCGGAGACACCAGTCAGTGTACAGATATCTCCCTGAGAGAGGGGGGGACTGAGAGACACCAGTCAGTGTACAGATATCTCCCTGAGAGAGAGGGGAGTGAGAGACACCAGTCAGTGTACAGATATCTCCCTGAGAGAGAGAGGGGAGTGAGAGACACCAGTCAGTGTACAGATATCTCCCTGAGAGAGAGAGAGAGGGGAGTGAGAGACACCAGTCAGTGTACAGATATTTCCCTGAGAGAGAGAGGGGAGTGAGAGACACCAGTCAGTGTAGAGATATCTCCCTGAGAGAGTGGGGGGGGAGTGAAAGACACCAGTCAGTGTACAGATATCTCCCTGAGAGAGTGAGGGGAGTGAGAGACACCAGTCAGTGTACAGATATCTCCCTGAGAGAGAGGGGGGAGTGAGAGACACCAGTCAGTGTATAGATATCTCCCTGAGAGAGAGGGGGGAGTGAGAGACACCAGTCAGTGTACAGATATCTCCCTGAGAGAGAGGGGGGAGTGAGAGACACCAGTCAGTGTACAGATATCTCCCTGAGAGAGAGGGGGGAGTGAGAGACACCAGTCAGTGTACAGATATCTCCCTGAGAGAGAGGGGGGAGTGAGAGACACCAGTCAGTGTACAGATATCTCCCTGAGAGAGAGGGGGGAGTGAGAGACACCAGTCAGTGTACAGATATCTCCCTGAGAGAGAGGGGGGAGTGAGAGACACCAGTCAGTGTACAGATATCTCCCTGAGAGAGAGGGGACTCAGAGACACCAGTCAGTGTACAGATATCTCCCTGAGAGAGAGGGGACTGAGAAACACCAGTCAGTGTACAGACATCTCCCTGAGAGAGAGAGGATTGAGAGACATCAGTCAGTGTACAGACATCTCCCTGAGAGAGAGGGGATACTGAGAGACACCAGTCAGTGTACAGATATTGCCCTGAGAGAGAGGGGGCACTGAGAGACACCAGTCAGTGTACAGACATCTCCCTGAGAGAGATGGTGGGGACTGAGAGACACCGGTCAGTGTACAGACATCCCCCTGAGAGAGAGAGGCGGGGCTACTGAGAGATACCTGTCAGTGTACAGATATCTCCCTGAGAGAGAGGGGACTAAGAAACCCCAGTCAGTGCACTATTATCTCCCTGACAGAGACAGCGACTGAGAGACATAAAGCAGATTTAAAATTAACACTTGATCTGCTGTCAATTGCCAGTTGTAGATGAGAATTCTAAACTTTTCCCCAAGTTTACTGTGAGAAGACTTTTCTTTGTTCGTTTCAACCTGAAAGTGTCCGGCTTTAGAGTTTCACTTCATCCCGGGTTTCCGACCAGAATACCTGTGGTCACAGAATCTGGGTTCAAATCTCACCTGCACCTGACATGTCTGATAACATCTCAAAATAGAGCTGAGATTCACAACCATTCAAAAATCTATAATTCTCCTCTTACTGAATTAACTTCCTCTAATATCTTGAAGAATCATGAACTCAGTTCTTAAACTTCTGAATTTCAGAAAACACAAGTCTAGTCGTTGTCATCTCTGCTCTCAATTTAAACCAGATATCGCGATTAAATCTAAGCTGCACTCCTTCCAAGAGGGCGCAGGCCCGAAATCTCGGCTTTCCTGCTCCTCTGATGATGCTTGGCCTGTTGTGTTCATCCAGCTCCACACCTTGTTACCTCTTATTTATCCTTTCTGTCTGTTTTCTTTCTCTCTCAGATATATGCCCAGTGAAGCCTGAAACCATTGGTGGCTGTAGGTTTTATTGAATGATTTTCAACATTCAGTGATGTCATTTCTTTTTTATTTGTTTTGCTCTGCTTCCTGTCGAATTGCTTTGAATGGCAGTGAGCTGTGGGTGATATTGCTATCAAACTCTGTAATTTTGTTTCTCATTGCATGGGCATTTGCATTGACTGCATGATACCCCGTGGGCTACGATTCCCAAATCCAATGGAGGCTCCTCTCTCCCTGTGTTCCCGGCCGGCTTGTGGATTTTCCACAATTTCTGTGCCACCCTTGCCTGTCCCCGATGACACAGAGGCTACCTGATGCAGGAATGGGAGGGTAGGATTGGGAACCCCGGGCGATATCCTGAGGTGTGAAAGAGGAGGGCACTAGCAATGTGGTCAGAGCATGAAGCAAGCAAGCGTGAGCATCAAATGGCTTTGTGCAAATTATCCAGCCTCTTGCAGGATGCAGACCCTCCTGGAAATTGCCAGTCCTTATTGAGAAGAAGGCTGTCTGACCTGGAAATGGGTTTTATGGGGCAGTGAAGAGTTACTGCGACACCTTAACATTACAAGTGCAAAGATTGGACTGGAAGCTAACTGAGGAACTCGGTGAGGTTGAGGATTGATCCCTGTTAGAGTGAAGCTAAGATTATTTCCTGAAAGGCTCACTTCTCCCCCACTCCTTGTGAAGAAGGTAAGGGTGAAATTTAACTTTGTTGTGGCTGGCTGGCTCACTGAGCTAGTTTGTTGCTCCGCATGCGGAATAACGAACCATAACCATCCATAACCTGAGCTACAACTCTACTCTAAAACCTTCAGAAGTTAACTTTAGTTGGGAGTACTGGATTTACTGCCTGTTGTCCCTGCTGCCCAATTTCCTGCCCATTTGACCAGTTGGAGAAGGAGAGTCGTGTGGAGGGGACAGCAGAGAGAGAGCTGAGTGACTGGGTTTCCCCAGTGAACGTTTTGGTGAATGGCCTCCATTTGAATGTCTTCAGGGTGAGGCCACAGTGTGAACAGGGTGTGTTTGAGCCTGATCATAAGATCTGATTGTATCTTAAACCCAACCCCTCAATTTACAGGCGGCACGGTGGCTCAGTGGTTAGCACTGCAGCCTCACAGTGCCAGGGGCCTGGGTTCAATTCCACCCTCAGGCGACTGTCTGTGTGGAGTTTGCACATTCTCCCCGTGTCTGCGTGGGTTTCCTCCCATAGTCCAAAGCTGTGCAGGTTAGGTGGATTGGCCGTGCTGAATTGCCTATAATGTTCAGGAATGTGTAGGTTAGTGGGTAGGTCTGGGTGGGATGCTGTGAGGTGTGGACTTGTTGGGCCAAAGGGCCTATTTCTACACTGTAGAGATTCAATGGATTAAGTTCTCCACGTGGCAAAGCACCTGAAGAGTTTTAAATAACTTATGAAGTTTCAGTATAAAATAATAACAAAATTATAGCACCTGTAAAGGTCCTCTATCACCACCATATTTCAGATGAAAGTCCTCCCTCCCTTTCATTAGCCTCATGCCCAGGAATCTCCCCACCCCCGAGCGTACCTGTTCGTTGGTGTATTCATTACATAGAAAGGCTTCAAGGTTGGATTAACCATATTTGGTCTTAAGACATTTGCTGTGGCCTGTGTTACCTTCCATTCTCACCGAATACCCTGTCCTGCTTTCAGCTGCAACTTGTGCTCCTTGTGTACCCATCATCAACGATAAATAAAATCTCCATAGGTCTCGTGCACGAGTAAATCCTTCCATGGGGTCAGTGGGCAGGTTTGGGAATGAGAAAATGGAAAAGTGAGTCGAATTTCAAACTCAGAAACAGGACAATTTGTCCATCTGATCATTACAATTATTTTTGTTCCACATTTGCCTCTTCCAACTGTAGCTCACTCCACATGTCAACATATTCTTCCACTTTTTCACCTCTGATGTTGATGGATAGCTCCAGACAGACAAGTGGCTCCTTGCTGGGATTGCTGTTGTATGCTTCCCATCTTATAGGAAATGAGCAATTGACACAAAATTGCTTCAATAGCCAGAATAAGAGGAGACAATAACAAGCATATTTTGTGTAACTCCCACAAGGACAAGCTCAATCCCACCCACGGAGCTCGGGGCCAAGCCCATGCTGTCTTTTGCTGTGTCTCTCAGGAACAGTTCCTTTGTTACAGTGGCCTTCCTTACACTAAACAGGTCATCCTTGACCTGAACAGATGGAAATTAGTTACTGAACAGGGCAGAAGTGGGTCATTATAATCCTTGTTCCAATCTCCTACTCTAGAATGGTGAAGACTCTTTAGCACAAAATCCATTGATTGGTTTTGATGAAAATCACCCTGCCCACCTTCCGTCTCTGTATTCACACAGATGCTCCAATTTGATTGATATTATGGGTACAATTTCTGTCTTTCTGGCTGCATGCGGCTTGAGGAATTGATGTTGGTGCTGGTGATGTTGGGAATGGTGTTGGTGCTGGGAATGGTGTTGGTGCTGGGAATGGTGTTGATATTGGGAATGGTGGTTGCATTGGCAATGATGTCAATGTTGGGAATGCGTGGAATGGTGTTGGGAGTGTTGTTGGAGAATAGCATTGGTGTTGGGAATGTTGTTGGGGAGAGGTGTTGGTGTTGGACATAGTGGGAATGTTTTTGAGGAATAGTGTTGATTGTGAGTAAGGTATTATTTGGGAGATTGGGGCCAATGATGGTTTAGGCACGGTGTTTAATTATAAACTCTTGATCCTTCAGGCTTCAGTCATACCATGAAAAGGTAAGTTGGTAATTATTGAACCCAGAGTGAGATGTGTTGACCATTATTTTTGGGGAGCCTAAGGTAGTATAAGCCTTGCAAATGTGCCAATTTCCAGAAAATGTTTCCTTCTCCAGCTTCACATTTCAAACAAGTATGGGGGTGGATTTGAACCCTTCACCAGGATGGCTAACCCCAATAAAATGACCATTTGAACTATTTGAGGAAGTTAGAGGTAACCATAAGTCATTTTAAACTATGAACAATGCGTGATCTCAGAAACGTTGACAGTAAATGAAGATCCTTGGGAGAAAATTGATGCTGACAGATATTCCAGATATGGACCGATGAAAAAATCCTTGATATTGCAAGCGCGAAAAGACGAGAGCTAAGAAGTAATGAAGATGTCCCCTGGAGGGAAAAGTAAAGGGCAGCAGGAAGAGAGGTTAATCTGGGATGGCGGCATGGTTGCTCAGTGGTTAGCACTGCCACCTCATGCCACCTGGGTTCAATTCCACCCTCGGGCAACTGTCCGTGTGGAGTTTGCACATTCTCCCCGTGTCTGTATGAGTTCCCTTTGAGTGCTCCAGCTTCATTCCACAGTCCAAAGATGTGTGGGTTAGTTAGATTGGCCATGGGAAATTGCCCCATAGTGTGCACGCCAGGTGGTTTAACAATGGTAAATGTGGGGTTAAAGGGATAGGGTGGGATGCTCTTTGGAGGATCAGGGTAGACTTCATGGTCCAAGTGGCCTCTATCTGCACTGCAGGGATCCTATGGCATTGGACGAAGGATGATGGTACAGAATGGTTTCAGACGAGCTACAAAGGGCTTGTGTGACAGACTGTGACCTTGTGGACCAGGAGTAACTACAACCAGGAGCAATGACACTATGAGTGTATTCATAACCTACATTGGCAATGGGAAATCTTTCGTCCCAGTGGCCCACATGGCCTCTGTGGTCCTCCATGAGATAGTTTGGTACAGATTTGATTTCCATAAGTCAGTAAGCACCTGATAGAGTCCCAAGTGAGGGTTCATGAGGCTGGGATTTCACTCTGGAATCACCCCAAGACCATAAGTCCATGCTGAGGCCATGCTTGACCGAGAGGACTCAAACCTGGCCTGGTGAATGGAGTCATAAAGTATGCCAATGCCTGTGAACATCTCCACTTCTGACCTTGCGATGCAGGGTATGCCGTCGGTGAAGCAGCTGTAGATGAGAGATAGTAGGACCTGCAGATGCTGGAGAATCCAAGATAACAAGGTGTGAAGCTGGATGAACACAGCAGACCAAGCAGCATCTTAGGAGCACAAAAGCTGACGTTTCGGGCCTAGACCCTTCATCAGAGAGGGGGATGGGGAGAGGGTTCTGAAATAAATAGGGAGAGAGGGGGAGGCGGACTGAAGACGGATAGAGGAGAAGATAGGTGGAGAGGAGAGTATAGCCCTTTAGGGAAGGAAATCCGCCCTCCTTACCCGGTCTGGGTTACATGTGACTCCAGACCCACAGCAATGTGCTACAATAGGTGTGTAAGGCAGTCAGTTCTAGGGCAGTTAGGGCTGGATAACACAGCTGAGCTTGTTAACAATGCTCACATGCCTTTAAACCATAGGCTGCCTCAATGTTAAAGAAATCTTTCACTCTTCGTCTGAATTGAGGCCTTTTTTGCCTTTGCTCGGACCAATCCTGTGACAAAACCTGAAGCCAAGTGACCTTAGGCAAGTCCAAACTGACTGGCGATGAGCAGCTTATTGCTATGGAAATGGAAATTGCTGGAGAAAGTCGGCAGGTCCGGCAGCATCTATGGAGAGAGAGAGAGAGAGAGAGAGAGAGAGAGAGACACACACACATAGAGTTAACGTTTCAGGTCCAATGTGACTCCTTAAAATCACCAGCTGTGGCTTGCACTTATGTATGTCTCTGCAGAACTTGCTTGCTCGGACTGCCATCGCTACCTTCCATCAGTCTGCGGATTGGGTCAGTTGCTGGCATAAGAGTTTTGTTGGGTTGACCATCAGACCATAGAAATAAGGGCAGAGGCAGGCTGCTTTGTCCATCAAGCCTGCTGCGCCATTCAACAGGATCACGGCTGACCTGACATTCCTCACATCCACTTTCCTGTCCTTCCCTGTAACCCTGCATTCCCTGACTGATCAGGAATCTGTCTCAGTCTTAAATGTACGCAAGGACTCCGGCACCACTGCTCCCTCTCACAATGTTCTGAGGAAAGAAGTTCCCCCTCATCTCAGATTAGTGCCGCTTTATTATTATGAGATTATTCTGAGTTGGGATGGTGTTTGGGACAGTGGGGTTTGAATTGGGATGGGGACAGATTTGAAATTGGATGGGGGAGAATGGGATCACGTAGGTCGGAGTTGGAACTGAGTGAGACGGAGGTAAATCGGGGTTGTGGTGGGACTGTTGCTGAGGCTATAACCTGAGTAATGTTTTCCTGTGCACCCTTTTGTGTTTTTTTTCCCTCCTGGGATTGCTGACAGTGGACGATGGCCTGGGATACCTTCCATCCTTCGGACCCTGCTTTGTGAATCTGTACGGCAGTCCCCGAGAGTTCACTGGCTTCCCTGACCCATACGTTGACATGAACCTGGGAAAGGTATGGAGCACAGAGACACAGAGAGTAATGTCGAAGGGTCTGGCCGCAATAGAAACTTCATGTCCAATAGCAGTTTCCTTTCAATATTGTAAAGCTAAGGTGCAAATTGTAATAGTCATAAGTAACACCAGCTTTCCACTTGCACTGCTGTTTGTCACATCCTCCAGATCTCATAAAGCACCAGGCAGCCAAATGATTACACAGCAAGCTCCCACAAACAGCAAAGTGATGGTGACCAGTTAGCCCGGTTTGTCAGCATGGTTACACAGCAAGATCCCACAAAGAGCAATTTGATAGTGATCAGTTAGCCCGGTTTCTCACTACGGTTGAAGGATAGGTATTGGCCAGACAACCAGACAGGGTTCCCCTGCTTTTCTTACAAACAGTGCTGTGGGATCTTTTAGTGTCTGTTCAGAGGACCAAAGGTTTAACATCTCACCGGAAACACCCCAGGGTGTATTCCACAATATTTATCCAATTTATCGGACAAAGCTTGACATCGGGCTGGGCAAGGAGATTCTAGAGATAATGGGAACTGCAGATGCTGGAGAATTCCAAGATAATAAAATGTGAGGCTGGATGAACACAGCAGGCCAAGCAGCATCTCAGGAGCACAAAAGCTGACGTTTCGGGCCTAGACCTTTCATCTCTGATGAAGGGTCTAGGCCCGAAACGTCAGCTTTTGTGCTCCTGAGATGCTGCTTGGCCTGCTGTGTTCATCCAGCCTCACATTTTATTATCAAGGAGACTCTAGGTCTGGTGGTCAATTGCTTTGTGACAGAGGTCAACTTTAAGGAACATGTGGGTGGAGTGCAGAGGCTCAGAGATCAGGAAAGGAATTCCACAGCTTGGAAACCAGGCAGCATTGGAAAATGTGGGAATATGGGTGGGAATTGGAAGAGTGAAAGTGTCTTGGGGCTCGAAGGGGATTAGAGAGATTAGGGATGTTTGTCGATGTAACAAGGCCATGGAGAGCTTTGTAAACAGAGACTGGAAGAAATATTAAGATCGAGGTGTTGTTAAATCAAGAGCCAAGGTGTCAGCTCAGGTGGGGCCCCAACTACCTGTTTGCTCATTTTGAAAGTGCCCTGGGGAGGAGGAGGGAGGAGAGCTGATAGAAAATGATACTCCAGACACTATCAGGAAGTTCAAGCGAGTAAAATCTGAAGGGTCCATGTTGCCACTGTACTGGTGAGATGGGAGGGACACGTTTGATTGCAACAGGTTGGGGGAGGTGTTATGGAGAGAGAGAGAGATAGGTTGGAGGTGTAGAGTGTGAAGGAGATGTGCAAAGAATTTCCTCTTTGGAGAGGGTTGTCTTTGTGATAATTGGGCTCTGCTGGAAGTGATAGGGCGATGTAATGGGCAAAGATCCTACATCATGACAATGATGACTCTTTGTAAGTACATTGTAGATTGGAAAGCACTTTCCTTCCTATGTTTCTTTCTCTTGCCTCTCTCTTTCTCTCTGTTTCTTACTGTCATTCTCTTCTTTGCCCTCCATACTTCTTTCCATCCCTTCCAATCACAGCATATTCCTTTCTTCATTCCACCATGCCTGCTTTCCTCTCCTTCTCATTTCCACTTTCTCTCCTTCTCTTCTTTTGTTCCCCTTTGCTTCCACCCATCCTTCCTCCCATCAGTCCCTCATTTCTTCCACCCATTCATACCTTCATCCATTTCACCCTCCCTTCCCATTCCCTCGTCACTTTCAAAGGGGCAGTGTTGATTGTGTTGAAGAGCTGGACGCTGCCAATGCGCTCCCAGGGGTTTGAAGTGTGCTCTGATATGGTGCTGACTGCATTGAGGTGTGGGCCCAGTGTCTGATTCCAGCTCATTGTTTCCTGTCCTCAGGGGGAGGCGATGGCCTATCGAGGTCGAGTCCTGCTGGAGCTGAGCACCAAACTTGTGGACCAGATGGAGCAGAAGATTGAGGAGATCCCATCTGATGATCTCTTAAGAGTTGAGGTAATTTTCCTGAAACATTTTGTTTCTAATGGTCATGCTGTGAGCCAAAGGAGCTGATATGCAAAATCTTCAAATCTGAACTTGGGCAGTATTAGGCCATTCAGCCCCTCAGACCTGTTGTAACTCAGCCCAACTCTTCTGTCTGGACGACTGTGCCTGAGGAAGGTTTGGATACATCCAATGACCATCTGCACTGCTGGCTGGGTAAGAGATTTCCGAATGTTGAAAAGCCTCTCAGGGAAGAAATTCCTCCTCTATCCATCTTGAATGGAAGATTCTTGTGAAACTTCATAGCCTTGTTTTAGACTTCACCTGTAGAAACCGTGCAGTGTGGATGTCAGCCATTCAGCCCATCGAGTCTACACCAACCTGTTGAAGAGCAACCCGCTCCCAAACCCTATCCCTGCATTTCCCATGACTAACCCGCCTAGTTTGCACATCCCTGAACACTACGAGCAATTTAGCAAGGCCGATCCACCTAACCTGCACATCTTTGGACTGTGGGAGGAAACCGGAGCACCCAGAGAGAACCCATGCAGACACAGGAAGAATGTGCAAACTCCACGCATAGAGTAGCCTAAAGCTGGAATCGAACCTGGGTCCCTGCTATGAGGCAGCAGTGCTAACCACTGAGCCACCCCATCACCATGTACCTTACAAGCTTCAGCAGGACCTTATACATGTTGATAAGATCACTTTTCGACTAAACTCCAATGAATGCAGGTCCAACCTGTTCAACCCTTCGTCATAACTCAAAGCCTTTCTCCCAAGAATGAGCCTCATGAACCAACTCTCAAGTGTTTGCCACATCATGAGTAAAGCATTCTTTAAGGAGATCAAACCTGCACACTGTACTGTAGATACTGTCTGTCGATCCTTTTGCAGACTGTTCAGCTGGGTTTTCTGAGCACAGGCAATTACAGGGAAGCTTGCCGGTCTGGTCCTTTATTGCATAAAGGAAGAACTCCATGTTCCTGTTGGGAGATTCCCATCCTGGCTTCTTTGGAAAAGAGGAGCTGTGCTTTAATCGTTGCAGGTCCCTCATGGTGTAGGATAGCTAAGGTGAGGTAAACACCATCAACGAGTTTCCTCATGTTTGAACCAAGGCTGTATTGAGATCAGGAGCCGAGTGGTCCTAAACTGGGCGTCACTGAGCAGGTTATTGCTGAGCAGGTGCTGCTTGGTAGCACTGTTACTGACACCTTCCATCACTTTACTGATGGTCGAGAGGAGACTGACAGGGCAGTAACTGGCCGGGTTGGATTTCTGCTGCTTTTTGTGCACAGGACATAGCTGGGCAATTTTCCACATTGTCAGGCAGATACCAGTGTTGTAACTGTACTGGAACAGATTGGTCGGGGGAGTAGCAAGTTCTGGAGCACAGGTCTTCAGTACTGTAGCCGGAATGTTGTCAGGGCCCAGAGTCAGTGTCCAGCCCCAATAGCTTTTCACATAGACAGAATCGTAACATTATAAGAATGGACAACAGGAGTAGGCCATTGGGCCCCTCAAGCCTGTTCCACCATTCAGTGGTCATGGCTAATCTCATCTCGGCCTTAACTCCACTTTCCTGTCTACTCCCCATAACCCTTTAATCCATTGCTAATTATATCTCAATTTTAAATTTGAACATAGAACAAAGAAAATTACAGAGATAATAAAGTATAGAGCTGGATGAACACAGCAGGCCAAGCAGCATCCGCAGTTCCTACTATCTCTGATCCAAAGAAAATTACAGCACAGGAACAGGCCCTTCGGACCTCCAAGCCTGTGCTGATCCAGATCGTCTAACTAAACCTGTCACCTATTTTCCAAGCATCTGTATCCCTCTGCTCCCTGCCCATCCATGTATCTGTCTAGATGCATCTTAAATGATGCTGTCATGTCCACCTCTAGGACTTCCGCTGGCAACGTGTTCCAGGCTACTCCTTAACCTAAAATGATAGAACATAGAACATAGAACATAGAACAGTACAGCACAGAACAGGCCCTTCAGCCCACAATGTTGTGCCGACCATTGATCCTCATGTATGCACCCTCAAATTTCTGTGACCATATACATGTCCAGCAGTCTCTTAAATGACCCCAATGACCTTGCTTCCACAACTGCTGCTGGCAACGCATTCCATGCTCTCACAACTCTCTGCGGAAAGAACCTGCCTCTGACATCCCCTCTATACTTTCCACCAACCAGCTTAAAACTATGACCCCTCGTGCTAGCCATTTCTGCCCTGGGAAATAGTCTCTGGCTATCAACTCTATCTATGCCTCTCATTATCTTGAATACCTCAATTAGGTCCCCTCTCCTCCTCCTTTTCTCCAATGAAAAGAGACCGAGCTCAGTCAACCTCTCTTCATAAGATAAGCCCTCCAGTCCAGGCAGCATCCTGGTAAACCTCCTCTGAACCCTCTCCAAAGCATCCACATCTTTCCTATAATAGGGCGCCCAGAACTGGACGCAGTATTCCAAGTGCGGTCTAACCAAAGTTTTATAGAGCTGCAACAAGATCTCACGACTCTTAAACTCAATCCCCCTGTTAATGAAAGCCAAAACACCATATGCTTTCTTAACAACCCTGTCCACTTGGGTGGCCATTTTAAGGGATCTATGTATCTGCACACCAAGATCCCTCTGTTCCTCCACGCTGCCAAGAATCCTATCCTTAATCCTGTACTCAGCTTTCAAATTCGACCTTCCAAACTGCATCACCTCGCATTTATCCAGGTTGAACTCCATCTGCCACCTCTCAGCCCATCTCTGCATCCTGTCAATGTCCCGCTGCAGCCTACAACAGCCCTCTACACTGTCAACGACACCTCCGACCTTTGTGTCGTCTGCAAACTTGCTGACCCATCCTTCAATTCCCTCGTCCAAGTCATTAATAAAAATTACAAACAGTAGAGGCCCAAGGACAGAGCCCTATGGAACTCCACTCACCACTGACTTCCAGGCAGAATATTTTCCTTCTACTACCACTCGCTGTCTTCTGTTGGCCAGCCAATTCTGTATCCAAGCAGCTAAGTTCCCCTGTATCCCATTCCTCCTGACCTTCTGAATGAGCCTACCATGGGGAACCTTATCAAATGCCTTACTGAAGTCCATATACACCACATCCACAGCTCGACCCTCATCAACCTTTCTAGTCACATCCTCAAAAAACTCGATAAGGTTTGTAAGGCATGACCTACCCCTCACAAAGCCGTGTTGACTGTATTTGATCAAGCCATGCTCTTCCAGATGGTCATAAATCTTATCCCTCAGAATCCTTTCTAACACCTTGCAGACGACAGACGTGAGACTTACCGGTCTATAATTGCCGGGGATTTCCCTATTTCCTTTCTTGAAGAGAGGAATTACATTTGCCTCTCTCCAGTCCTCAGGTACGACTCCATTGGAGAGCGAGGATGCAAAGATCTTCGCAAGTGGTGAAGCAATTGCATTTCTCGCTTCCCAAAGCAGCCGAGGACAAATCTGATCCGGGCCTGGCGACTTGTCAATCTTAATGTTTGACAAAATTTTCAGCACATCAGCTTCGTCTATCTCTATCCATTCCAGCATGCACACCTGCTCTTCAAAGGTTTCATTCACTACAAAGTTGGTTTCTTTCGTAAAGACAGAAGCAAAAAACTCATTTAGGGCTTCCCCTACCTCCTCAGGCTCCACACACAAGTTCCCTATGCTATCCCTGATCGGCCCTACTCTTTCTTTGACCATTCTCTTATTCCTCACGTAAGTGTAAAATGCCTTTGTGATTTCCCGGATTCCTTCTGCCAAGCCTTTCTCGTGCCCCCTCCTGGCTCTCCTCAGACCATTTTTGAGCTCCTTCCTTGCCTGCATGTAATCCTCTCTAGCTGAACTTGACCCTAGCTTCCTCCACCTTATGTAAGCTACCTTCTTCCTTTTCACTAGAAGCTCCACCGCTCTCGTCATCCAAGGTTCCTTAATCTTACCCCTTCTTGCCTGTCTCAGAGGGACATATTTACTCATCACTCCCAACAACTGTTCCTTAAACCGTCTCCACATGTCTATAGTTCCCTTACCATGGAACAACTGCTCCCAGTCCATGCTTCCTAACTCATGTCTAATCGCATCATAGTTTCCTCTTCCCCAATTAAATATCCTCCCATTCTGCCTAATCCTCTCCTTCTCCATCGCTATGTAGAATGAGAGAGTGTTATGGTCACTATCACCAAAATGCTCTCCCACCACAAGATCTGATACCTGCCCCGGCTCGTTTCCGAGCACCAAGTCTAGAATGGCCTCTCCCCTCGTCGGCCTGTCAACGTACTGCGTTAGGAAACCCTCCTGAACATACCTTACAAAAACAGCTCCATTCAAATCTTCTGCTCGAAGGAGGTTCCAATCAATATTAGGAAAGTTAAAGTCACCCATTACAACAACCCTACTGCGTGCACACTTTTCCAAAATCTGTCGACCTATGCTTTCTACAATCTCCCTGCTGCTATTGGGGGGCCTGTAGTAAACCCCTAACGAGGTGACTACTCCCTTGCTGTTCCTAATTTCCACCCACACTGACTCAGTAGGCAGATCTTCCTCGACAAAGGAAGCTTCTGTAGCTGTGATACCCTCTCTGATTAGTAGTGCTACACCCCCTCCTCTTTTTCCCCCCTCCCTATTCTTTTTAAATGCTCTAAGCCCTGGAACATCCAGCAACCATTCCTGCCCCTGAGAAACCCATGTCTCTGTTATGGCCACAACATCATAGCACCAGGTACTGATCCATGCTCTAAGTTCATCACTTTTATTCCTGATACTCCTTGCATTAAAGCAAACGCACTTTAACCGATCCCTTGGTTCCTTCCCAGGAAAATCCTTCCCACTAGCTGGTCTACCTCTTGCTACTGCCTCACCTGCATCAACTCTCACCTCCGGTGTACAGCTCAGGTTCCCACCCCCCTGCCATACTAGTTTAAACCCTCTCGAACTACTCGAGCAAACCTTCCACCCAGGACATTGGTCCCCTTCCAGTTCAGATGCAACCCGTCCTTCTTGTACAGGTCCCACCTTCCCCAGAAGGCATCCCAATTATCTACATATCAGAAGCCCTCCCTCCTACACCAGCTGCGTAGCCACGTGTTCAGCTGCGCCCGCTCCCTGTTCCTTGCCTCGCTATCTCGTGGCACCGGTAGTAAACCAGAGAACACTACTCTGTTTGTCCTGCTCTGCAGCTTCCATCCTAACTCCCTGAAATGATGGCCTCTCATTCTAGATTGCAGCATAAAGGGAAATGCCCTCTAAATGCCAGTTTTATCAATCCCCTTTAACACCTTCTATTAATTCCTGGAGCAACAAGTGCCAAAATCCCATTTGCCTCCCTAATTACTTCCTGTACCTGAATGTGAGGTTCCTGTAAATTGGAAGGCCTTGCTCTCCGCCTAGTGGCTTTCCCCAGTACTGCAGCATTCACATTCTTGACGAGTGTGTGTGAAAGGAAAAGCAGAGATCGTCCCCACCAGCATGAAAACTGGAGAGTGAGTTGCTCAAAAGATTCGGCACCTTTTGAGGAGGTTTCGCTGAGTGAATGGGGAGAGACAGAACAGGAGGGGTCAGTAACCAGAGGAACACAGAAGTCGAACTTAGTTGCTCAACTTCTTTGGACATGCAGCATTATGATGATCTGGAATGCACTTCCCAAGAGTGTGGTGCATTGTTGTAGCTGGTAACTTTCCAAAGAGAACTGATTTGATTTCTTATTGCCACATGTATCGAGGTACAGTGAAAGGTATTGTTTTGTATGCCATGCAGACAGATCACTAGTAATTGGAGAAAAATCTGAAGAGCAATGGCAGCGTTCAGGAGAATGTTTGTACGATCAGGAGATGATCATTTGCTGTAAAGTAATGAGATAACTATGTGTATGATGGTGTAGCTGGGAGATCAGTAATTATATGCAAGAGTCTACGAGCAGAGATAATGCTGTCAGTGCAGGAGAGAGAACATTTACCTGCACACGTGGAATGAAATGTATTGTCAATCACAGAGGCTAGATCACTGAATATATTCAAAACCAAGATGCTATAGAAAAGATGTTGTGAAACTTTCAAGTGTTCAGAAAAGATTTAGACAATAGACAATAGACAATAGGTGCAGGAGTAGGCCATTCGGCCCTTCGAGCCAGCACAACCATTCATTGTGATCATGGCTGATCACCCACAATCAGTATCCTGTTCCTGCCTTATCCCCATAACCCTTGATTCCACTATCTTTAAGAGCTCTATCCATCTCTTTCTTGAAAGCATCCAGAGACTTGGCCTCCACTGCCTTTTGGGGCAGAGCATTCCATATATCCACCACTCTCTGAGTGAAGAAGTTTTACCTCAACTCTGTTCTAAATGGCCTACCCCTTATTTTTAATCTGTTTCCTCTGGTCCTGGACTCCCCCATCAGCAGAAACATGCTTCCTGCCTCCAGAGAGTCCAATCCCTTAATAATCTTATACGTCTCAATCAGATCCCCTCTCATCCTCCTAAACCCAAGTGTATACAAGCCCAGTCGCTCCAATCTTTCAACATATGATAGTCCCGCCATTCCGGGAATTGACCTCGTGAACCTACACTGCATTCCCTCAATAGCCAGAATGTCCTTCCTCAAATTTGGAGACCAAAACTGCACACAATACTCCAGGTGCGGTCTCACCAGGGCCCTATACAGCTGCAGAAGGACCTCTTTGCTCCTATACTCAATTCAAAAGAGGAGTTACAGGGTGGTCACGCCTCAGGTACAAGAAAAAGGCAGAGATAATGGGAACTGCAGATGCTGGAGAATTCCAAGATAATAAAATGTGAGGCTGGATGAACACAGCAGGCCAAGCAGCATCTCAGGAGCACAAAAGCTGACGTTTCGGGCCTAGACCCCTCATCTGATGAAGGGTCTAGGCCCGAAACGTCAGCTTTTGTGCTCCTGAGATGCTGCTTGGCCTGCTGTGTTCATCCAGCATCACATTTTATTAACAAGAAAAAGGCAGATGGGTTACGGTCAGGGGACGGAAAGGGAACCGGCAGGCAGTGCAGGGATCCCCTGTGGCCATTCCCCTCAACAATAAGTATACCGTTTTGGATACTGTTGGGGGGGGGTACTTACCAGGGGAAAGCAGTGGGGCACAGGTCTCTGGCACACAGTCTGTCCCTGCTGCTCAGAAGGGAAGGGGGAAGAGGAGCAGAGCAATAGTCATTGGGGACTCCATAGTTAGGGGGACAGATAGGAGGTTCTGTGGGGACGAGAGAGACTCACGGTTGGTGTGTTGCCTCCCAGGTGCCAGGGTGTGTGATGTCTCTGATCGTGTTTTTGGGATCCTTAACGGGGAGGGGGAGCAGCCCCAAGTCATGGTCCACATTGGCACCAACGACATAGGTAGGAAGAGAGACGGGGATTTAAGGCAGAAATTCAGGGAGCTAGGATGGAAGCTGAGAGCTAGGACGAACAGAGTTGTTGTCTCTGGTTTGTTGCCTGTGCCACGTGCTAGTGAGGCGAGGAATAGGGAGAGAGAGGAGTTGAACATGTGGCTACAGGGATGGTGCAGGAGGGAGGGTTTTGGATTCTTGGATAATTGGGGCTCTTTCTGGGGTAGGTGGGACATCTACAAGCAAGATGGTCTTGACCTGAACCAGAGGGGTACCAATATCCTGGGGGGGAAATTTGCTAAGGCTATTCGGGTAGGTTTAAACTAATTTAGCAGAGGGATGGGCACCAAAATTGTAGTTCGAGTATAGAAAAGGTTGAGAGTAGGGTGGTCCGAAATAAAGTTTCAGGGAAGCAAGATGGCACCGGCAAGCAAGAAGTTGGATTGAAGTGTGTCTACTTCAATGCCAGGAGAGTCCAGAATAAGGTGGGTGAACTTGCAGCATGGGTTAGTACCTGGGACTTTGATGTTGTGGCCATTTCGGAGACAGGGATAGAGCAGGGGCAGGAATGGTTGTTGCAGGTTCCGGGATTTAGATGTTTCAGTAAGAACAGAGAAGATGGTAAAAGGAGCAGAGGTGTGGCATTGTTGGTCAAGGACAGTATTACAGTTGCAGAAAGGAAATTTGGGGATTCGTCAACTGAGGTAGTATGGGCTGAGGTTAGAAACAGGAAAGGAGAGGTCGCCCTGTTGGGAGTTTTCTATAGGCCTCCGAATAGTCCCGGAGATGTAGAGGAAAGGATAGCAAAGATGATTCTCGGTAGGAGTGAGAAAGACAGGGTAGTTGTCATGGGGGACTTCAACTTTCCAAATATTGACTGGGAACACTCTCGTTCGAATACTATAGATGGGTCAGTTTTTGTCCAGTGTGTGCAGGAGGGCTTCCTGACACAGTATGTAGACAGGCCAACAAGGGGCGAAGCCACATTAGGTTTGGTAATGGGTAATGAGCCTGGCCAGGTGTTAGATTTGGAAGTAGGTGAGCACTTTGGTGATAGCGATCACAATTCTGTTATGTTTACTTTAGTGATGGAAAGGGACAGGTGTATACCACTGGGCAAGAGTTATATCTGGCGGAAAGGCAATTACGATGAGATTAGGCAAGATTTAGGGACCATAGAATGGGGAAGGAAACTGCAGGGGATGGGCACATTAGAAATGTGGAGCTTATTCAAGGAAAAGCTCCTGTGTGTCCCAAATAAGTATGTACCTGTCAGGCAGGGAGGAAGCTGTAGAGCGCGGGAGCCGTGGTTTACGAAGGTGGTGGAATCTCTGGTCAAGAGGAAGAAGAAGGCTTATGTTAGGATGAGATGTGAAGGCTCAGTTAGGGCGCTTGAGGGCTACGAGGTAGCCAGGAAAGACCTAAAGAGAGAGCTCAGAAGAGCCAGGAGGAGACATGAGAAGTTGTTGGCAGATAGGATCAGGGTAAACCCTAAGGCTTTCTACAGGTATTTAAGGAATAAAAGAATGACGATAATAAGATTAGGCCCAATCAAGGATAGTAGTGGTAAGTTGTGTGTGGAGCCAGAGGAGATAGGGGAAGCACTAAAAGAATATTTTTCAGCAGTATTCACTCTAGAAAATGACAATGTTGTCAAGGAGAATACTGAGATACAGGCTACTAGAGTAGGTGGGATTGAGGTTCACAAGGAAGAGGTATTAGAAATCCTCCAGAGTGTGAAGATAGATAAGTCCCCTGGGACGGATAGGATTTATCCTCAGATCCTCTGGGAAGCCAGGGAGGAGATTGCCGAGCCTTTGGCATCGATCTTTAACTCGTCATTGTCTACAAGAATAGTGCCAGACGACTGGAGGATAGCAAATGTGGTTCCTCTGTTCAAGAAGGGGAGCAGAGACAACCCTTGTAATTATAGACCAGTGACCCTTACCTCAGTTGTTGGTAAAGTGTTGGAAAAGGTTATAAAGGATAGGATTTATAATCATCTAGAAAAGAATCAATTGATTCAGGATAGTCAGCACGGTTTTGTGAAGGGAAGGTCGTGCCTCACAAACCTTATTGAGTTCTTTGAGAACGTGACCAAACAGGTAGATGAGAGTAAACCAGTTGATGTGGTGTATATGGATTTCAGCAAGGCGCTCAATAAGGTTCCCCACAATAGGCTATTGTACAAAATGCGGAGGAATGGAATTGTGGGAGATATAGCAGTTTGGATCGGAAATTGGCTTGCTGAAAGAAGACAGAGGGTAGTAGTTGATGGGAAATGTTCATCCTGGAGACCAGTTACTAGTGGTGTACCGCAAAGGTCGGTGTTGGGTCCACTGTGTTTGTCATTTTTATAAATGACCTGGAAGAGGGCGTAGAAGGATGTGTTAGTAAATTTTCAGACGACACTAAGGTTGGTGGAGTTGTGGATAGTGACAAAGGATGCTGTAGGTTGCAGAGAGACATAGATAAGCTGCAGAACTGGGCTGAGAGGTGGCAAATGGAGTTTAATGCAGACAAGTGTGAGGTGATGTACTTTGGTAGGAGTAGCCGGAAGGCAAAGTACTGGGCTAATGGTAAGATTCTTAGTAGTGTAGATGAGCAGAGAGATCTCGGTGTCCATGTACACAGATCCTTGAAAGTTGCCACCCAGGTTGACAGGGCTGTTAAGAAGGCATACAGTGTTTTAGCTTTTATTAATAGAGGGATCGAGTTCCGGAACCAAGAGGTTATGGTGAAGCTGTACAAAACTCTGGTGCGGCCGCACTTGGAGTATTGTGTACAGTTCTGGTCACCGCATTATAAGAAGAATGTGGAAGCTTTGTAAAGGGTGCAGAGGAGATTTACTAGGATGTTGCCTGGTATGGAGGGAAGGTCTTACGAGGAAAGGCTGAGGGACTTGAGGCTGTTTTCATTCGAGAGAAGAAGGTTGAGAGGTGACTTAATTGAAACATATAAAATAATCAGAGCGTTAGATAGGGTGGATAGGGAGAGCCTTTTTCCTAGGATGGTGACGGCGAGCACGAGGGGCATAGCTTTAAATTGAGGGGTGAAAGATATAGGACAGATGTCAGAGGTAGTTTCTTTACTCAGAGAGTAGTAAGGGAATGGAACGCTTTGCCTGCAACGGTAGTAGATTCGCCAACTTTAAGTACATTTAAGTCGTCATTGGACAAGCATATGGACGTACATGGAATAGTGTAGGTTAAATGGGCTTGAGATCGGTATGACAGGTCGGCACAACATCAAGGGCCGAAGGGCCTGTCCTGTGCTGTAATGTTCTATGTTATAATTCTTCTTGTCATGAAGGCCAGCATGCCATTAGCTTTCTTCACTGCCTGCTGTACCTTCATGCTTGCTTTCATTGACTGATGTACAAGAGCACCCTTTAACCTAGTTCCATTTCTCAGCATTTGGCCCATATCCCTCTAAAACTGTTCTGAATCTTATATCCAACCAGATGCCTCTTAAATGTTGTAATTGTACCAGCCTCCACCACTTCCTCTGGCAGCTCATTCCATCCACGCACCACCAAAGATGTTGCCGGGGTTGGAGTGCTTGAGCTACAGGGAGAGGCTGAATAGACTGGGCCTATTTTCCCTGGAGCATCGGAGGCTGAGGGTGACCTTATCGACGTTTATAAAATCACGAGGGGCACAGATAAGGTAAATTGACAAGGTCTTTTCCCCGGGGTGTGGGAGTCCAGAACTAGAGGGGTTAGGTTTAAGGTGAGAGGGGAAGGATTTGAAAGGGACCTAAGGGGGAACATTTTCATGCAGAAGGTGGTGCGTGTATGGAATGAGCTGCCAGAGGAAGTGGTGGAGGCTGCTACAGTTACAACATTTAAGAGGCATCTGGAAGGGTACATGATTCAGAAGGGTTTTCGAAGGATATGGACTAGATTAATGTGGAATATCTGGTCAGCATGGAGGAGTTGGGCAAAATGGTCTGTTTTGGTGCTCTACATCTCTGTAACTCTATGGTTCTAATGCAGATTTTTAATCAGGAAGAGAACCAAGGTTGATGAAGAAAAGACAGGAAAGTGGAGCTGAGATTTATCCAATCAACCACGAGGGCATGATGGTTGGCACAGGCTTGGAGGGCCAGAGGGCCAGTTCCTATGCTGCACTGAGATAATAAAGTGTGGAGCTGGCTGAACACAGCAGGCCAAGCAGCATCTTAGGAGCACAAAAGTTGACGTTTTGGGCGTCGATCTGATGAAGGGTCTAGGCCCGAAACGTCAGCTTTTGTTCTCCTAAAATTCTCCTTGGCCTGCTGTGTTCATCCAGCTCCACACTTTGTTATCTGGGATTCCCTTAGTGCCAGGTTATTGTCTGGTGCTGAATTTGATAGGTGCACCCAGAAGGGTTTCTTGAAACAAAATGTAAGTAGTCCAACTTGGGACAGGGCCATACTCGATCTGGGAATGTGTCTGGCCAGCTGATCAAACTTTCATTGGGAGCATTTTGGAAACAGTGATCATAATTCTGTCAGTTTTAAGATAGCTATGGACAAGGATAAGACTGGCTCTTGAGTGAAAGTACTAAATTGTGGGGGAGGCTAACAGTGTTAGGCAGGTGCTGGAGAAATTAGACTGGGGGAGGCTGTTTGTGGGTGAATCCACATCTGAAGTGTGGGGCTCCTTTGCAGGCCAGTTGCTCAGCGTTCGCGACCGGCTTGCCGAAAGATAAGGATGGCATGATTTGGGAGCCTTTGATGACAAGAGATCTTGAAGAGTTGGCCAAAGACAAAAAGAAAGCATATGTGAGGTTGAAGAAATGGAAATCAGACACTGCTGGTGAGAAATTTAAAGGATACAGGAAAGGTCTTAAACAAAAAATTCGGAGGGCTAAAAGGCACCATGAAATGTCCTTGGCAAATAGGATTAAGGCAAATCCCAAGGCTTTTGATAGATATATTTGGAACAAAAGGGTGACAAAGAAATAGGACAATGGAGTGAGAGCAAGTTAGTGAGGTTCTTGATGAGTAGCTTGTGTCAGTATTCACCAATGAGAAAGACGTGGATGGTGGTCTGCTTAAGGGCTGGTTTATTGATGTCCTGGGACACACCAGTGTTAAGAAAGAGGTGGTGTTGGGTGACTTGATAAACATTACAATAGACAACGTGCCTGATAGGACCCATTCCAGGATACAGAGGAAGGCAAGGGGGAAGATTTCTTCGGCCTTGACAGAGATTTTTGTATCCTCTTTAGTCCTCGACGAGGTCCCAAAGACTGGAGAACAACCAATGTTATTCCTTTGTAGCAAAGTGTGGAGCTGGATGAACACAGCAGGTCAAGCAGCATCTCAGGAGCACAAAAGCTGACGTTTCGGGCCTAGACCCTTCATCAGAGAGGGGGATGGGGTGAGGGTTCTGGAATAAATAGGGAGAGAGGGGGAGGCAGACCGAAGATGGAGAGAAAAGAAGATAGGTGGAGAGGAGAGTATAGGTGGGGAGATGGGGAGGGGATAGGTCAGTCCAGGGAAGATGGACAGGTCAAGGCGGTGGGATGAGATTAGTAGGTAGGAAATGGAGGTGCGACTTGAGGTGGGAGGAGGTGATAGGTGACAGGAAGAACAGGTTAGGGAGGCGGGGACAAGCTTGGCTGGTTTTGGGATGCGGTGGGGGAGGGGGAGATCTTGAAGCTTGTGAAGTCAACATTGATACCATTGGGCTGCAGGGTTCCCAGGCGGAATATGAGTTGCTGTTCCTGCAACCTTCGGGTGGCATCATTGTGGCACTGCAGGAGGCCCATGATGGACATGTCATCTAAAGAATGGGAGGGGGAGTTAAAATGGTTCGCGACTGGGAGGTGCAGTTGTTTATTGTGAACCGAGCGGAGATGTTCTGCAAAGTGGTCCCCAAGCCTCCGCTAGGTTTCCCTAATGTAGAGGAAGCCACACCGGGTACAATGGATACCACATTGGCAGATGTGCAGGTGAACATCTGCTTAATACGGAAAGTCATCCTGTGGCCTGGGATAGGGGTGAGGGAGGAGGTGTGGGGGCAAGTGTAGCATTTCCTGCGGTTGCAGGGGAAGGTGCCAGGTGTGGTGGGGTTGGAGGGCAGTGTGGAGTGAACAAGGGAGCCAGAGAGAGAGTGGTCTCTCCGGAAAGCAGACAAGGGTGGGGATGGAAAAATGTCTTGGGTGGTGGGGTCGGATTGTAGATGGCGGAAGTCGGAGGATGAGTATATAAACTTACAAGAAGCATGGACAGGCTGGAAAGTCAGAGTCTTTGCCCCAGGGTGGAAATGTCAAATATCAGGGGGCTTAGGTTTAAGGTCATTCCTTGTTTATTTACTGCCTGAGCATCTCACTGATTGGATTTATGTTTCAGATTCTTGGATGGGATTGCAGTTTGTTCCTTTCAATCTCAAATCAATTTTGTTATGATCACTATTTCAGCACAAGAGCTGCTACAGTGAGATGACTTAATTATTAAATGTGCCTTGTTGGTATTGGATTTAAAATGGCTTTATCCCTACTTGGTTCCATGATTCAGAAATAAATCCCAAAGGAAATTTAGGAAAGGCATCTCATAGGCTGGTTGGAAGCCGCGACCACAGGGTTGGTGGAGGTAAATAAGAGCGATGGATTTAAGAGAAGTGAATGAGGAAGAAAGGTGAGAGGGTGGTGGGGGTCTGGAATGCACTGCCTCTGAGGGTAGTGGGATTGGGATATCTCACAATCTTTTAAAAGCACTTAGATGAGCATCTGAAACATCTTAACATCCAAAGCTATGGATCTAGCCGGGGAAAATGGCACTTCTGTAAGACTAGCGTAGTGTATTTTTTGCAGTACAGAATTGGTGGGCCTATGGGTCTTTATTGCATGTTTCTATGACCCTGATAGTGGAGTTTGATGAAGCGGTTTCAGGAATTCAGAGGTAGCATGGACCTGTTGGGCGAATGGCTTATTTTGGTGATGCTTCCTGCTTCCAACCTGACCATCTTATCACTCTCTGCTGGGTGGTCACCAGAAAAGCTTCCTTCACCGAGTGACCGCGCCTTCCCATTCTTCTTCCCCCCCAGAAACACCTCCGCCGCCGTAAGTTCCACCTGTGCGCTGTCTTCTATTCGGCCACCATGCTACAGGAAGTGAGCGACGCCATCCAGTTCGAAGTTAGCATCGGTAACTACGGCAACAAGTTCGACGCCACTTGCCTGCCCTTAGCCTCCACCACCCAGTACAGCCGTGCAGTGTTCGACGGTAGGTCGACCATCATGACGCAGCACTGCATTAGTGTACTTCGATGTGATTCACAAATATGCAGATGAACAGAGAATATAATTCCACGGGACCCCAAGTATGGGATTCTATCGGGACGCTCTTACCTTGGTTTCAGGCCTTGGGTTTGTCCAGAAAATATTGGAGGTGGGGCTAGATTGGATTTCCTACAGTGTGGAAACAGGCCCTTCGGCCCAACAAGTCCACACCGCCCATTGAAGCATCCCACCCAGACCCATCCCCCTATAAACTACACACCCCTGAACACTACGGGCAATTTAGCATGGCCGATCTACTTAGCCTGCACATCTCTGGACTGTGGGAGGAAACCGGAGCAAACCCACGCAGACACGGGGAGAATGTGCAAACTCCACGCAGACAGTTGCCCGAGGCTGGAATCGAACCCGGGTCAATGGCGCTGTGAGGCTGCAGTGCTAACCACTGAGCCACCATTCCGCTCATTACAGGTACCCGTCTTCAGCCAGTTTGATTCACTCCACGTGATATTAGAGAAGGTATATAAGACTAATATCTAGAATCGGTGTTTTTGTTTAACTTCTTCATTCACGAGATGAGGACGACGCTGACCAGGCAGCATTTATTGTCCATCTCAGATTCTCCAGGGGGCTGTTAAGAGTCAACCACATTGCTGTGGGTCTGGAGTCACATGTAGGCCAGACCTGGTAAGGATGGCAGCTACCTTTCCTAAAGGACATGAGTGAACCAGGTGGGTTTTTCCCGACAATCGACAATGGATTCACGGTGATCATTAGATTGCTAATTCCAGATATTTTATTGAATTCAAATTCCACCATCTGCCTGGATGGGATTCAAACCTGGGTCCCCAAAGCATTATCAGGGTCTCTGTATTAACAATCCAGTGAAAAAAACCACTCTGCCATTCCTCCCCATGTGTGTGATCTTCCGGGGAAATGTTGGGAAGGAAAGGCTTTTTTTCCAGCGGAGTTTAGGAGAGTAGAAAGTGTCTTGGTTGAAATACATGAAATACCAATGGGTCTTAACAAGGCGCATGAGGAAAGGAAGTTTCCTCCAGTGGAAGATTCTAGAATGAGGACTCATAGTTTGCGCACCAATACAAGAACATAGAAATAAGAGCAGAAGGAAGCCATTGGCCCATTGAGCCTGCCCTGCCATTCTATAAGATCCTGGCTGATCTTTTCGTGGACTCAGCTCCACTTACCCACCCGCTCACCATAACTCTTAGTTCGTTTACTGTTCACAAATCTATCTTCCTTTGCCTTAAATGCATTCAACAAGCTCACCTCAACATGCTTACAAATTATGAATGTTTGTGGTCAAGTTCTGGAAAACAATTGCTCTCATAGAGGATCGCATGTCTCATAACTTTCAGCTTTAAACAGGTACTTTAGATCATTTTAAGGCAGAGTTGGATGAGATTCTTGATAAACAAGGGGTGAAAGGTTATCAGGGGTAGATGTGTGTGGTAATTGGATCCCCTGTGATCTTATTGCTTGGCGGAACAAGCTAGAGGAGCCAAATGGCCTTTCACAATTTGTACATGCACCAGTATACAAATAGTTAGGCCTTGGTTTTGGTTAGAGAATGTCACACCTGTACCTCTCAATATACTTACATCTGGGCTTGGGTTGATGAGTGGCAAGTAACATTTATGTCACGCAAATGCCAGCCCTGACCGTCACCAATAAGGGACGATCTAACCACCATCCCTTGACATTCAATGGTGTTACCATTACTGACCCCCCACTATCAACATCCTGGGGGTTATCATTGACCAGAAACTTAACTGGACTCACCACATTAACACAGAGTTTATAAGAACAGGTCAGAGGTTGGGAATATCGCATCATTTAATTCACTTCCTGACTCCTCAAAGCCTGCCCACCATCTACAAGGCACAAGTTAGGAGTGTAATGGAATACTCCCCACTTGCCTGGATGGGGGCAGCCCCAACAACACTCAAGAAGCTCGACACCATCCAGGACAAAGCAGCCGCTCGATTGGCACCACATCCACAAGCATCCACTCCCTCCACCACCGACACTCAGTAGCAGCAGTGTGTACTATCTACAAGATGCACTGCAGAAATTCACCAAAGATCCACAGACAGCACCTTCCAAACCCATGACCACTTCCATCCAGAAGGACAAGGGCAGCAGATACATGGGAACACCACTCCTTGCAAGCTCCCCTCCGAGCCACTCACCATCCTGCCTTGGAGATATATTGCCGTTCCTTCAGTGGCTGGGTCAGAATCCTGGAATTCCCTCCTTAAGGGCATTGTGGGTTAGGTGACTACATAGTTCAAAGAGGCAGCTCATCACCAACTTCTAAAGGGCAGTTAGGGATGGACATTAAATTCTGGCCCAACCAGCAATGCCCACATTCCCTGAGCGAATAAACAAAACACTTTACAGAAGAACAGTCAAAATATTGAAGCTGATTTTGTTTTGTAATTGCTGAGGCTTGAATTATTCAGATGCTATCGTTGAAGGACTATCGCACATACATTATAGCAGTTACCATGGAGTGGTATTGGAAAGCAGAATGCAGGGAGGGAGGGGAGTGGGTGCTAGCGTTCTGGCTAACTCTCGGGAATAACATTCGCTTGTTACACTTCCTCAGGATGCCGTTATTATTTCCTACCCTGGGGTAATGTGAAGCCAGTTGTGGTGCTTTCGTCATACTGGGAGGACATCAGCCACAGGATTGACGCACTGAACATCCTACTCAATGCCGTAGACAGACTTGTAAGTGGTGACGGGCATGAGGAGAGACAATGAATAGCGCAGAGAAATCTGGGGAGGCTACTTTTGTGACATGGGGGCAGCAGTGACTGCAGTTTGCCCTCGACCATGCTGTAGACTCTCAATGGTGTTCATGAGGATCAGTTGGAGGTCAGCGCATGGCTGGTTGACCTGAGAAGTGTTTCAGCCCGTCCCAGCTTCTGGTGCTGGGGCATTCTTGACTCAATCAAGAGGGATATGCAAATCGGAAACCTCCCTCCCCTTTCCACACCATGGGTCTAAGCTCCCCATGATGGGACCCAGCTATCCCTCAAGCACTCACTCCTCCCTCTGATACAGAGCCTTGTCCTCACACTGCCCTGTATCTTTACTCCCGAACAGCTTGTTCACTGATGAACAGTCATATCAGACCTGAAATATTAATTCTGTTTCTCAACTCATGTGTGAGGCCAGACCCCGCTCAGTGTCTCCAGCACCATTCTGTGTGTTTGTTTCAGCGTTGTTAACTCCATCCACTCTCGGCCCCCAGCCTGTGTGAGGATGTGATCATTTAATCCCTTTCGTTACTCCCTGGCTCCCCTGCTGCCCAAACACTAAACTGTGTAAAGGCATTGACACTCCAGCCCAGGAGGCCAGTCCTGCTGTGCTATTGCTGCAGCAACTCTTGGGTCAGTGCATTGATATGTCGCCTGTCTGTGATCTGGTGAGTTTCATATTGCTGCCAGCCCGTATTATTTTTCATATCCCAAGCCATTGTACATTTCAAAATGGCTTCAGTCCTGTATAGTTTTGATGCCATGTGATCCTGTGTCCTCTGTAGGAATCCAGTCTGGAGCTGGTCCATCTTGCTTTCAAGGCGAAAAGCCCAGAGAGTGAATTAAAGAGAAGAATCGATGAACTCATTGACATTGTCATCACTGACTGCAGGTAATGCTGGGTATCAGGGCAATGCCAGCATCTATCGCAGAGAGTGGAACAGAGATTTTATATCAAACTGAGCACAGAGTATCGCCTGGGGACTATTACAGAAATTAACACCCAGTGTCTATGAAAGAGAGTAACACCCAGTGTGCGTTATAGAGAGTAACACACAGTGTGCGTTATAAAGAGTAACACATAGTGTGCCTTATAGAGAGTAACGCCCAGTGTGTTATAGAGAGTTAACACCCAGTGTGTTATAGAGAATAACACAGTGTGTATTATAGAAAATACATTATAGAGAGCAACACCTAGTGTGTGTCATTATGGTGAGTGGGGTTCCACAGGGCTCTGTCCTTGGGCCTCTACTGTTTGTAATTTTTATTAATGACTTGGACGAGGGAATTGAAGGATGGGTCAGCAAGTTTGCAGACGACACAAAGGTCGGAGGTGTCGTTGACAGTGTAGAGGGCTGTTGTAGGCTGCAGCGCGACATTGACAGGATGCAGAGATGGGCTGAGAGGTGGCAGATGGAGTTCAACCTGGATAAATGCGAGGTGATGCATTTTGGAAGGTCGAATTTGAAAGCTGAGTACAGGATTAAGGATAGGATTCTTGGCAGCGTGGAGGAACAGAGGGATCTTGGTGTGCAGATACATAGATCCCTTAAAATGGCCACCCAAGTGGACAGGGTTGTTAAGAAAGCATATGGTGTTTTGGCTTTCATTAACAGGGGGATTGAGTTTAAGAGTCGTGAGATCTTGTTGCAGCTCTATAAAACTTTGGTTAGACCGCACTTGGAATACTGCGTCCAGTTCTGGGCGCCCTATTATAGGAAAGATGTGGATGCTTTGGAGAGGGTTCAGAGGAGGTTTACCAGGATGCTGCCTGGACTGGAGGGCTTATCTTATGAAGAGAGGTTGACTGAGCTCGGTCTCTTTTCATTGGAGAAAAGGAGGAGGAGAGGGGACCTAATTGAGGTATACAAGATAATGAGAGGCATAGATAGAGTCGATAGCCAGAGACTATTTCCCAGGGCAGAAATGGCTAGCACGAGGGGTCATAGTTTTAAGCTGGTTGGTGGAAAGTATAGAGGGGATGTCAGAGGCAGGTTCTTTACGCAGAGAGTTGTGAGAGCATGGAATGCGTTGCCAGCAGCAGTTGTGGAAGCAAGGTCATTGGGGTCATTTAAGAGACTGCTGGACATGCATATGGTCACAGAAATTTGAGGGTGCATCCATGAGGATCAATGGTCGGCACAACATTGTGGGCTGAAGGGCCTGTTCTGTGCTGTACTGTTCTATGTTCTATGTTCTATTATACATTATAGAGAGCAACACCTAGTGTGTGTCATAGACAGTAATACCAGTGTCTATTATAGATAATAACAGACAGTGTCTATTATAGACAGTAACACCCAGTATGTGTCATAGAGAGTAGTACCCAGTGTCTATTATAGAGAGTAACACCCAGTGTATGCTATTGAGGTTAACATGCCTTGTGTGTTATAGAGAGAAACACACAGTGTCTATTTCAGAGAGTAGTACTCAGTTTCTATTAAGGAGGGAAACACTCAGTGTGTTATAGAGAGTGACACCCATTGTCTATTACAGTGGGTCAGTTATAGGGATTAACACCAGTGTCTGTTACAGATGAATGTAACTGATAAATGATATGTAACTCGAGAGCGCATATGCATATGCTGTGTTATAGGCAGAGCGGAGATGAGGGCCAATTACAATGGGACAACTTCACAGGTTGCCATCTCCTTTACTAATTTGGGACCACAGTCTGTGTAAGAGCTGCAATAATTGTTCAAAGTCCCGGGAATGTCTTTGCAGCTCCATTCCCAAAACGCCCAGGGCAACATTCCAGCTGTAGTCCCCTGGCTCCCTTACCCCTGCCATGCTCAGTGACAGGGATGCACTGGTCCCCCACCAATGTATTGGTCTTCTCTTTCCCACAGCCTACCTCTTCCCAGTGTACCGAACATTTCATCAGCAACCTGCCTGGATGGTCATATCTACAGGTTCCGCACCACAAACCTACGACAGATCACGCAAGCTGCAGAGAACCTCAAACATGAGGGCAGCGTAGATCTGCAGTTCATCCTGGATCAGGCTGAAGATTGGCTTGTTCGACTCAAGAGCATGGCTGAGGAGGTAACAGCACCTATTTATTGATGGTACTCTCACAGTCTGCATGGAAACTCAGTTTCTGATTGATTGTTTGACAGATGTTATTGGAATGGCTCCAGTCATTCTGATCAGAATCAGTGCTCTGTGCTGGGGTTATTGCCTCCCTTTCAAACTCTCCTCAACAAACACTCCCGGGGTTGATGTAGCACAATATTGGATATAAAGTAAAGCTAGCTCTAGGTTCATCTCATCACACACTCCTAGCACAGGGACAGTACAGGGTTAGATGCAGAGTAAAGCTCTCTCTACACTGTCTCCAATCAAACACTCCCAGGACAGGGACAGTACAGGGTTAGATACAGAGTAAAGTTTCCTCTACACTGTGCCCCATCAAACACTCCCAGGACAGGGACAGCACGGGATTAGATACAGAGTAAAGCTCTCTCTATACTGTTCCCTATCAAACACTCCCAGCACAGGGACAGCACGGGGTTAGATACGGGGTGAAGTTTCCTCTACACTGTCCCCATCAGACACTCCCAGGACATGGACAGCATAAGGTTGGATACAGAGTAAAGCTCGCTCTGCACTGTTCCCATCAAACACTCCCAGCACAGGGACAGCACGGGGTTAGATCCAGAAAAGATCATGTTGAGGTTGGTTGGCTCGCTGAGCTGGTTTGTTGTTCCGCAGACATTTTGTTCCCGTGCTTGGTAACATCCTCAGTGCAGCCTCTGATGGAGTTTCGGTGCGTTTTCCCACCTAGTTTTGAAACTCTGGGGTCCGTTGCCTCACTTCCGGTTTTACTCCTAACTGGAATGTATATGGGCTCAAATTCAATGTGTTTTTTAAAAGCATGCTTCACGGAGTACCATGCTTCCAGAAATTCTCGTGCTTGCCTCTGCCTAGCCTGTCCCAGGATCTTGGTGTTGTCCCAGTGTCCCGATCAAACACTCCCAGGGTAGGTGAACGGTAGGATTAGAGACCGAGTAACACTGTCAATGCTGGGTGCCTGATCAGTGGTCTAACCCTCATCAGCTCACTGTCCCTGTAACACAGGGTCCACGTGGGCCCTACCTCGCTGTTTCAGTGAAATATCTCCCTATCCTGAATCGAAAAACCAGCTGTCTGTCAAGCCAGCTGTAAGTTTAGACAATCAGAGAGTTGTTGTTTGATGGAAGGAAACCATTTGGCCCATCAGGTTCACATAGTGCATTCAGCCATCTGCATTCTCTGGGCTGCCCTATACCTATTACCCCACGATCGAGTGTATTATCTGGTGGGGACCTGGGTTTGAACCCCGCGAGGGCAGCCGGTCCAGTTTTGAATTTTATATATATCTGGAATTAAGACCCTCATGATGTCTGTGAAACTGTTGTCAATTTTTGGGGTATGCCCTAACTGTTTCACCTCCTTTCGGGAAGGAAACTGCCATCCTTATCTGGTCTGGCCTACATGTGACTCCAGACCCACAGCAATGTGTGTGGCTCCTAACTGCCATCTGGGCAAGTAGAGATGGGCAATAAATGCTGCCTGGCCAGCAACGTGATTGAGAATTGGAACATTGAGTTCCTGTTTAAGTTCCCTGTCTAACTCCAACAACAGAATCTACCGTAGTCCTGAGGAGAGGAATTCTGTGGAAAGTCACTACCTTTGCCCTCGCTTCATTGTATCATTGATAGAATCAATTGCCGATAGTAATGCCGTCTGTTTTTATTGATAGCCGCAGAACAGCCTGCCCGACATTGTGATCTGGATGTTGCAAGGAGATCGGCGAACTGCCTATTACCGAATTCCTGCACACGAGGTTCTCTACTCCCGCAGAGCTCCCTACTGCTCCGGGAAAAACTGCGGACAGCTTCAGACAATCTTCATGAAGGTGAGGGGGCCGAAGAGTTTCCTGTATTTGTGCTGGAGCCATGATTCTCGGGATCTGAGATCTGGTTATTGGGTTTCCTGCAAATGGCACATTATTCATAGATTCCCTACAGGCCCTTCAGCCCAACAAGTCCACACTGATCGTCAGAACATCCCAGCCAGACCCCATCCGCTATAACCCACCTAATCTACATCTCCCAGAATACTATGGGCAATGTAGCACGGCCAATCCACCCAAACCTGCACATCTTTGGACTGTGGGAGGAAACTGGAGCACCCGGAGGAAACCCACGCAGACACAGGGAGAATGTTGCCCTGGAGAAGGTGATCTTGAACAGCTTTCTTGAACCTCTGCAGTCCATGTGCTGTAGGCTGTCAATGCCTCGAGAAGGCAGCCAGCATCATCAAAGAACCCTCCCATCCTGGTTATAATCCCTTCCAATCCCTTACGTCAGGGAGAAGATACAAAAGCTTAAGCACATGGACCAACAGATTCAAGAACAGCTTCTTTCCTGCTGCTTCAGGTTTCTGAACGGACCCCTCAAATTTCAGATCTAATGTCGTCCTCGCTGTTTGCGCACCTTCTCTGCAGCAGCATCACTGTATCCCTCACTCTGTTCTACTACCCTAATGCACTCTGTACGGTATGATCTGCCTGTACTGCACGCAAAACAAAACTCTTCACTGTGTTTTGGCACATGTGACAATAAGAAATCCTATCAAACCAAACGCAGTGTTCTATAAGGGAGGGATTTTGACCCAGTGACACTGAGGGAACAGTGATGTATTTCCAACTCAGGACGGTGAATGGCTCAGAGGGGAGCATGTGTTGGTCTACCCATGTTTCTGCTGTCCTTGTCCTTTGAGATGACCATGAGATTACCAATGATTGCCATAAGAACCTGTCTGCTGCACTGACGTCTGTCAGGTCCGTCCTGTTATTGCTCTCTCTCTCAATTAATTCCAGACCCTATCGCTGCCTTCTGAACTCTCCTCCCTCAGCACATGAGAACACATGCATACAGAGAAAACGTTGCATGAAGGAAGTAAATTAGCCCAAAACAATCATTTTGGTCAGTTGACCCACTCCTGAGACTGGGATGGAGTGGTGTCTCACTGTGGTTGTTGAGGTAGGAGAGGTTTCAATGGGATGTCCATTGTCAGTGCCACCGGGGAGGGAAGTGGGGGGGGGTGTGAGATCATCTTCTGGGTGATGAGAACAGCATCGATTGCAGAACAAGTGGCCTGATTGGATTGGGATAATCTGAGGCTGGATTTATACTGGAGTGTCATGGAACTGCCTGAGGAAGTGGTGGAGAGGGGTACAGTTACAATGTTTAAAAAACATTTGGATAAGTGCATTATTAGGAAAGGTTTGTAGGGATATGGAGCAAGTGTAGGGTACGTGGGACGAGTTAAGTTTGAAAACATGGACTGTTCCTGTGCTGTCTGGCTATGATGCTATTAAGATTTGAGGAACTTGGGTTTTGATAAATTGGGGCAATAGGAATATAGGACTGGCTTTAATTTTTTATTCATTCATGGGATGAGGGAATTGTTGGTTAGACTGCATTCATTACCCATCCCTAATTGCCCAGAGGACAATTCCAAGAAATCACATTGCTCTGGGTCTGGAGTCACATGTAGGGCAGACCAGGTAAGGATGGCAGTTTCCTTCCCTAAAGGGCATTAGTGAACCAGAGGGGTTTTTCCCGACAATTGATTCGCAGTCATCATTAGATTCTTAATTCCGGATATTATTGAACTCAAATTCTACCATCAGCCATGGCAGGATTCAAATCCAGGTCCCGAGAACATTCTCTGGGTCTCTGGATTAATCGTCCAGCGATAATATCATTAGGCCATTACCTCCCCACACAGGCTGTACACGGATCTGATGGACTGAATGGTCTCCTGTGAAATAGTAACTCTCTGATTCAGCAATTGTGGAGTTTGTTTGACAGTCAGGTATTTTTTATATTAAGGATAGGGAGATAGGCAATAGACAATAGACAACAGGTGCTGGAGTAGGCCATTCGGCCCTTCGAGCCAGCACCACCATTCATTGTGATCATGGCTGATCACCCACAATCAGTATCCTGTTCCTGCCTTATCCCCATAACCCTTGATTCCACTATCTTTAAGAGCTCTATCCATCTCTTTCTTGAAAGCATCCAGAGACTTGGCCTCCACTGCCTTTTGGGGCAAAGCATTCCATATATCCACCACTCTCTGAGTGAAGACGTTTCTCCTCAACTCTGTTCTAAATGGCCTACCCCTTATTTTTAATCTGTTTCCTCTGGTCCTGGACTCCCCCATCAGCGGAAACATGCTTCCTGTTTCCAGAGTGTCCAATCCCTTAATAATCTTATACATCTCAATCAGATCCCCTCTCATCCTTCTAAACTCAAGCGTATACATGCCCAGTCACTCCAATCTTTCAACATATGATAGTCCCGCCATTCCGGGAATTGACCTTATGAACCTACGCTGCACTCCCTCAATAGCAAGAATGTCCTTCCTCAAATTTGGAGACCAAAACTGCACACAATACTCCAGGTACGATCTCACCAGGGCCCTGTACAGCTGCAGAAGGACCTCTTTCCTCGTATACTCAATTCCTCTTGTTATGAAGGCCAGAATGCCATTAGCTTTCTTCACTGCCTGCTGTACCTGCATGCTTGCTTTCATTGACTGATGTACAAGAACACCTAGATCTCATTGTGCTTCCCCTTTACCTAACTTGACTCCATTGAGATAGTAATCTGCCTTCCTGTTCTTGCCACCCAAGTGTATAACCGCACATTTATCCACATTAAACTGCATCTGTCATGCATCCGTCCACTCACCGAGCCTGTCCAAGTCACCCTGTATTCTAATAACATCCTCCTCACATTTCACACTGCCACCCAACTTTGTGTCATCAGCAAATTTGCTAATATTACTTCTAATGCCTTCGTCTATATCATTAATATATATCGTAAACAGCTGCGGTCCCAGCACCGAACCTTGTGGTACCCCACTGGTCACTGTCTGCCATTCCGAAAGGGACCCGTTTATCACTACTCTTTGCTTCCTATCAGCCAGCCAATTTTCAATCCAACTCAGTATTTTGTTCCCAATACCATGTGTCCTAATTTTGTTCACCAATCTCCTGTACGGGACTTTATCAAAGGCTTTCTGAAAGTCCAGGTACACTACATCCACTGGGTCTCCCTTATCCATCTTCATAGATACCTCTTCAAAAAATACCAGAAGATTAGTCAAGCACGCTTTCCCCTTCGTAAATCCATGCTGAATCTGACCTATTCTGTTACTGCTATCCAAATGAGTCGTAATTTCATCTTTTATAATTGACTCCAGCATCTTTCCCACCGCTGATATCAGGCTAACCGGTCTGTAATTTCCTGTTTTCTCTCTCCCTCCTTTCTTGAAAAGTGGGACAACATTTGCCGCCCTCCAATCCGCAGGAACTGATCCTGAATCTATAGAACCTTGGAAAATAATTACCAACGTGTCTACAATTTCTGGAGCCACCTCCTTAAGTACCCTGGGATGCAGACCATCAGGTTCCGGGGACTTATCAGTCTTCAGACCTAACAGTCTGTCCAACACCATTTCCTGCCTAATATAAATACCCTTCAGTTTGTCCGTTACCCTTGGTCCTTCAGCCACTACTGCAACTGGGAGATTGCTTGTGTCTTCCCTAGTGAAGACAGATCCAAAATACCTATTCAACTCTTCTGCCATTTCCTTGTTCCCCATAATAAATTCACCCGTTTCTGTCTTCAAGGGCCCAATTTTAGTCGTAACCATTTTTTTTCTTTTCACGTACCTAAAATAGCTTTTACTGTCCTCCTTTATATTTTTGGCCAGTTTTCCTTCATAGCTCATTTTTTCTCCGTGTATTGCCTTTTTAGTTATCTGCTGTTGCTCTATAAAAGCTTCCCAGTCCTCCGGCTTCCCGCTCATCTTTGCTATGTTATACTTCTTCTCTTTTATTTTTATACAGTCCTTAACTTCCCTCGTCAGCCACGGCCGCCCCTCGGTCCCCTTAGGATCGTTCTTCCTCTTTGGAATGAACTGATCCTGCACCTTCTGCATTATATCCAGAAATACCTGCCGTTGTGTTCCACTGCCATCCCTGCGAGGGTATTGTGCCATTGAACTTTGGCCAGCTCCTCCCTCATAGCTCCATAGTTCCCTTTATTCAACTGCAATACTGACACTTCCGATTCTCCCTTCTCCCTCTCAAACTGCAGATTAAAACTTATCATATTGTGGTCACTACCTCCTAATGGCTCCTTTACTTTGAGGTCCCTGATCAAATCCGGTTCATTGGACAACACCAGATCCAGAATTGCCTCCTCCCTGGTAGGCTCCAGTACGGGCTGTTCTAAGAATCCATCTCGGAGGCACTCCACAAACTCCCTTTCTTGGGGTCCAGTACCATCCTGATTCTCCCAGTCTACCCGCATGTTGAAATCTCCCATAACAACTGTAGTGATAACTTTGTGACAGGCCAGTTTCAACTCTTGATTCAACCTGTACCCTACATCCTGATTACTGTTTGGGGGCCTGTAGATAACTCCCATTAGGGTCTTTGTACCCTTAGAACTTCTCAGCTCTATCCATACTGACTCTACATCTCCTGACTCTATGTCCCCCCTCGCAAGGGACCAAATATCATTCCTCACCAACAGAGCCACCCCACCCCCTCTGCCCACCAGTCTGTCCTTTTGATAGCACATATAGCCTTGAATATTCATTTCCCAGGCCCTGTCTACTTGAAGCCACGTCTCAGTTATCCCACAACGTCATACTTGCCAACTTCCAACTGAGCCTCAAGCTCATTCGCCTTATTTCTTATGCTTCATGCATTCATATATAATATTTTAAATTTGTTTCTCCCCTCACCCTTCCTATCAATCCCTATTTCACTTGGCCATACTGTACGATCCCTTCTTGAGTTTTCTGCTCCATTGATTCTGTTTCTTTCTTAACTTCTCTTATTCTCACTTTCCCTTTAACTTCATTCTTAAATTTCCATTTTGCGCCCCCCCCCCCACCCCCCACTACTTAGTTTAAACACGCCTGTGTTGCAGTGGCAAACCTGCCTGCCAGAATGCTGGTCCCCCACCTATTACGATGCAAACCGTCCCTCTTGTACAATTTATTCTTACCCCAAAACAGACCCCAGTGATCCAAGAATTTAAATCCTTGCTTCTGGCACCAGTCCCTCAGTCACGCGTTCAAGACCATTATCTCTCGGTTCCTGCCCTCTCCAGCCCGAGGAACTGGAAGCAAACCAGAGATAACCACCCTGGAAGTCCTGCTTTTCAGCCTTCTTCCGAGTTCTCTGAAGTCCCGCTGTAGAATGCTCCTCCTTTTCTTCCTGACGTCATTAGTGCCGACATGCATCACCACCTCTGGCTCTTCACCTGTACCCTCGAGGATTCTCTGCACTCTATCAGTGACGTCCTGGATCCTGGCACCAGGAAGGCAACACACCATCCTCAAATCCTGCCTGTTGCCGCAGAAACCCCTGTCAGTCCCTCTCACAATGGAGTCCCCTATGACCACAGCTCTCCGTGATGTCTGACTTCTCGGCTCTGCCTCTACATCTTTTTCTGACTCACAGACCTGTCCACCTCTCGGACTGGCAGTGTTGTCACCTCGACAGTTTCCAAGGCAGTCAGCCTGTTTACAATAGGTACTTCCCCTGGGGTCACTTGTACTTCATTCATGTCTTCCTTTGTCATCGACATCCCCCTTCTCTCTTCAGGTATCCACGGTGTAGTGACCTCGCTGAAGGTCCTGTCCAGAAAATTCTCATTCTCTCGGATGAGCCTGAGGTCTTCTAGTTCTTTCTTCAGGGCTGCAGCAACCTCCTTCAGAAGCTGAATGTGTACACACTTACCACACTATAGGAGCCAGAAACATCATCAATGTCCATGACCTCCCACATCATGCATACAGCACACTGAATCAGCTTGGCAGTCATGTCTTCACCCTCTTCAACAGTGGCGTAACCTCCTCACTGAGCCCCATCACCGAAAACTCGCACTTTACTCACCAGGCACTTCCCTCAGCCCTTGTTGTTTGCTGTGAGTCTGTGGACTCTTAATTAGGTTAGAGGAGGAGGGTGGGAGGGAGGCCCTACCGTGTAGGACCTGGGGCTAAGAACACACCTACTTAAATAGCCCCAGGTCACAAAGCTAGTGTGGGACGGCCCATGTGCATCTAACCAGCTACCTTCCTGGACATCCATTGGTACAGCAGAGTTTGGGAACTGAGGGTTGTGCTCTCTCCGCAAGAGTGAGGCAAGACTGAGCAGATTCCTGAGCAGCGATTTTCTACCGGTCCTGTATTTTGGCGTGCTTGCGGTTCACTGCATGCCCTTCCTCCGCAGCATCCACGGAACAGCTCCAAATTCGATAAGATCCCGGGCCAGGTACGAGTGCGGATTTGGTTTGGGTTAGCAGCAGATAACAAGGAATTTAACCAGTTCACCGAGGGCAAGCTGTCAGTGTTTGCAGAAACGGTGAGTGCCACTGGTTTCGGTGAGTGATCTGCATTAGTAACAGCTGTGGTCCTCTGCTTTTCCCTGCTTCGTGATACCTAACAGTGAATACTAGAGTCAAACATTACCTGGGATAATCCACACTGCATTCTGAAGTGGCCTGAGCTAGTCAGTGTGATGTAGAATACCCTAGTACAGTAAGTATAATGTTCTTGTATATCTTGATTGTAAATGCTGTGTTCCAAAGTGGTGTGAGGTGGGAGGTTAAATGTGCTGGAACAACCTGCACAAAAATTACAGTGTTTGCAAATGGTTTGGTATGGTGTTTACATTAAATTCCTGGGCAATCTGGATCAGCAAATATTGTGCTCCAGAGTGGCATGGGTGTGAACATCTTGCATTTGAGAATGTGATGAGACAGCAAGTGTGTTCTCGAACATCCAGCATTGCATTCTGGAACAGCTGTGCTGGAGACTGGGTGCACTTATGAGTGCACAGTGACTTGGGCTAGCTGGATTTGTAGTGCAGAGCAATGAGAAAGGTTCCGTGATGTGTTCTAGAATAACTTTGGGGTTGTGAATGCTGTGCTTCAGAATGCTGGATTTCAACGAACGTGTTCTAGAATCACACAGGGCGTTCATTGTTGTGCTCCAGGCTGGCCTGGGGACAGCAGTTGTTAGTTCTAGAGTGAATCTCGATAGTACGTCCTGCAATTTAGAACAAAGCAAGAAGTCACACCACACCAGGTTATAGTTAACAGGTTGATATGAATTCACAAGCTTTTGAAGCGTCGCCCATTCATCAGGTGTAGACTTCATCTGATGAAGGACCAGCGCTGCAGAGCCTTGTGATTTCAAATCACCTGTTAGGCTATAACCTGGTGTCGTGTGACTTCTGACCCTGTCGAACGCCGGCACCTCCACATCAATCTAGAACAATCTGATGCAGAGTTTTCCCAGGGTCAGTGAATGTGGCATCCAGAACAGTTGCAAATGTTTTCCGGAACAAAAAAACAGAGTTGCTGGAGAGGCTTCCTCAGTCCTGAGGAAGGGTCACCAGACCCGAAACGCTAACTCTGATTCTTTCTATCACAGATGCTGCCAGACTTGCTGAGCTTCTCCAGCAGCTTCTGTTTTTGTTCCTGATTTACAGCGTCCGCAGCTCTTTCGGTTTTTTTGTTTTGCAAATGTTTTCAGTTTGGTATCGTGCCCAGCTCCCATTTGTGCCAGTCTGCTGGGGTGTTTGCTTTTTAATATTCACTTGCGGAACAGGGGCGTCGCTGGTGGGCCAACTTTTATTGCCTGTCCCTAATTGCCCTTGAGAAGTAGGCCACTTTGTTCTGGAATGGCGAGAAGCTTCTTGAATCTGGTCATGTTTACATTTTTTTTTGTTTTGTGGAGGGTATACTTGGTAAGAGTTGATACCCTCGGGATTTGGATAATTTGGGCTGTACAATCCTGCCTGGGGTAGGAATGAGCCTAATGGGTCCTTCTTTCTTGAGCAGTATGAAAACCAGACCAAGTTGGCCCTCGTGGGGAACTGGGGTACGACCGGGCTCACCTACCCCAAATTCTCCGATGTCACTGGAAAGATCAAGCTTCCCAAGGATTCCTTCCGGCCTTCGGCAGGCTGGGCCTGGGCAGGAGACTGGTTCATCTCCCCTGAGAAAACGTGAGTGTGTCTTTCAGGCCGGGGGCTGGGGTTCCTGGGTTTGAGAATGTGCAGTGCAGCTGTGGATCGCGGTGACTGGACCGCTTTGCCCTTCCGATCAGGCTAAAGGGACCAAGCCCTGCCTGGAAACTGCTCACGGTGCACCGGGAGCATGGGCCGCACTGGCTATTACCTCGGACCTGTTGAAGCGTCCTGCTGGTAGAAGCTGACAGCACCGGAGAAAAGACCCTTCGGCCCGTCGAGTACACGCGGTTCACGTGGAAATTGGTCCCTCGGGTATCAATGGTTAGCGTTTAAGTCAGGAGATTACAGGTCAAAGTCCCACAGCAGGCCTTACATGCAAGCTGATGTGGTACTGAGGGAAAGCCACTGTGCCAAAGGCACTGCCAATACCACTGAGTTGGTAAATCATCGCTCCTGTCCACCCCATGGAGTGAGCATTGTCATGGAAGATGGGGATTCGGCTATCTCTTGTATCCCAGCCAGTATTGGCCACTCCATGGAAACTTAGAAACACCAGCTGGTTATGACCCTGTTGCATTATTTTTTGGGATCTTGCTGTGCATTTGTTGGCTCCTGCACTTGTCACTGTATAGCAGCATTGTCTCATGGGTTGTAGGACTCTTGAAGGTATTATGAAGAGGGACATCCTTGCTGTCCTGTTTTGTGAGATCTCAACACCCCCCGCCTCCACCACCCCCACCTCTTCACCCCAAGGAGGGATCACGTGGTCAGAATTGATCAGTTGCATCGCTATCGTCCCAAGAGGAATCCGCAGAGTCTCTGCTAACCTCCGACCAAGGGACTGAGCCTGCGTACATGCAGTAGCAGATGTCACTAATTTCATTATTGGCACACCTCACACAAGCTCCTAACTCTTATTTCACCCAGAACGGTAGTGCAATGTCTTTGTTGCTGGAGTCCTGTGACCTGCATTTCTGAAGAGTGTATTAGTTGCAGTGTCCAGTTCGATCTCTATTGTCATGGTCGCCCTATTCCCTCTGTTAACACACAGACTGGCTGACGTTACTGGGTCGATGGGGATAAGGGGATATAACACGTTAACATATTTCGGGGCATTCTCACTTAACAGCTTGCTCTACGATGCCGATGCTGGTCACATGACGTTCGTTGAGGAAGTGTTTGAAAATCAGGCCCGGTTGCCGGGGGGACAGTGGATCCAAATGTCTGAGGCCTACACTGACATAGTGAGTACTCTCACAGAATGATGGTCTGTTATAGCCCCGCAGGTAACCATTCGTCTTGCTGATAGAAGCTTTTCTCCACCCAAAGGAGTGGCCTAAAGAGTCCTGATGAAGGGTCCCGACCCAAATCATCGACTTTCCTGCTCCTCTGATGCTGTCTGACCTGCTGTGTTCCTCCAGCCCCACACTGCGTTGAGCCTCATTAGCTTTGCTCCTTTCCCCGTAGAATCGTTGCAGTGCAGGAAGAGTTTATTCGACCCATCGTAGAATAGCAGAATCCTTACAGTGTGGAAGCAGGCCATTTGGCCCATCAAGTCCACATTGATCCTCCAAAGAATATCCCACCCAGACCCACCCCCTATCCTGTCCCTGCAGTTTCTACGGCTAACCCAAATAACTCGCATATCTGTGCACTCATGGGCAATTTCCCATGGCTAACCCACCCAACTTGCACATCTTTGGACTGTGGGAGGAAACTAGAGCATCTGGTGGAAACCCACGCAGACACAGAGAGAACGTGCAAACTCCACACAGGCAGTCGCCCAAGGGTAGGATCGATACTGGGTCCTTGTTGCTGTGAGGCAACATTGCTAACCAATGAGCCACCCATGCTGGTCTGCTCTTGTTCTCTAAAGGATTAATCTCCACTAATTAGTTTGGAATTTGTGCCCTGTCTCATTCCCGATGCTTTCACTTGTGTCAGTATGTTCAGCTGCCTTCTTCCCCCTGGGTCCCTCATGGTTTTGAAATACTTCAATCAGACCTCCTCTTGGCTCTATGCACTCCAAGGATAACAGTTCCAACCACTCAGTTTCCATCTGCACCACTGAACCTCCTCAATCCTAGAACCATTCCTGTAAATCGCTTCTGCACCCTCTCAAATGTCTTCACATCATCCTTATAATGTGGCACCCACAAATGTACACAGTACTCCAACTGGGGGTGAACAAGTGCCTCAAACAAGTTCAATATCACCTCCATGCCCCTATTCATAAAGCTGAGGACACTGTGCGTTTTATCAAGTGTTCTCTCCAACTGTGCTGTCACCTTCACTGATTTGTGCACTCGGGTCCGTCTGCGACTGCACTTGTAAGATTATAAGACCTCAAGACATAGGAGTGGACATCAGGCCAATCAGTCCACTGAGTCTGCTCCACCATCCAATCATGGTTGATAAGTTCTTCCAACTCCATTCTCCCACTTTCTCCCCATAACCTTTGGTCCCCTTGATAATCAAGAACCTATCTATCTCAGTCTTAAATGTACCCAATGACCTGCCCCCACAGCCTTCTGTGGCAGTGAATTCCATAGATTCACCACTCTCTCACTGAAGAAGTTTCTCCTTATCTCTGTTCTAAAAAGTCTTTCCTTTACTCTAAGGCTGTGCCCTCAGGTCCTAGTCTCTCTCCTGCCAATGGAAGCATCTTCCCAACATCCGAAAGTATTCCGAAAGTTTCAATTAGATCCCCTGACATGCTTCTAAACTCCGATGAATATAGTTCCAGAATCCTCAAATGTTCCTCATATGTTAAGCTTTCCATTCCTGGGACCATTCTCGTGAACTTCCCCTGAACCCGCTCCTGGGCCAGTACATCCTTCCTGAGATATGGGGCCCCAAAACTGTACACAATACTCCAAGTGTGGCGTCAGCAGAGCCTTATAAAGCCTCAGGAATACATCCCTGCTTTTATATTCAAGCCCTCTCAAAGTAATAGAAGTTTTTTTCCACATATTTCTTCAATTCTCATTGCCAATGTACCATTACAATTTTTCCATCTTCCCTTTGAAGTTGCATTCCAGGTCAAGTCCCAGCAACATATTGAGCCAAAGAAAACTCATCTCCTCACCAGATCATTTTTTCCCTTTACTCATTCACAGAATGAGGGTGTCACTGGCCAGGCAGCATTTATTGCCCATCCCTAATTACCCAGAGGGCAGTTAAGAGTCCACCACATTGCTGTGGGTCTGGAGTCACATGTAGGCCAGACCAGGTAAGGATGGCAGTTTCTTTCCCTAAAGGACATTAGTGAACCAGATGGGATTTTCCAATAATCGACAATGGATTAATGGTCATAGTTAGACTCTTAATTCGAGATGTTTATTAAATTCAATTCAATTTTGAATTCCAGTATCTGGAAGGATTCGAACCCAGGTCCCCGGGACATTATCTGGGTCTCTGGATGAACAGTCCAGGGAAATCTAATTAAGGTTCTCAGGATATTAATAGGGAGAGACAAGGTTTTTAAAGATAAACTATTCCCACAGGTTGAAGATTCTAGAACTAGGGGGCATAGTATAAGAATTTGTTAGAAAGCACTTCTATACACAAAGGGTCGTGGAGGTTTGGATCTCTCTTCCTGAAACGGTGGTCAATGCTAATTCAGTCACCACATTTCAGTCTGAGGAAGATAACCTGTTATTAAGTAAGGGATATGGGCTCAAGGCAGGGTTAGGGAGTTAGGCCAGAGATCAGCCATGATCTTATGGAATAACAGAGCACCTCAAGGCGCTGAGTGGCCTAATCCTGTTCCACAGTTCTGAGAGCATAGCTGATCGGATAATGTTCAACTCCACTTCGATTTCCTCTGAACCTGCTCTGCTGTGAGGAGGACAATTCTAGATTGTCTCGTTGTCTCAGGATGCTCCTACATCTTGTGTATGCCAATGGTATTTGATTATCAATGAGAAATGTTCCTTTCATAGAGTTACTGAGATATAAAATGGTTCAGGTCTTCGACAATATAAAGCAATCATTGAATCCCTACAGTATGGGCACAGGCCATTTGGCTCAACGAGCCCACTCCAAAGAGCACCCCACACCTATCCCTGTAACCCTGCATTTCCCATGGCCAATGCACCTAACCTACGCATCGCTGGACGCCATGGGTAATTTAGCATTGACCAATCCACCTAACCTGCACATTGTTGGAACATGGGAGGAAATCAGAACATCTGGAGGAAGCCCACACAGACACAGGGAGAATATGCAAACTCCACAGAGGCAGTTACCCGAGGCTGGAATTGAACCAGGTCCCTGCTGTTGTGAAGCAGTAGTACAACTACTAAGCCACCGTGCTGCCCAGCCTCCACATTGCAGATCATGAGCCATCGTCAATTGTTGGGAAAAACCCATCGGGTTCACTAATGCACTTTAGGGAAGGAAACCGCCATCCTTACCTGGTCTGGCCTACATGTGACTCCAGGCCCACGCCCATGGGGTTGGCTCAGTTCTGAAGAAGGGTCACTGGGCCCGAAACATTGACTCTGCTTTCTCTCTGCAAACGCTGCCAGACCTGCTGACTGGTATGGTCCCAAGGTTAAGGGATTACAACAAGAGAAAGCTATGCGAAGATGTGGTGGGGATGTTTCAAATTGTCACGGGTTTAGATAGTTTCTCCAACAACTTCAGTTTGTGTTTCAGATTTCCAGGAAATGTAGATCTTTGAGTTTGACTTTTGGTTGATTCTTACCTGCCCTTGGAAATGCCCCACAAGCCACTTATCTCGAGGGCAAATAGGGCCAGCCCATAACTGTTGGCTCTGCTGGTAGTGCCTACATCCCATGAAAGAGTAAAGTAAACCACAGGCAAAAGGTGACCATTTGGCCCATTGACTCGGTCTAGCTCTCTTGAAGAGAGATCATATCAGTTCCACCATCCAAATTCATCCCCTTCGTTTCATGTTATTTTTTGCCTCAAAATATTTATCCAATCTGTGGATTATTTATCCAAGTTTCAATGAAATCCTTTACCCACAGAGTACTGCCTCATGAAGTGTAGCCAAGGTCGAGATCAACAGATTTTTACTGAGTAAAGTTACGGGGGAAAAGGCAGGAAAGTGGAGCTGAGGATTATCAGATTGGCCACGAGCTTATTGAGTGGAGGAGCAGGCTCGATGGGCTGAATGGCCTACTTCTATTCCTCTGGTGTTATTTCCGTTTGAACCCTGTTGTTGAACTGAAAGGAAACACTCCTTCACGCGATGCATTCCACATTCTACCCACTCATTGCCAAAAGATGATGTTCTCGCTTGGCACCGTGGTCTACTTTGTCAAAAGCCTTTATTCTGCAGCCCCTTTATTAATGTTACAGCCTATGGATACAGTCTTCCTTTGTTGACTCTATCTAAACCCGTGACAATTTGAAACATCCCCACCACATCTTCGCATAGCTTTCTCTTGTTGTAATCCCTTAACCTTGGAACCATACCAGTCACATTCTCCTGTATTCATATTCCTCCCTTCCCATACAAATCTTTGCCCCGTCCCAACAGCAGATCTACCTCCAACATTTCTAATAACCGTTCTACACTTTTAAACTTAAATTCTAAATCTGTAAACACAACTCTTAACAAGGTGTAGAGCTGGATGAACACAGCAGGCCGAGCAGCATCAGAGGAGCAGGAAGGCTGATGTTTCGGGTCTGGACCCTTCTTCAGAATTCATTGACCATTTCTGAAGAAGGGTCCAGACCTGAAACATCAGCTTTCCTGCCCCTCTGATGCTGCCTGGCCTGCTGTGTCCATCCAGCTCTATACCATGTTATCTCAATAAATCAATCAAATTCTCAGTATTCTAGCTGAGGTAGAATAAATGTCTCGTATCAAAGTAATGTAATTTCCTGTCTTCCGTAATCAATTCTATTCATAAAGCCCAAAGACTGGTACCGTTTATTACTTTTATTTCACCTTAAAAGATTTGCATGTGAGCACAGGTGATTTGCACCACGAAAGCGCTGATAATTTAAAAGGTGGCTGTTAGGCCCCTCATGCACATGCTAGCCCAAGAATGAGCTATCCAACCGCATTTTCCTAGCCATGGTCCATAGCCCTTTGGGTAGTGGAACCCCAAGTGCAATGGGGGTTATGCCTCAACCTCCCTTTCTGGTAATGAGCTGCAGACTCCAGGCATCCCTTTGAGTGAACTTCTCAAGGACTTAGGGCAGTACGGTGGCTTAGTGGTTAATACTGCTGCCTCACAGCACCAGGAACCTGGGTTCACTTTCACCTGTGGGCAACCCTCTGTGAGGAGTTTGCACATTCTCCCACTTCCTCCCACGGTCCAAAGATTTTCAGGTTAGCTAAATTGCCTATAATGTTCAAGGATGTGTTGATTAGGTGGGTTATATGGGATGGGTCTGGGTGGGCTTCTCTGATAGTCAGTGTGGACTTGTTGAGCCTGTTGCCACACGGTAGGGATGCTGTGATCTATGACTCCTCTCTAATTGGTCTCTGTCCTATCAACCAGAGGCTGATCAACATGGGAATGCACCGCGCCAGGCAGGAGGAGATTGCCCCACATCTTGACTCTTAACTGCCCTCTGGGGCGATGAGTGATGGGAATTAAAAGCTGGCCTAGCCAGAGATGCCCTCATCCTGTAAATGAATTAAAAAAAAGTCCCGGCAAGCACCAGAACCCCTTGATGAGAGTCAAAGCCGATTGCTGTCCCATCCCCGTTGGTGATTGGCCCATCATGCCCTGCGATTCGAGCCGATGGTATTATTTGGTCAGATGCGATCTATTCCCTTACCCATTTGGAATGACAGAGTGCTGCAGAATAATGTTCAATCATACCTTTGAACTGGAAACTGCTGAACCCACTGGAGTTCTTTGAGACAAAGATATCTGGTCCGCGATGCAGAGTGACACCCTAGTGTGGGTTCACTTCCCTCAATGGCTGAGGTTGCGGCAAACTCCTGCTTAACCTCTCCCCTCACCTGAGGAATAGTGACCCTCAGGTTAAACCAACATCTATCTCCAATGAAAGAGCAGCCCCATCGCCCAGTAGGCCCATATCGATTTTGTTTTCTATCGGCGAGTGCGCAGGATTGTAATAAAAATCCTTTCTATCACAGAACGGAGAGAAGGTGTTACCTAAGGATGACATTGAGTGCCCCAGTGGCTGGAAATGGGAAGATGTGGAATGGTCCACTGACCTTAACCGAGCTGTGGATGAACAAGGTAGGTGGCAGATAGTTGGACAAAGCAAAGTCATCTGGAGTGTCTCCATATCCCGCCAGCCTCCTTCCTCTGTTCCTTAACTGCAAAGTCCCGAACCTTTGTGGTGTTGAAATCCAGGCTCAATCAGACCATCTTCACCTCCAAATCATTCCTTCCCACAAGCTCAGAGCCTTTCCCGTCTTCTGTAAGCCAGGCCATTCCTGGTGCCAATGGGACAGACAGGGGGCGACAGTTAGTCCAGTGGCGGCAATGGTGCCCTTAACATCTTGGGATCTTTTATCAAGATGGCAACGGAGTTGACTCCGAATCTGGAGCTAGTGCACTCCATCCATTTCTTTTCTTCTTTTTACTTCATTGCATTCCTCAGACGGTTTTGGTGGTGGAGAGTGAAGGCAGTGTGGACTTGAGGAACTCCTGGCCACAAGGAGAAGCCCAGACCAGACTCCCTGCTTTGGAAGGACTGTAATGCTGAACGTTTACCTTTATTCCTTTATTTTTCTAGCTTACACCTAAGATTTTGTACCTAGGTGTCTAAGATAGCACTGGGAACAGTGACTTTGCACACTTCTCACTGTACTCCTGTACCTGAGTACGTGTGACAATATATCCTAATTCTAGTTCTAATAACAACAGCTGCGTGTATCTTAAAAACGCCTTTCGTGTAAAAATACCAATGTCATGGGATACAATATTGTATGAGAAGAGAATGTTGGCAAGTTGTCTCCAACTGTTATACAGATTGCTGTAGAGAATGCACCAGTTAGCTGTTGACAGACAAATGAACTGCCACGGCATTGATTCTGATGAATGCACGGTGAAAAGTCTCAACAAAAATGCTTTACTTTTCAGCAACATTAAAAAAGAATTTACTGTGTTATGTAAATTTTAAACTGTACAGGTGGATACTAATTGGTCAGGCCCTTGTCCTATTAAGTGAAACCAGAGAATTGTCGTCGCTGGTTTGTTGCGTTAGTGTATGAACATGTTTTTACAAACCTCTATGTGTTAATGCACTGTAGCTTCTAGTTCACCCTACAAGCCTGACTCACAATCCAAAAGAAAGAGGGGAGGTGATGGTCTAGTGGTATTGTCGCTGGGCTGTTATTCACAGAGACCACAGAGACGGTGGAATTTGAATTTAATCAATATCTGGAATTAAGAATCTAACAATGACTACGTGTAAGTCGTATTGTTTAAAAAACAGTTGGCGAAGTACATGAAGAGGAAAGGTTTGGAGGAGTATGGGCAGGTGGGATTATGTTTGACTCAGACTGAAGGGCCTGTTTTGCGCTGTGTGACTCTATGATCCACCAGATTTTGGGATGTAGCCCCAATGCACCTGGCATCACAGCAACACTGAAACTCATACACCACATTACTCGCTGTGTGGTAGGAGGTTACATCTCGTTAGTGGTGAATACCGCTCGTGTTGCTCTCGCAAGACAACGGCATGAACGTATTCCCCGACAACTTAAATGTTGCCTCCCACTCGCTTTGGCATTTTCTGCCAATTTTCCTGATGAGTGCAAGAGGAAAGTTTCAACTAAATGTGTCTTTATTCACAAATAAACGAGGTGCACACTGTCAAATGACAACCCTTTTTGCATTCATTCACAAGGACAAGAATATGGGCAATAGTCTCTGAGTTCACCCTGGGGAAGCCACTGGTGAGGTGCCTTCTTCAGCAATCGCCATCCATTTAGTGGAGTTTAGAAAATATTAGGAAAGGATTGGTGATGAAGGAACGGCGGTATACTTCCGAATCAGAATTCTGTCACACTTAGAGAGATGGTGGTGTATCTGCTGCCTTTGTCCTTTGAGATGGAAATGGTGTGAGTTTGGAAGGTGCTGCCAAAGGACCCTTGGTGAATTTCTGCAGCGCATCTACAAAGAACAAAGAGCAAAGAAAATTACAGCACAAGAACAGGCCCTTCAGTCCTCCAAGCCTGCACCCATCAAGATCCTCTATCAAAACCTGTTGCCTATTTTGCAAGGACCTGTACCCCTCTGCTCCCTGCCCATCCATGTACCTGTCTAGATACATCTTAAATGACACTATCGTGCCCGACTCTACCATCTCTGCTGGCAACGCATTCCAGGCACCCACCACCCTCTGTGTAAAGAACTTTCCTCGCATATCTCCCTTAAACGTTCCTCCTCTCACTTTGAACTCATGACCCCTAGTAATTGAGTTCCCCACTCTGGGAAAAAGCTTCTTGCTATCCACCCTCTCTCTACCCCTCATGACTTTTAAGATCTCAATCAGGTCCCCCTCAACCTCCGTCTTTCTAATGAAAATAATCCTAATCTATTCAACCTCTCTTCATAGCTAGCGCCCTCCGTACCAGGCAACATCCTGGTGAACCTCCTCTGCACCCTCTCCAAAGCATCCACATTCTTTTGGTAATGTGGCGACCAGAACTGCACACAGTACTCCAAATGCGGCCGAACCAAAGTCTTATACAACTGCAACATGACCTGCCAACTCTTGTACTCAATACCCCGTCCGATGAAGGAAAGCATGCTGTATGCCTTCTTGACCACTCTATCCATCTGCATTGCCACCTTCAGGGAACAATGGACCTGAACACCCAGATCTCTCTGTGTATTAATTTTCCCCAGGACCTTTCCATTTACTGTATAGTTCGCTCTTGAATTGGATCTTCCAAAATGCATCATCTTCTCGAATCATAAGAAACCCAGTGATATGAAAGCAGGCCTTTTCGCCCATCAAGTCACACTGACTCTCTGAAGAGCATTCCCACACAAACACACCACTCTACACCGTCCCTGTAACCCTGCATTTCCCATAGCTAATCCACCAAGCCTACACATCCCTGAACACTGTGGGCAATTTCCTATGGCCAGTCCACCTAAATCACACACCTTTGGACTGTGGGAGGAAACCCCGAGCATCCAGAGGAAACCCACGCAGACACGGGGAGAATGTGCAAACCCAACACAGACGGTCACCCGAGGGTGGAGTCGAACCAGTGGGTCCCTGGCGCTGTGAGGCAACAATGCCAGTCCTACATGGCATGTTGTTAGAAGAGGAGAAATAGCTTTAATGGCATCTTCCTCTTTCTGCGGTTCAGCTCATGGGACTGATTGGTTTCTATTGTGTGACAGGCCTGAGGGCTGAATGGCTTCAACCCTTTCCTGTGTAAAAGGCGTGAGGTGTTAAATGGCCCCGTTCTGTTCTGACATTGCAATTGTTGGGTGATTTCCTCCAGGCATTGGTTCAACCACCTCGAGTCAGAGGTAGGTCAGGATGGTTCTGGGTTGTTAGCTTCCTCTTCCCTGGAGCAGTGTAATGGAGCCATCGCGATATTACCACACCCTCTACCTTTCAGAACAGAAGGACTAGGAGCAGGAGGAGGGAATTCAGCCCCTCAAGCCTGCTGCATGCCCATGTTGTGTCAGTTCATGAATGAACAATTTCGGCAAGTCCGTTATCCTGATTCAGAAGGAGCTGAACCCTACCAAGCGATCTGAATAAAAACCGAAAGAACTGCGGATGCTGTACGTCAGGAACAAAAACAAAAGTTGCTGGAAAAACTCAGCAGGTCTGGCAGCATCTGTGAAAGAGAAAGTTCTGAGGAAGGGTCACCGGACCCGAAACGTTAATGCTGTTTTCTCCTTCACAGATGCTGCCAGACCTGCTGAGCTTTTCCAGCAACTTCTGTTTTTGGTTCTGTCAACTTGTTCCTGGCATTTGTCAGCGAGTTCAAAAGAGGCCTTCAGGCCATTGAGTGTGTATTGTAAACAACATGCTACACCTAGACTGGTCCAACTTTCCTGCACTCAGCCCAGAGCCTTGAATGTTATTGTGAGGGTATTGGAGTGATTGGGGTGCACTGATGGCAGGGTCGGAGGTGGAATAGTGGGTGAGGGGCTATTTGCCTCCTTCCGGCTCTGATTTTCTCCTGTTATCCAACACCCCTCGCCAGGCTGGGAGTATGGATTCACCATCCCCCCGGATCGGAAGCCCAAATCCTGGGCCCCGGCAGAGAAGATGTACCACACAAACAGGAGGCGCCGTTGGGTCCGAATGCGCAGGAGGGATCTTCAACAAATGGAAGCGCTCCGCAAGGTGAGGCCACGGGAATTCCTACAGACTAGGATGCGTTAACAGCGGAGAGCTGTGGTGAGGAGGATGTGGGGAAGGCAGAGACCCCTTTTTGGGAATTCCTGGTGCCCCCCCTCCCTCCCAATTCCAAGGATGCCTGTTTCCCAACCATTGGAGCAAGAATGGCAGGGTATTCTTGGGGTAGTTTGGTAGGCACAGCAGAAATCCATCCCAAATAAGGAGAAACATACCAGAGCGGGGAGGACGAGTCGAACATGGCTGACAAGGGTAGTCAGGGGCAGCATAAATACAGAAGGAAAATGCACACAATAAGATGAAGCCAGAGGTTTGGGAATCCTTTAAAAATCTTTAGAGAATAATTTAAAAAAGCACTAAAAGGGGAAGAAGATGAAATATGAGAGTAAGCTAGCTAGTTATATAAAAGTAGACTGCAGGAATTTTTTTTTAGATATCGAAGAGGTAAGAGACAGGCAACGGTTGGGCTTTGAACTGCTGGAGAAGTAGTAATGGGGAACGAAGAAATAGGGGAACTGAACAGGTGTTTTGCATCAAATCTCACGATGGAAGATACCAATAGGATTCGACAGAGTCAGGGGCAGAAGTGAGTGTTGTGGTCTTCACAAAGGAACAAATGTCGGAAGTTGAAAGGTCCGTTTTTAAGGATGAGATTGTGGAGCACTTGGAAGCGCACAGTAAAACAGGGCTGAGTACGGCTTTGTCAATGGGAGGTCATGCCTGACCAATCTGTCAGAATTCTTTGAGGAGGTAAGGGGCAGGTTAGACCAAGGAGAGCCAGTGAACATGATATATTTGGACTTCCAGAAGGCCTTTGAAATTTACAGAATGTTGAGAGGCCTGGATGGAATGGATGTGGAGAAGATGTTTCCACTGCTAGGAAAGATGAGGACCTCAGGGCACTGCCACAGAGTGAAGGGACAGCCCTTTAGAACTAAGATGAGGATTGGAGACCTGTAACCAGTGGTGTTCCACAGGGATCTGTGCTGGGACCACTGTTGTTTGTGATATATGTAAATGATCTGGAGGAAGGTGCAGGTGGTCTGATCAGCAAGTTTGCAGATGACACTAAGATTGGTGGAGTAGCAGATAGTGAAGGGGACTGTCAGAAATTACAGCAGAATATAGATAGGCTGGAGAGTTGGGCAGATAAATGGCAGATGGAGTTCAATCCAGGCAAATGCGAGGTGATGCATTTTGGAAGATCAAATTCAAGGGCGAACTATACAGTAAATGGAAAAGCCCTGGGGAAAATTGATGAACAGAGAGATCTGGGTGTTCAGGTCCCTTGTTCCCTGAAGGTGACAACGCAGGTCAATAGGGTGGTCAAGAAGGCATATGGCATGCTTTCCTTCATTGGGCGGGGTATTGAGTACAAGAGTTGGCAGGTCATGTTGCAGTTGTATCGGACTTTGGTTCGGCCACATTTGGAGTACTGTGTACAGTTCTGGTCGCCACATTACCAAAAGGATGTGGATGGTTTGGAGAGGGTGCAGAGGAGGTTCACCAGGATGTTTCCTGGTATGGAGGGTGCTAGCTATGAAGAGAGGTTGAATAGACTAGGATTATTTTCATTAGAAAGAGGGAGATTGAGGGGGGACCTGATTGAGGTCTACAAAATCATGAGGGGTATAGAGAGGGTGGATAGCAAGAAGCTTTTTCCCAGAGTGGGGGACTCAATTACTAGGGGTCATGAGTTCAAAGTGAGAGGAGGAAAGTTTAAGGGAGATATGCGTGGAAAGTTCTTTACACAGAGGGTGGTGGGCACCTGGAACGCGTTGCCAGCGGAGGTGGTAGACGCAGACATGTTAGCGTCTTTTAAGATGTATTTGGACAGGTACATGGATGGGCGGGGAACAAATGGACACAGACCCTTAGAAAATAGATGACAGGTTAGACAGAGGATCTTGATCGGCGCAGGCTTGGAGGGCCGAAGGCCCTGTTCCTGTGCTGTAGGTTTCTTTGGTTCTTTGTAATGAATCCCACCACTCTTTGGGTGAAGAAATGTCTCCTCATCTCCATCCGAAATGGTCCACCCCAAATCCTCAGACTGTGACCCCTGGTTCTGGACACACCCACCATTGGGAACATCCTCCCTGCATCTATCCTGTCCAGTCCTGTTAGAATTTTGTAAGTCTCTATGAGATCCTCCCCTAATTCATCTGAACTCGAGCGAAAATCGTCTTAACCTCGTCAATCTCTCCTCATACATCAGACCCACCATCCCCAGAACCAGCCTGGTAAACCTTCGCTGCACTCCCTCAAGAGCAACAGCATCCTTCCTCAGGAAAGGAGACCAAAACTGCACACAATATTCCAGGTGTGGTCTCACTAAGGCCCTGTATAACCGCAATAACTCATCCCTGCTCCTGTACTCGAAACCTCTCACAATGAAGGCCAACATACCATTTGCCTTCTTTACCACCTGCTGCTCCTGCATGCTTACCTTCAGCAACTGGCGCACAAGGACCAATCCTCAGCCCACTTCCCCATCTGAGCAACGTCCCCCTGTGATGTTTGATAACCTTCCTCGCTTTTAATGATACCTCCTAATTTTGTATCACCCGCAAACTTACTAATCATGCTTTGTACATTCACATCCAGATTATTAACATAAATAACAAATAGCAAACGCCTGAGCACAGATCCCTGTGACACACCATGAGTCACAGGCCTCCAGTCTGAGAAACAGCCTTCAGCCATCACCATCTGCTTCCTACTATCGAGCAATGTTTTGAATCCAATTAGCGGGCTCTCCCTGGATCCCATGCGACCGAACCTTCTTGACTAGCCTGCTGTGCAGGACGTCGGCAAAGGGAGAAGAAGGAAGATCTTGTGTTGTTTGGTCAGGATGTCTCAAAATGCTTCACAACCAATGAAGCACTTTTTCAATGTGACTACACACACTGCCCTCTCCCAGTTTACAGCCATTCAGGTAGGAATCTGCTTTCTTGTTTCTGCTTCCAAAGTGAATAACCTCACACTTACACAAACTGTACTGCATCTGCCATTGATTTATCCACTCACCCAACCTGTCCAGATCACGCTAAAGAATCCCTGCATCCTCATCATGGTTCACCCTCCCACCCAACTTGGTATCATCTGCAAACTTGGAGATGTTACATTTTGTTCCCTCATCTAAGATGCTGTTCTTGAATTTGTTGCTTTGTTGGTTTGAATTACAACCGCGATCACACTGAAAAAGTGTGCGATTGTTCCTTGAGGAGTGGCGAATGGTGCTGAACATTGTGCAAGCATCGGTGAACATCCCCACTGCTGTCCCTACGTTAGAGGGTAGGTCATTAATGAGGCAGCTGAAGATGATTGGGCCTAGGGCACTACCCTCAGGTTGCATGGGATCCAGGGACAGGTAGCTAATTGGATTCGGAATTAGCTCAATGGTAGGAAGCAGAGGGAGATAGTTGAAGGCTGTTTCTCAGACTGAAGGCCTGTGACTATGGTGTGCCACAGGGGTCTGTGCTGGGACCTTTGTTATTTGTTATTTACATAAATGATCTGGATGTGAATGTTCAAGGCACGATTAGTAAGTTTGTGGATGACACAAAATTAGGAGGTATTATTGATAGCGAGGAAGGTTATCAAAAATTACAGAGGGATCTTGATCAGATGAGGAAGTGGGCTGAGGATTGGCAAACGCAATTCAATACAGATAAATGTGAGATGTCATACTTTGGAAAGTCAAATGGGAAGTCCTGAGGAGTGTTGTGGAACAGGGGGGCTTAGGAGTACAAGTACATAGTTCGTTGAAAGCGGTAAAACAGGTGGATAGGGTGGTGGAGAAGGCATTTAGCATGCTGGCCTTCATCGGTCAAGGCATTGAGTACAGGAGTTGGGACATTATGTTACAGTTGTGAGGCTGCATTTGGAGTATTGTATAGAGTTTTAGTCACCCTGTTATAGGAAAGACATAGCTAAACTGGAAAGTGTGCAAAGAAGGATGTTCCCGGGACTAGTAGGCATGAGTTATAGGGAGAGGTTGGCCAGGATAGGACTTTGTTCCTTGGAATGTAGGAGAATGGATAGTGACCTTATTGAGGTGTATAAAATCATGGGGGGCATAGATGGGATGAATGCATATAGTCTTTTTATCAGGGATGGGGAATTAAAAACACAAGGGCATAGGTTTAAGGTGAGAGGGCAAAGATTTAAGAAGGACCTAAGGGGCAACTTCTTCACACAGACAGTGGTCCGTATATGGAATGGACTGCCAGAGAGAGTGATTGAGGCAGCTGAAGTAGTAACATTTAAAAAACATTTGGCTAGGTACATGGATGAGGAGGTTTGGGAGGGATATGGACCAAATGTGGGCAGTTGGAACATGCTGAATGGACACCGTGGTCAACATGGACCAGTTTGGGCTGAAGGGCCTGTTTCCATGTCGTATTACTCTATGACTCTTCCGTTCTGAGAGATTTCTTTTTACACGTTCTGTTTGTCGTTAATATCCTGTGGACCCACAAGGGGTCACTGTTACTCCACAAATCGAAGCAACGCTGCTGACAGAAACCAGCCAGAGTGGAACAAAATGAACTCCTCAGATTAAACAAAGCGAGATAGTCTGTGCTGGTGTGTTACCAGAGAAAGGGTGAGGGGTTCCAGTTAACTGGGCCAGTTGGTCTGCAATGCAGAGGGACGGCAGCAGTGTGGGCTCAATTCCCACGCTGGCTGAGGTTATCTTGAAGAACTTTCATTCTCGATCTCTTCCCCTCACCTGAGGTTTGGTGACCCTGGGGTTAAACCATCACCAGTTACCCTCTTCTCTCTGCCATGAGAGAGCAGCCTATGCTCTGGTTATTTTTGCTTCCTTCTGCAAGAGAGCTTCTAATAATAGAACTGTTAAAATAGAGGGCTATTAAGTTGTTGCCAGTAAAATTGATGAGGCAGAGCTTTGGAAGGGTAAAGTTGCACATATTTTTGGTTGAAGTCCTTTGGAGCAAAACTATTGCAGTTATTTTTAACCAAGTTATTCAGACGTGTTGCGACACAGCTCTGGGGTTTAAAACCCCTGTGCTTCTGGTTTAGAGTCAGCGGGACTACCACCGAACCACACAAAAAACCCATGCTTGATTATTACTTTCTCAGCCTTTTCAGTTGCTATTTTAAGATTTTTGAGATAGTTATGGAGCTTGAATTCTTTCTCACTCTAATGCACTGTTCCAGTGAAAGGTACAATCACTTTCTCACTGCAGATCATTCGGGTTGATCTGCCGTTAGAGAGAGAGAGAGACATGGTTTAGCCTGCGGGTCACCGAAACCTCTTGAATTTGAAAGGACTCCAATGAATTTATTGGGCTCTTGAAGGATTTTAACATGTATGCTAGGCTTTCCAAACAATTTCCAGGGCTGTATGTCACAGGAACAGGCCATTCGGCCCAACCTGCCCATGCTGGGGTCAGTGATCCATTTGAATGTCCTGCCTCCTGACTGTATCTAAACCTACCATTGTAAACTTCTACACCCATCTCCCTCAATGTTTGACCAGCTCCCCCCATCAATAACATTCACATCAATTCCACACCAGGAAATTTCAAATTCACACAACTCATTTTAAGTGAAGACATTTCTCCTGAAGTTCCTTTCGGACTCCTTGGACATTTTTTCCTTGATATTTTCTGGGATTAATGACACACGAGGAAACACTTGCTCCATTTCCCCTCCATTAAAATTTTCTGTAATTTGAAAGAGCTCTGATGGTTCACCTCTCAGCCTCCTTCTCCAAAGGATGGAGAACCCAGCATGCCATTACTGTACCAGATGTATTTAAACCCACACATTGCTGGGTGCCATCTCTGAAAACCATCTCGGCAATGATTTTCACTATGCAGTAACCGTCTGCACTCAGAGGGTCATGGTTCAGTGCAGGTTTAGCGTGACTTCATTACATTTCACTTCTGGCCCTCTCAAGGTGAAACCACATGTTTGGTTAGTTCTTTGTTCCTGGCTTTGCCTAAGCATGCGTATAGTCGCTGTGCATTTCCATGGTTCCTTCATTCCATCAAGACTTAATTGAAAGTGGAGTTGCAGGTGGACAGGATAGTGAAGGGGGCATTTGGTACATAGAACATAGAACAGTACAGCACAGTACAGGCCCTTTGGCCCACAATGTTGTGCCAAACCTTTCCCTAAAACTAAGGTCTATCTAACTTCCACCCCTACCTTCTACTACCATCCATAGGCCTATCTAATAGCCGCTTAAATGCCCCTAATGAGGCTGACTCCACTAACCCTCTCCGGCAATGCATTCCATGCCCTGACCACTCTCTGAGTAAAGAACCTACCTCTGACGTGTCCCCCATATCTACCTCCACTCACTTTAAAACTATGCCCCCTCGTAATAGCTACCTCCACCCTAGGAAAAAGTCTCTGGCTGTCTATTCCATCTATACCTCTGATCATTTTGTACGCTTGCCTTTATTGGTCAGTGCATTGAGTAAAGGAGCTGGGAGGTCATGTTGCGGCTGTACAGGACATTGATTAGGCCTCTTTTGGAATATTGCATTTATTTCTGGTCTCCCCCCATAGGAAGGATGTTGACGATAGTTGAAAGTATTTAGAAAAGATTTACAAGGGTGTTGCCAGGGTTGGAGGGTTTGAGCTACAGGGAGAGGCTGAATGGGCTGGGGCTATTTTCCCTGGAGTGTCAGAGGCTGAGAGGTGACCTTACAGAGGTTTAGTATATCATGAAGGGCATGGAAGGAGAGTCCAAAACTGGAGGGAATAGGGTTAAGGTGAAGGGGGGAAGATTTAAAAGGAACCTAAGGGGCCGAGGGTGGTGTGTGTATGGAATGAGCTGCCAGAGGAAGTGGTGGAGGCTGGTACAGTTACATTTAAAAGGCATCTGGATGGGTACATGAATAGGAAGGGTTTCGAGGGTTAGGGCCAAATGTTGGCAACGGTGTCTAGATTAGCTTGGGATTGCTGGTCAGCATGGACGAGTTGGACTGAAGGATCTGTCTCTGTGCTGTACCTCTTTATAACTCTATGACATGAACCCTTCAAGTACTGAGTGACCGCACCCCGATTCTTCCCACTGGACTGAGCTACCTCACATTTATCAGCTTTGAACTTCACTTCCCAACTGCTCTCCTGTACTTTCTCACTCTCTCCCTTCATATTCACTGTCACATCAATTTGCGTGACATCCATAAATTCAGTAATTGTGTTTTTCTTTCCAAGATCTAAGTTGTTGGTGTAAATTGGACACAGCACAGACTGTTGTTAAACAGTTAACCTTCTGACGTTCTCATTCACTCCCTTTCGCTCCCACTCCCTGCTTTCTGTCTTAATTTCAGCCTCACAACCCACTTGTCTACATCTTCAGACCTTATTCATTGGGCAGCACTACATTGACAGCAAGTAGAAACTCTATTTAAATTACATCTCAAACTATTCAGTCTACATCTGTCAACATGTCGAGTTTGAAAGAAGATCAGTGAACATGTTGGGTTTTATGGGATGCTGGCAGAACAGAAGTGGAGAGAGATGTCCGTCTTTTATTTTAACTCATTTAGATGTCTCTGAAGACAGATTGTGATTTCAGTCTCGAAGGCACTCAGTCTGCCGCGGTCTCCCTGACCACATTGAGGGGTGACCCTTCCTTGATCTCACAGGCCACGCAGCATTGAAAAACTCTTCCATAATTGGATCATAGATCATGGAAATTTAGGCCAGGACTAACAAATGGTGTCTACACCCAGCACTGAGTCAAGTGAGCAGTCTGAGACTCACTCCCATTTGGGCAATGTAGAGGAAGCTTTACTCTGTATCTAACCCCGTGCTGTCCCTGTGCTGGGAGTGTTTGATGGGGACAGTGTAGAGGGAGCTTTACTCTGTATCTAACCCCGTGCTGACCCTGTCCTGGGAATGTTTGATGGGGACAGTGTAGAGGAGGCTTTACTCTGTATCTAACCCCGTGCTGTCCCTGTGCTGGGAGTGTTTGATGGGGACAGTGTAGAGGGAGCTTTACTCTGTATCTAACCCTGTGCTGCCCCTGTGCTGGGAGTGTCTGATGGGGACAGCTTTGATGAGTATAAGACTATAAGATATAGGAATGGAATTAGGCATTCAGTCCATTGAGCCTGCTCCACTATTCAATCATGGCTCCTAGATTTCTCAACCCCATTCTCCTAGCTAGTGACACCCTCATCCCATGAATGAATAAATGAAAAAAAATTTGCTTGTGGGTCAGGTAGTAATCCAGAGATTATTACCCTTGTGTTTCTGCTTTTCAATTTAGCCCCCAGCTGCTCATATTCTCCCAGCAGAGCCACTTTTCTCTTTCTCTCTGGATTTTTGGTTCCGATGTGGGAATCAAGGGAAAAAGCAGGAAAGTCAAGCTGAGGATGATCAGACCAGGCATGGTCTCACTGAGTAGACCCAATGGGCTGAATGGCCTACTGCTGCTTCATGCCACTTTTGGTTTTATGGCAACCTCTGACTATCCCAATCTACACGAAGGTTAAAGCCACCCATGTGTTCATTCGCAGAGACTGATCTGATTGGAGTGAGAGGAATATAAATTTTAAACATAAGAACCTACGTTAAGGACAGAATAATTTAAACTTCTTGCTAATCTGCTTCTTTGTCCTAGTTTTACACCATGTCATCGCTTTTTGTCTCCTTCCACCTGCCTCAATTTTCCGAGGCTGTGAAACTTCAAATCAGAGAATCATAGACAGTACAGTGCAGAAGAGTTCCTTCAGCCCATCTCGTCTGCTGACCTCTTTACACCAATCCCATTTTCCACCATTTGGCCCATAACCTTGAATGTTCTGACATGTCAGATGCTTGCCCAGGTATTCTTTAAAGCTTGTGCGATGTCCCACCTCAATTATCTCCCCTAGGCAATGCATTCCAGACCCTCACCACTTCCTGGGGGATACGTTTTCCTCAAATCCCCTCTCAACTCAAATCCGCCTCATGGCTTAGAAGGGGTGGACGCTGGGAAATTGTTCCCGTTAGGCGGGGAGACTAGGACCCGTGGGCACAGCCTTAGAATTAGAGGGGGTAAATTTAAAACGGAAATGAGGAGACGTTTCTTCAGCCAGAGAGTGGTGGGCTTGTGGAATTCATTGCCACGGAGCGCAGTGGAGGCCGGGACGTTAAATGTCTTCAAGGCAGAGATAAACAAGTTCTTGATCTCACAAGGAATCAAGGGCTACGGAGAGAGTGCAGGGAAGTGGAGTTGAAATGCCCATCAGCCATGATTTAAATGGCGGAGTGGACTTGATGGGCCGAATGGCCTTACTTCCACTCCTATGTTTTATTGTCTTATGCTCAACCTCCGACATTGCATTTTATTGTTGTGCCCACTAATCATTGACTTTTCAATGAAGAAGAACAGCTGCTTTCTGTTCATTCTGAACATGCCCCTCATCATCTTGTACACCTCCATCAGGTCGCCCCTCAGCCTTCTTGCTCCAAGGAAAACAACACAAACTTATCTGGCCTCTCTCCACCACTGAAATGTTCCATCCCAGGAAACATGCTGGTGAATCTGCTCTGCACCCCCTCCAGTGCAATCACATCCTTCCTGTAGCTGTGGCCGAACCAATTCTAATCAGCTCCAACATGACCCCTCCCCTCCCCCACTCTTATGATCTGTGCCTTGATTGATAAAGGCGAGTGTCCCCTAAGCCTTTTCTAATAACCCTATTTATCTTCAGGGATCTGTAGTCCAGCATCCCAAGACCTATCTGTTCCTCTGAGCTTCCTGGAGTCCTTCCAGTCATTGGAATAATTAACAAGGCAGGGGAGTACTCAAAGTGCAGTATCCCACATTTATCAGGGTTAATGATCAGCAACGGGAAAATTAATGGAACTGAAGAGTCACCAATTCGCAGGATCCGATGGCTTCTATTCACAGGTATTTAAGGACAAAGAATTATACAAGATAATGAGAGGCATGGATAGAGTCGATAGCCAGAGACTATTTCCCAGGGCAGAAATGGCTAGCACGAGGGGTCATAGTTTTAAGCTGGTTGGTGGAAAGTATAGAGGGGATGTCAGAGGCAGGTTCTTTACGCAGAGAGTTGTGAGAGCATGGAATGCGTTGCCAGCAGCAGTTGTGGAAGCAAGGTCATTGGGGTCATTTAAGAGACTGCTGGACATGTATATGGTCACAGAAATTTGAGGGTGCATACATGAGGATCAATGGTCGGCACAACATTGTGGGCTGAAGGGCCTGTTCTGTGCTGTACTGTTCTATGTTCTATGTTCTAGAACAAAGAAAATTACAGCATAGGAACAGGCCCTTCAGCCCTCTAAGCCAGCACCGACATGCTTCCCATCACAACTGAAACCCCCTCCCCTTCTGGGGACGGTATCCCTCTATTCCCATCCTATTCCTGTATTCGTCAAGACACCCTTTAAAAGTCACTATAGTATCCACTTCCACTACCTCCCCCCACCCCCGTAGCGAGTCCCAGGCACCCACCACCCTCTGTGTAAAAAAAAAACTTGCCCCGTACATCACCTTTAAACCTTGCCCCTCGCACTTTCAGGCTGTGCCCCCTGGTAACTGACGCTTTCATCCTGGGAAATAACTTCTGACTGTCCAGGAATTAGAGAACATGTTGATGCCCCAACCGTAATCCTTCAGAGCTCCCTGGTTTGTACCTCTGGATTGGAAAGGTCTTCATGTAACTGTGCTTTCAGGGAGGGTGACAGAGGGAAACCAGGGAATTACAGACCAGTTAGCCCGACATCTGTACAGGGAATCTATGACCGAGGATGCAGTAACTAATCATCTCAAAAAATTTCACTTAGCATGGATTCATGTAGGGTAGGTCCTCAGAGTTTATTTGAAGGGGTGACAAAGAGATAAGTCAATGGATGCTCTTTATACAGATGCTTCTTATGAAGTCCCACACAGCAGACAGTTGGCCTGGGTGGAAGCCCATGGAAATGAGGGCACATTACTGGCATGGACAGGAAACTAGTTGAGAGGCAGGAAACAAACAGTTGAGACAATGGGTAAGTGTTAAAACTGGCAGGATGTGGCCAGTGGTGTCTCACAGGGAGCTGTGATAGAGCCACAATATTCATTAACAACTTGGATAATGGCATAAGAAATCAAAAACCCAAATATGCTGACAACACCAAATTGGAAATCGTATTCTAGACCGTGTCAGTGACAGCCACAAATTACAACAGGGTATTAATGGATTAGGTGATTAGGCAAAGCTGTGGGAGATGGATTTTAATACAAGTGTGAGGTTATCCGTTTCGGACTGAAAAAGGGATACATTAGGGAACTTCTTAGAGAAAAAAACAGTGGATGTCCAACAAGATTTGGGGGTTCAGGCGCATATCTGTTTAAAATGCCATGAATAGGTGCAGAAAATAGTCCAGAAGGTAAATGGAATGCTAGCCGTCCAATGACTTAAGGGCTGGAAAATGGCAACGCAGAAGTTATGCTGCAGTCATACAAAATCCCAGTTATACCCCACTTAGAGTACAGTGAGCTCCACACCTTAGGAAGGAGAGTTGGACCTGAAGGGAACTCAACCCAGGTTTATAAGGATAATACCTGGACTTCAGGGGTTAAAGTATAGGGAGAGGTTAGGCATTTATTCACTAAAATTTTAGAAGTTTAATGGATGATCTGATCAAGATTTTCAGGATATTAACAGAGAAAGTTAGGCTACATAAAGATAAACTATTCCCACTGGTTGTACGCTCTGGAACTGGGACATAGTTGAAGATTAGGGTCAGGCTATTGAGGAGGAAGCACGTCTACACGCAAACAGTTGTGGAGGTTTGGAACTCTCGTCCTCGAAATGTCGGTCAATCCTAATCCAATTGTCAAATTTCAATCTGAATCCAAGTTCCAAGGGGTATGGACCCATGGCAGGCATATAGCCAGAGATCAGCCATGATCTCATTGAATCGAGGGGCTGAATATCCTCCTCCAGTTCTTATTTTCCTCATTTCCATCTGCCGTGGATCTGCCCAATCTGTATGTATCCTCCTATAACCGAACACTTTCCACTTCTCTGTCACCCAGCTGATCTTAGTGTCATCCATAAACTTTCTTATCATTCACCCCTCCCCACAGTGTCGTCTCCATCATTTATAAAGATCAGAAACAATGAGGGACCCCCACACTAATCCCTGTGGTACAGAACTGCACACTGGGCTCCAGACACACAACTGACTTCTACCACCACCCTCCGTCTCCAGTCATGAAGCCAATTTTGGATCTAACTTGCCAAGTTACCCTGGATCCCATGTACTTTTGCCTTCTTTATCATTCTGCCCTGCGGGACCTCGCGAAATAGCATGGCACAGTGGCTCCGTGGTTAGCACTGCTGCCCTCATAGCACTAGGGACCTGGGTTCAATTCCACCCTCGGGCAGCTGTCTGTGTGGAGTTTGCACATTCTCCCCATGTCTGGCGGGGGTTCCCTCCAAAGGTGTGCAGGTAAAGGTGGATTGACCGTGCTAAATTGCCACATAGTTAGAAGGCAAGGCGGGGCTACAGGGATGGGGTGAGGCTGGCTGGGGTATTCAATGATGGGTAGGTGTGGGCCGAAGGGCTTGCTTTCACACTGTAGGGATTCTATGAAATATTTTGCCTGAAATCCACATAAATTCCATCAACTGCATTAGCCTCATCTACACACCTGGCTACCAGTTTGATAAATTTCAGTCAAATTTGTGAGGCATTCTTTGTGCTGATAAAGCCACACTTTGTTTAATCGGTTGAGGGCGAGGTGAATGTAAAGCTGCCCGGGGTGTGTGACGTGGAATGCACTGTCTGAAAGGTGTAGAAACTTCCAGAAGGAAATTCCAGCCCAGAGGATCCTGTCAGCCAGGTGTAGCTGAGACACACCCATCAACCTCATCGCCCAATTCCTTCTTGAATATGCCTCCCAAGCGAACCTTCAGAAAAGGGAGTATGTGGAGGGGATGGGATGAATTGGACAGCTCTGTCAGAGGGCCAGCACAGCCCTGATGGGCTGAGTGGCCTCCTCCCACACACTTTCTCACTGGGGTGCCTGCGGGTTTGTTTCCTTCCTGCAGACCAAGGCTGAAGATTTAGAGATGGAAGGCTGGGAGTACGCGTCTCTCTTTGGTTGGAAGTTCCACCTGAAGCAGAGGAAGACTGACAGCTTCCGTCGCCGGAGGTGGAGGCGCCGCATGGAGCCCCTGGAGAAGGCCGGACCTTCCGCAGTCTTCGCCCTGGAAGGTGCACTGGTGAGTGAAGCTCTCAGAGTTCTGGTATCCCGCCCCTCGGGGGTGGGGCAATGGCCTGGTGGTATTATCGCTGGACTGTTCACCCAGAGGCCCAGATCATGTTCTGGGTTCGAATCCCGCCACGGCAGATGGTGGAATTCAATAAAATATCCGAAATTAAGAATCCGTGATGACCATGAATCCATTGCCAGCTTTTGGTGAAAAACCCACCTGGTTCAGTAATGTCCTTCAGGAAAGGAAACTGCCATCCTTACCTGGTCTGGCCTCCACGTAACTCCAGACCCACGGTGATGTGGTTGACACTGAACCACCCTCTGGACCATAAATGCCGCCTGGCCAGCGACACCCTCATCCCGAGAATGAATAAAAGCAATCAGCCCTCTTCATATCTTTCCTCTTTCAAACTCTCCTGCTGGCTCGCCCCTTCCCTGGCCGTTATCCCACCGCAAAACAGTGTTGCTCCACACCATTCCCAGATGTGGAGGTGACGGTTCAGTTTCTGTAGTGCCTGGGCACCTCCCTTGCCCCAGCTCAGGCACTAGTAAGGACTTTGTGCCAGCCCGTGTTACCTTGACAGGGACTCATTCCAACACCATCCCGGGAATTCTGTATAAATCACCTTCAGCTCTTTCAGTGTCTCTGAGCTGTCGCTCTTCCGTTCACCAACCAAACCCCTGTGTTCGCTGAATTCCTGTTCCAAACAAATCCTAATTCTTCTTTACAAATTCATCCATGACCTGTGACAAAGTCCCAGTTACAGCCATAGTAATATGGCAGGCTCAGTCCTGTTTGCATGTTCAGCATGGAGACAATCCACTTACCCATCTGGCTCTAAGACTGTGTATGCCAAATAATCCGACTGCCGCACGCTCTCCCCATAGCCCTGTATCAATCCCCAAACTAATCCCACTGCCCCACTCTCTCTCCATAGCCCTGCATCAGTCTCCAAACTAATCCCACGTCCCCACTCACTCCCCATAGCCCTGTATCAAGTCCCCAAAATAATCTCACTGCCCCACTCTCTCCCCATAGCCCTGTTATTACTGCAATGATCTTTGCCTCAAACAGTAAGTTGGAGAAATAATGACCAGGAGGTATCCAATCTGGATCAGAAACCACCCTCCCAATCAAACAAAAACAGCTCACTTTCCTTCCTCCTGTTCCTCTGCAGGATGTATTGATGGAGATTGTCGATGAGCACTGTATCCTCCGAGGGAGCAGTGTACAGGAGCTGCACTCACTAGTTCCTGCAACAGCAGCTGTTATATTCCTGATAGGGAACACCTGAACTGAAACATAGGCCATTTGGCCCATTGAGCATATCTGTCTTTCAATAAAACCATGACCAATCAGACTTAGTTGAAGCAAGTGTTTAAATGTACTGAAACATGTTTGACGGGCCACAGATTGAAGGCAACTGTTTCAGCCAGATGTGTAAAGTGGGCAAAGGAGTAGGATGGGCTGTGTGAGGGGGCAGAGTGGCAGTGGATCTGACTGAAACCTACAGAACACATTGAGTGGATGGTGAGAAGATGATTCCACCAGTGGGGGAGACCTGGACCAGAGGGCACAGCCTCAGTGTGAGGGGAACGACCCTCTGGAACTGAGACAAGGAGGAATTTCTTCAAACAGACGGTAAGGAATCTGTGGAACTCATTGCTGCAGAAGGTGGTGGAGGCCTAGTCATTCAGTGTATTTAAGGCAGAGATAGAGAGGTTCCTGATTAGTAAGGGGGTCAAGGGTTACAGGGAGAAGGCAGCAGAATGGGGTTGAAAAATCTATGAGCCATGATTGAATGGCAGAGCAGACTTGATGGGCCAAAAGGCCTAATTCTGCTCCTATATCTCACTATTTAATGGTCTTATAGTTTGGGAGATCAAAGGATAATGCAGTACTGACTGAGCCCCTCACAGCCCTAGACTGAGGAGCTCAGCCTTTCGGGTCTGTACTGCCAACAGCAGTGGTTAGATGCCCCTGTGGGTGTGGTGACAAGTGGATTACGTTGACAGGTTGCTGAATTGGGCGTAGTGGTTAGGTGTGTGGGTTGGGAGGATGAGTGGGTCTGGCTGGGGCTGGTCAGGTCAGGACAGGAGCTTGTCAGCGAGAGGTCAGGGGGTTGGGGGTGGTGGAGAGAGGGATGGTATTAGTAGAGATGGAGGGCCTTTCATGCTGTTGGTGGTGGTCCTGATGTGTGGAGAGGGGAGATGGGGAGGGGGGTGATACATTTCAGCCGAGCAGTTATACATTCCCTTCACCCACCCCACCATCCTGGGAGTATTCTCCATGGCAACAGCCTCAACCAATCAGGATCCAACACCATTCATGACCTCATCACCTCAGGGGACCTCCCACCCACAGCCTCCAACCTCATTGTTCCCCAACCCCGCACGGCCCGTTTCTGTCTCCTTCCCAAAATCCACAAACCTGCCTGCCCTGGTCGACCCATCGTCTCAGCCTGCTCCTGCCCCACCGAACTCATCTCCACCTATCTGGACTCCATTTTCTCCCCTTTGGTCCAGGAACTCCCCACCTACGTCCGTGACACCACCCACGCCCTCCACCTCCTCCAGGACTTCCAATTCCCTGGCCCCCAACACCTCATATTCACCATGGACGTCCAGTCCCTGTACACCTGCATTCCACATGCAGATGGCCTCAAGGCCCTCCGCTTCTTCCTGTCCCGCAGGCCCGACCAGTCCCCCTCCACCGACACCCTCATCTGCCTAGCTGAACTCATCCTCATCCTCACCCTCAACAACTTCTCTTTTGACTCCTCCTACTTCCTACAGACTAAGGGGGTGGCCATGGGCCCCAGCTATGCCTGCCTCTTTGTAGGTTACGTGGAACAGTCCCTCTTCCGCACCTACATAGGCCCCAAACCCCACCTCTTCCTCCGGTACATTGACTGTATCGGCGCCGCCTCTTGCTCCCCAGAGGAGCTCGAACAGTTCATCCACTTCACCAACACCTTCCACCCCAACCTTCAGTTCACCTGGGCCATCTCCAGCACATCCCTCACCTTCCTGGACCTCTCAGTCTCCATCTCAGGCAACCAGCTTGTAACTGATGTCCATTTCAAGTCCACCGACTCCCACAGCTACCTAGAATACACCTCCTCCCACCCACCCTCCTGCAAAAATTCCATCCCCTATTCCCAATTCCTCCGCCTCCGCTGCATCTGCTCCCACGATAAGACATTCCACTCCCGCACATCCCAGATGTCCAAGTTCTTTAAGGACCGCAACTTTCCCCCAACAGTGATCGAGAACGCCCTTGACCGCGTCTCCCGGATTTCCCGCAACACATCCCTCACACCCCGCCCCCGCCACAACCGCCCCAAGAGGATCCCCCTCGTTCTCACACACCACCCCACCAACCTCCGGATACAACGCATCATCCTCCGACACTTCCGCCATTTACAATCCGACCCCACCACCCAAGACATTTTTCCATCCCCACCCCTGTCTGCTTTCCGGAGAGACCACTCTCTCCGTGACTCCCTTGTTCGCTCCACACTGCCCTCCAACCCCACCACACCCGGCACCTTCCCCTGCAACAGCAGGAAATGCTACACTTGTCCCCACACCTCCTCCCTCACCCCTATCCCAGGCCCCAAGATGACATTCCACATTAAGCAGAGGTTCACCTGCACATCTGCCAATGTGGTATACTGCATCCACTGTACCCGGTGTGGCTTCCTCTACATTGGGGAAACCAAGCGGAGGCTTGGAGGCCACTTTGCAGAACACCTCCGCTCAGTTCGCAGCAAACAACTGCATCTCCCAGTCGCAAACCATTTCCACTCCCCCTCCCATTCTTTAGATGACATGTCCATCATGGGCCTCCTGCAGTGCCACAATGATGCCACCCGAAGGTTGCAGGAACAGCAACTCATATTCTGCCTGGGAGCCCTGCAGCCGAATGGTATCAATGTGGACTTCACCAGCTTCAAAATCTCCCCTTCCCCCATCGCATCCCAAAACCAGCCCAGTTGGTCCCCTCCCCCCACTGCACCACACAACCAGCCCAGCTCTCCCCCCCCCCCCCCCCCCCCACTGCATCCCAAAACCAGTCCAACCTGTCTCTGCCTCCCTAACCGGTTCTTCCTCTCACCTATCCCTTCCTCCCACCCCAAGCCGCACCTCCATCTACCTACTAACCTCCTTGACCTGTCCGTCTTCCCTGGACTGACCTATCCCCTCCCTACCTCCCCACCTATACTCTCTCCACCTATCTTCTTTACTCTCCATCTTCGGTCCGCCTCCCCCTCTCTCCCTATTTATTCCAGTTCCCTCTCCCCATCCCCCTCTCTGATGAAGGGTCTAGGCCCGAAACGTCAGCTTTTGTGCTCCTGAGATGCTGCTTGGCAGCCTCACATTTTATTATCTTGGAATTCTCCAGCATCTGCAGTTCCCATTATCTCGGATCCATTTGCCAACCCTGTCTGCTGGCACTTGGAGGGAGAGATGTTTGAGGAGGGTGTCGAGAAGCAGGCATTCGCCCGTCAGAATTTGTAACCGCCCGGACAGTTCCCCCAAAGCCTTGCATTGGGACATTCCATAACGACCCGCAGTGCATTTTCCAAAGTGGACATCCGGTCTCCAGATTCCGAGATCGGGGCTAACATTGTTCCATTCTGCGGAAAACCCTGAACAGAGGTCACCTTCTCCTCCTACCTCACAGCCCTACCTCAGGGGCTTGGGCTCTGTGTTCAACAGAAACATTCTCACTGCTTTTAATTTAGTTTACAACAAGTATAATATTTGTCTTGAACGGGTGCCAGGAGCAACGACTGGCAGGGTTTATACTGACTACATAGAACATGTTATGAGGTGATTTGGAAATGGCAGCTTGGAGGCACAGCCTGGATGAAAGGAATAAGGGACTGATGTGTTCAACACCAAAGCGCAGCCGACAATCTCTTCCTGTCTCCACACATCCTGAGTTATGGAAAGTTCAATTTTCCAACAGTTAAATGGTCTCCTTTCTCTCTCTCTCTCTCTCTCTCTCTCTCTCTCTCTCTCTCTCTCTCTCTCTCTCTCTCTCTCTCTCTCTCTCTCTCTCTCTCTCTCACTCACATGCTCTCAGTATTGTCCACCAGCAGTCTCTGTAAAATGAGTATAAAAACATAAGAACTGGGAGCTGAAGCAGGCCATTCAGCCCGTCCAGCATGCTGTGCCACTCAGTACAATCTTTTCTTCATCCATTGATGGGGTGCGGTCACCAATGGCTCAACGTCTCATTTTAATTGTCCCGTAAGGAGAGACATCCCCAGCACATCTCTTGTGTGAGTCGCCTTTAGAATCTGATATCCCTCAATTAAAACTATTGTCTTTCTTCTAAACTTCACAGAGTACAACATAAGAACACAAGAGCCAGGAGGAGGCGGCCATCTGGCCCATCGAGCCTGCTCTGCCAATCAATAAGATCATGGTTGATCTTTTCATGGACTCAGCTCCAGTTACCCACCCATTGACAACAACCCTTAATTCCTTTACTGTTGACAAATCTATCTTTGCTTTAAAAACATTCAACAAGGAAGCCTCAACTGCTTCACTGGACAAGGAATTCCACAGATTCACAACCCTTTGGGTGAGGAAGTTTCTCCTCAGCTCAGTCCTAAATCTTATTTTGAGGCTGTGTCCCCTTGTTCTAGTTTCGCCTGCCAGCAGAAATATTCTCCCTGCTTCAATCTTATCTATTCCTGTCGTAATTTTCTATGTTTCTTTAAGATTCCCCCCTCAGTCTTTTAAATTCCAATAAGAACATAGAACAGTACAGCACAGCACAGGCCCTTCAGCCCACGATGTTGTGCCTAACTATTATCCTATTAAGATCAAACCACCCTGCATACCTTACATTATGCTATCATGAGTATAAATATAGCCCCAGGCTACTCGGTCTCTCCTCATAAGCCAACCCTCAAACTCATTGGCCTAAACTACTCAATCTCTCCTCAGAGGACAAACTGTTTCATCCTGAAAGTCAAGCTTTTCTGTATCCTTGGTTAATTGAAGAACCTTCTCTGAACTGCCTCCAATACAACAATATCCTTCCTCCAGTTAGGGGACAAAATAAACTGTAAGCTCTGCTCCAGATGTGCTCTCACCTCAGACAGTTGTGAATGTGTCCGGAACACGTGTGGCTGGTTTCAAAGGGATATCATGGGGGGAGCCTGTGCTCAGGCCTTTGTTATTATGAAGCCTGGTCTTGGTGTGGGGACTCAGCTCCTCCACTGCTGTTCCCATCCCCAGGCAGGGGTGCCTCGTGTTAAGGTACAGGGCTGGGATTGGGTTGGGGGTGGCGGGAGGAAGTGTGGCGAGGAGAAAGTGGACGGGGCTCACTCCTCGATGTGATCCCATGGGAGCATCCTCGTGATATTTGGGGGCAGCGGGTGGAGTAGAACGGGAGAGGGTTTGGCCTCAGTGGTGTGGTGACTGGGCCGATTTCGGTAGATGCTGGTCATCCTGTGTAGTAGAGAGTTGGCAAGCGAATACCAAGGGGAGGGAGGGGTGTTGACGGACCTGTAACCAAGGTTACAGAGCACCAGTCTTCAATGGAGTTTGAGCAGTTACTCTATCTCTGAAGGAGACAGTTGCTTTGTTTGGATTGAAATGCAGTTGTGTACCAATGTCCCTCTTGGTCTGCTGTAGTCACGTCAGCTGTACTATGAGTCAACAAGATGTAGAGCTGGATGAACACCGCAGGCCAAACAGCATCAGAGGAGCAGGAAGGCTGATGTTTCAGGTCTGGGTCCCATTTCTGAAGAGGGGTCCAGACCCGAAATGTCAGCTTTCCTGCTCCCCTGATGCTGCTTGGCCTGCTGTGTTCATCCAGTTCTAGACTGCGTTATCTCAGATTCTCCGGCATCAGCAGTTCCCACTATCTCAGTACTATGAGGCAGATGCCCTACAGGCAGGAATGTCAGGCTTCAATTCAATAAAGAACAACAAGCAAACAAAATTACAGTACATGAACAAGACCTTCGGCCCTCCAAGGCTTCACTGACCTACTGCCCGTCCCAAATAAAACCCCCTACCCTTCCAGGGACTGTATCCCTCTATTCACATCCTGTTTATATATTTGTCAAGATGCCATTTGAAAGTCACTATTACATCAGCTTCTACGACATAGAGCGTAGAACATAGGACACTACGGGCCCTTCGGCCCATCATGTTGTGCCAACCTATTTCCCTACTAAGATCTCCAGCAGCGAGTTCCAGGCCCCCACCGCCTTCTGTGTAAAAAATACCTTGCCTTGTACATCACCTTAAAACCTTGCCCCCTTGCACCTTAAACCCCTAACAACTGGCTCTCCCACCCTGGGGGAAAAAAAAAACACACTTGAAGACTCAGAACATGGTGTTCGAAAAGATACAGCCAGAGCTGAAGTTAAAGACACGCCTGAGATCTGTGAAATGTCACTGCTGAAGAGGCAGTGAGGATCCCAGTGAAAATACTGCTTCAGATCAAAAGTCTGCAGCTTCTCCTGACCAGCTCCCTGCTCCTGGGGGAAGTGAGGCAGAGCTGGGAACTCACCGTGAGCAATGGCGGAAGTGTGCAATTGCCACTGATTTTGCTGAGGGAAAAAAATTTACACATTTGTCACTGGTCCACCGTCTGAAGTGCAGAGAAAAAATTCAGGTGGAGAAGGCCCAAGCGAATGGTGACTCAATGGTCCATTCTCAATACCAGGGAGCAAAGTGAAATCAGTCCATTGGTCAATAGATACCAGCATTAACTCGAAACTGAATGACTTGCTGATGCTGGAAGTCAGAAACAAAAAAGGAAAAGCTCAGAGATAATGGGAACTGCAGATGCTGGAGAATCCGTGACAACAAAGTGTGGAGCTGGATGAACACAGCAGGCCGAGCAGCATTTTAGGAGCAGGAAAGCTGATGTTTCGGGCCCAGATCCTTCATCAGAAAAAGCTCTTCTGATGATGGGTCTAGCCCCAAAACGTTAGCTTTTTGTGCTCCTAAGATGCTGCTTGGCCTGCTGTGTTCATCCAGCTCCACACTTTGTTGCTGGAATAGCTTAGCAGGATTGGCAGCATCTAATGGAGAGAAAATCAGAGTTAATGTTTCAGGTCCAGTGGTTCCATTCTGAGGAAGGGTCACTGGCCCCCGAAACGTTAACTCTGATTTTCCTGTTCACCGATGCTGCCAGACCTGCTGAGCTTTTCCAGCAGCTTCTGCTTTTGCTCCTAACTGGATTAGAGGAAGGAAGAAGTGATCCAAAATGAAAAGGAGGCCGACTGAGAGAAGACAGACTCGTTCAGGAGAGCGACCGTTTGGTGCAGTATGCTGAGGTTGTGAATGAACAGCTACAACATTTTCCTGGCAAGCTGGGAGCAGCTCTTGCATTGTGCGAACAGATCCTGCAGACACACAGAGCAGCACAAACGTAAAGTACAGCGTGCACAGAAGAGAAGATGGTATGACCAGTGTGGGGAGGGCGGTGTCCACATTGCTAAACAATGACAAAGCGTGGAGCTGGACGAACACAGTAGGCCAAGCAGCATCTCAGGAGCACAAAAGCTGACGTTTCGGGCCTAGACCCTTCATCATTTGTGCTCCTGAGATGCTGCTTGGCCTGCTGTGTTCATACAGCTCCACACTTTATTATCTTGGATTCTCCAGCATCTGCAGTTCCCATTATCATTGCTAAAAGATGAATCATTTTGTTTATAAGTGCATGTCTAAAAGGAGCACAAGAAGCAGGTAAGATTAGGGGTAGGTTTAAGGGTAGGCTTAGGGTTAGGATTAAGGAGAGAGAGAGCAGTTGAAGATTCTGATGAATCACTCTGCACTGTACGACAGGTTGGTAGAGTCAAGCTGATTGGTGACTGTTGGAATAAGGACGGCAGAAGGGGAATGCCAGGTCAGCAGAAAGTCTCAGAGAGACACTGCTTTGTAAATCATTAGCCAGCCCAGGTGGCAGCTTGGGACCTAAATGGAGTCGTTCGATCATGCGCAGTGGAAGTGATTGAGCAGATATACAGTTAGAGCCGGACGCACTCACTCCTGAATGCAGAATCGGTTCCTCAGCTGCAGGCAGTTCACCAGGAAGAGGTGATCACTCTACTCACGCAGAGGACATATCAACCATCTAAAACAGAGGGTTACAGCAACCCAACAACAAAATTTTACAACACGAGTGATGACCATAACAACAACTAGTGATATAGGAATGACACTCCCTTGCAAAACAACATCGCTCAGATGAGAAGCCTTTGGCAACATACATGTAAAATATTAAGAAGCCAGAACAATTTAAGGATTCTGCATGATTTTGACTGATAGGAATAATGAACTACCAAGGCTTGAGAACAGTAATTGTATATTGTCCATGACAGTGTGTGGGGCTTTTTACCTTTCTTTGTATAAAAAGAGGATGTGAATTGAATTTGCAGTCATGTACAGATGTCATTGCTTGTGTGCTGTAGTGATAGGACCTGCACAATGAAGCACATGCCCTGCAGACAGAGGTTTTGAGTTCTGAGGAAGGGTCATTCGACCCAAAACATTAACTCCAATATCTCTCTACAGATGCTGCCGGAGCTGCTAAGCTTTTCCGGCAACTTCCGTTTTTGTTTCTGGCTTGCAGCATCCGTGGCTTTTTTTCGGTTTTTAGTCTAAAGCTTCATTTTGATAATGTCCTTCTCATGTTGAACACACTGCCATGTTGTACACTTTGGGCAAGTTTGGCCATAGGCGAGAGGCGTTCACTGCTGAGACATGGCTATCGGCTGATGGCTGAGTGTGCCAGTGAAGATTTATGAACCTGGTGTACTGTGAGACTGAGCAATGGTTAGTGTGGAGAGCAGTCTGTCCAGAGTGGAAGCACAGAGGCCCAAGAATACAGACCATAAAAGCAATAAACAGGGCTGTTGGCAGAAAAAACGGCAATGGAAGGTGAATAAAAATACTACTGTGACTAAAGACCTTGAAACAGCTTCAAGAACTGTTTCTCATGCTTACACATGCTCCCTCACATTGGCACACAGCGACACACACACACGTATACACATGCGCGCGCCAACACACAAACACACATTGTACACACACACATGCACGCACATGTCTTACGCACATGCACACGCACACACAAGAATGTGTGTTACCCCCCTCCCCCGACTCTATCTTCTGCATATAAACCAACACTTTCTTAGCGACCATCAATTCTGAGGAAGGGTCACCGGATCCGAAACATTAACTCTGTTTTTTTCTTCACAGATGTTGCCAGACCTGCTGAGCTTTTCCAGAAATTTCTGTTTTTGCTCCTGATTCACAGCATCTGCAGTTCTTTTGCTTGTTATGCAGCAATGCACAGCTGAGGCTAAATTCAGGTCATCCATGAATGGCAGAGCAGATTTGAAGGGCCAAGTAACCTGTGTTTGTTTCCTGTTTGTATGATTATTGTCTTAGTAACAGTGAGCATGGCAACATTCATTAATTTCCATTTAAAAAAAACCCTAGCTGATTCACTCTTGGCCTACAGGGAAGGAAAACCAGACAACTATATCATATAGGAGCAGAATTAGGCCATTTGGCTCATCAATCTGCTTCACCATTCAATTATGGCCGATATGTTTCTCAACCCTGTTCTCCTGCCTTCCTCCTGAAGCCTTTGATCTCTTTACCAGTTAGAAAACGCACCACTTCAACGCACCACCATGCTCCCTGGCCAACATCTCTGTTTCTGGCTTGCTGCAGTGTTCCAGCGAATCTCAATGCACACTGGCAGAACAGCACCTCATTTTCCACTTGGGGACCCTGTAGCCCTCCAGACTCAATATTGAGTTCAATCATTTTAGGGCCTAAACTCTCCCCGCACCCCATATACCAGGCCTTGTTACCACATGGCCTGCCATTACACACCCACTGTAGTTAGTCACTAACAGTCTCCATTAACAACTATTCACCCTCCCAGCCTGATCGTTAGCAACTCCTTTGTCTGTCCAACTGTCTTTCTCTCTCTTTGGGCTCTCTCCTATCGTTTACTCCCTACCCCACAAACCTCCCTATTTTCTGCATATAAACTGATGTTTTACCAGCCGCCATCAGTTCTGACGAAGGGTGACCGGACCTGAAACGTTAACTCTGTTTTCTCCTTCACAGATGCTGCCAGACCTGGTGAGCTTTTCCAGCAACTTTGTTTTTGTTCCTGATTTACAGCATCCACAGTTCTTTTGTGTTTTTTTATATGTGCCATTATTACCTGGCCTGGAAGTAAATGTGAGCGTGAGGTTGACTCTTAATGCTTCCTCAAATAAGACCACAAGACAAAGGAGCAGAAATTAGGCCATTCAGCCCATTGAGTTTGCTCCACCATCCAATCATGACTGATGAGTTCCTCAACCGCATTCTCCCACTTCCTCCCTGTAACCCTTGGTCCCCTTGATAATCAAAAACCTATCTATCTCTGTCTTCAATGTACCCAATGACCTGCCCCCACAGCCTTCTGTGGCAGTGAATTCCATAGATTCCCTACTCTCTGGCCAAAGAAGTTTCTCCTTATCTCCATTTTGAAAGGTCTTCCCTTTACTCCAAGGCTGTGCCTTCGGGCCCTAGACTCTCCTGCTAATGGAAACAACATCCACTCTGTCTGGACCATTCAGTGTTCTGAAAGTTTCAATTAGATCCTCCCTCATCTGCCTAAACTCCAGTGAGTAGAGTCCCAGAGTCCCCAAGTGTTCCTCATATGTTAAGATTATTAAGCTTTCGTGTCCAATCTAATCTGTTCAAACTGTTTTTGTTGGTGGGAGGATTGAGAAGCAGAGGGTGAAAAGTATTTGGGCTTTGGTTATGTATTGTCTGACACTCTGTTGGAAGCAGGTTCGACTGGGGCTTTCTGAAGGGAACTGGATGGTCAGAGCAAAGTGCAGAGTTAGGTGGCGAAGGAGATGAATTTCCTCCAGGTGCTCCAGTTTCCTCCCACAGTCCAAAGACGTGTGGGCTAGGTGGATTGGCCATGCTAAATTGCCCGTGGTGTACAGGGAGGTGTAGATTAGGTGGGTTATAGGGGGATGGGTCTGGGTGGAGATGCTCCAAGGGTCGGTGTGGACTTGTTGGGTCAAAGGGCCTATTTCCACACTGTAGGGATTCTATATGTATCAGAAGGGCCTGTACTGATCTATGTTTATATGATGAAGGTGTCTCTGACCAGGCACCATTTATTGCCCATCCCTAATCCCCAGAGAGCAGTTAAAAGTTAACTACCTTGGCTGGAGTCATGTGTCTGCCATCTTTACCTGGTCTGGCCGTTCCCTTCCCTGTGGGACATTGGTGAACCTATTAGCAACTTGGTGTCTGTGGGAGCTGCTTGTAACTAGCTGCACATGGACCTGCACCTGCAGGGGAGGACACATGATGGGAGAATCGGAACAAACTGATGGGAGTTTATTTATGTGAAGGTTGAGGTTTCCTCACTGACAGTGGTCTGTCTTTACAGGGCGGTGTGACAGATGACAAGAGTGAGGAGAAATCAATGTCAGCCCTCAACCTGGGTGTGAATACGCCCACCGTCTCCTGTATATTTGACTGTAAGTACAGTCCTCCTGGATCACCAGACTGCTGCATGTGCGTGAGATCAGCCTGGGTGGAGTTGTGTGTGTGTTGTGGGTAGGGGGGTGGTGGAGGCGCATGTTGGTGGAATGGCTTTCGGAATGTGCACAAGGGCAAGTAATGTAAATGGTGTCTGTGTGTCTGTACAATACCGAAGGAGGCCATTCGACCCACTGTGTCTGTACTCCTGAAAGATATACTCAGCCAATCCAACCCTATCTCTGTAACCCTTCAACTTCATCCCTTTCAGATATATATCCAGCTCTCTTTTGAAACCTCCGATTGAATCCACCTCCTCCTCTCTCCCAGGCAGCATGCTTCAGATATGAGTGACGAATGTGCTTTAAACAAAGAAAGCTCAGTTTCTGATCTATTGTGTTCTCTTCAGTTGGAACCAGATATCATCTTCGATGCTACCTTTATCAAGCGAGGGATCTGATTGCAATGGATAAAGACAGCTTCTCTGGTAAGTTCCGTAGCTTGCATGGTTTGTAATCAGCGAGGAGCCCCTCAGCAAATCTTTCACAAAATGATTGGAAGCAGTGAGAAAGCTCTCACGCGTTTGAAACCATCTTTGTTTATTAGTTGTCCCATATACTGACTTTCACAGCTAGGGCGACCTCCAACATAGCAAAGATATCACCCCTACCCTCTCAGCATTCTGAAGGTAAGGTTCCCTCCAGGATAGAGTCATGGAGATCTACAACGCAAGAAAAGGCCCTTCGGTCCATTGTGTCTTTGCTGGTCAAAAACAACCACTGAAGGGTCCTAATATGAAACATCAACTTTCCTGCTCCTCTGATGCTGCCTGGCCTGCTGTGTTCCTCCAGCTCCACACTGTGTCATCTCTGAACTATTCGAATCCCATTTTCCAGCATTTGACCCCTAACCTCATGTGTCTTGGCACTGCAAGTGCAAATCTAAATACTATTCCAATTTTCAGTGTTTACGCCTGTTCCACCATTACAGACAGGGAGTTCCAGGCTCCTACCACCTTCTGGGTGAAAACATTCTTCTTTGCTGCCCCTCTAAACTTTCAATCTATGCCCCCTGGTCATTGATCCCTTCTTGAAGGGGAAAAGTTCCTTCCTGTCTCCCTTATCCATTTCCTCATCATTTTATACATCTCAATCATGTCCCCTCTCAGCCTCCTCTGCCCTAAGGAAAGCAACCCCAGTCTGTCCAATCTCTCTTGGCCACTGGAAGTCTCCAGCCAAGGGAATATCCTTGTAAATCTCCTTTGCACCTTGGCCCACTCCCCATTCATTCTGTGCCACTTTTCCATGGGAAATATGACATCTTCCCTTCTTCCTGCCTTCTCCTCACTGTCTAAGGCCCAAAACGATCCTTCCTGACAAAGCAGCTTGCCCTGAATTATATCAAACTTACATGAGCTGCACCCATCCAGGCAAGTGGGGAGTATTCTATCACATTCCTGACTTGTGCCTAGTAGATGGTGGACAGGCTTTGGGGAGTCAGGAGGTGAGTTATATGCTGCAGAGAAAGTTGAATAAATACTTAACAGTAGATGACACTTATTGGATTCTAAAATTTTTATATAGTCAAAGGCAACAACAGGAACAGAAATAAACACAATAACCAGTTCTGGTAAAAATGCTGGAAAATTAACGGGACTTAAGGCCAATAAGCCCCCCTCACCTAATGGGATGTGTTAGGGAATAGGAATGACAATAGGAGCTGACAATGTAGCACCTTTATTTGAAAAGGGAAGGAAAGAAAACGCAGGTAACTTTCAGCAACTTACTTTAATGTCTGCAATCAGGAAAATTGCTTGTGTATTGTAAGGGATGTTAAAGCAGAGCAGGCTGTGATATCTCTGACCAGGCAGAGATATCACAGCTTTATGATGGGAAAGTCATGTCTGACAAATTTACAAGAATTTTTTGACGAAGTAACAAGCAAGATTGATAAAGGGGAAGCAGTTGATATAATATAGTTGGATTGTCAAAAGGCTTTGATAAAGGAACACACTTAATAAGATAAAAGCCTACTGTGTTAGATGGAGTATATTAGCATGGATGGAAAATTGCTTAACTAATGGAAGCCAAAGAGTTGGGATAAAGTGGGGCATGTCCAGTATGTTCCCCAGTGATCGGTGCTGCGGCCACAATTATTTACCATATTTAGGAACAACTTGGATAAAGAAAGTGGAAGAACTACAGTCAGCTTTGCAGATGACTTAAAAATAAACAGGAAGGGAAGTAGCAAGTAACAATGACTCTGCAGAGGGATATAGACGTGTTGAGCGAGTAGGCAGAAAGTTCGCGGTTGGGATGCATTGTTTGGAAATGTGCAGTTGTGGAGGAGTTGAATATTATTCAAAGCACTAGCCAGACTACAGGTGGATATTCAGTGAATACACTGTGGATATTCCTGGGCCGGTTATCTAACAGAACATATACTGACATTGGAGGCAGTCCAGAGAATGATCACTTGGCTGGTATGAGGTATGGAAGCCCTGTCTTATAAGGAGAGGTTGAGTGCATTGGATCTGTACTTATTGAAGTTTAGTAGAATTCGGAGAGATTTTAATGAAATATACATGATTCTTAGGGGGACTTGGCAGGGTAGATGTGGAGAGGTTGTTTCCCCTTGTGGGAGAGTCTGGGACCAGAGGTCATCATCTCAGGACATTTCAGGCAGAGATGAGTGGGATACATTTTCCTCTCTGAGAGGGTCATGAACCTGTGGAATTATTTGCCACAGAGGGCTATCAAGGGTGGGTTGTTACATTTATTTAAGGCTGAGACAGATAGATTTTGGATCAGAGAATGATTCAAGGGTTCTTTGTAAAAAGCAGGGAAGTGGAGTTGAGGGCTACCAGATCAGCCATGATCTCATTGTGTATAGAGAGGGCTTGATGGGCTGAATGGCCCACTTCTGCATTTGGATTTTATGATCTTAAGCAAGTATTCCCAGCCTCTGGCCTGCTCATACAGCAATTGTATTTCTATGGCTAGTCCAGGTCAGTTTCTGGTCATGGTAAATTGCAGGATGTTGATAGTGGGGGAATACAGTGACGGCAATGCCATTGAATACCAAGCGGCGATGGACGCATTCTCCTTTATTAGAAATGATCTCTGCTCGGCACTTGTCGGGTCTGAGCATCACTTTCCTGACACTTACACAAGCCTGGATATTGAGCAGGTCTTACTGCAATTGGACATGGTCTGTTTCATTATCTGATTTAGTTCTGAATGGTGCTGAACATTGTGCAAACCCCTTCTGACGTTACATTGGAGGGAAGATCGTTGATGAATATATTTGGGCCAAGGGCACTCCCCTGAGGAACTCCTCCAGATTTGTTCTGGAGCCGAGATGACCTACGTGCACCAACCATGACCATCTTCCTATGCGTCAGGTATGACTCCAACCAGTGGAGGGTTTGCCCCCGATACCCATTTATTCAATTTTTAATCGGGCTTCTTGATGCCACACTCGGTTGATTGTGGCCTTGATGTCAACGGCTGCCGCTCTCCCCTCACCTCACCTCTGGAATTTAGCTCTTTTTGTCCATGTTTGAAGCAAGGCTGTAATGAGGTTGATTCTGGAGTTGAGGGTTGACTTATGAGGAGAGATTGAGTAGAGTGGGAATGTACTCATTGGAATTTAGTAGAATGAAGGGGAATCTTATAGAAACATATAAAATTATGAAGGGAATAGCTCATATAAAAGCAGGAAGATTGTTTCTACTGGTGAGTAAAACTAGAATGAGGGGGCATAGCCTCAAACTAAGGTGGAGCAGATTTAGGACTGAGATGAAGAGGAACATCTTCTCCCAAAGGGTTGTGTATCTGTGGAATTCCCTGCCCAATGAAGCAGAAGACACTACCTTGTTGAATGTTTTTAAGGCAAAGATAGATTTGTGAACAGTAAAGGAACTAAGGGTTATAGTGAATGTGAGGATAAGTGGAGCTGAGTCCATGAAAAGATCAGCCATGATCTTATTGAATGGCAGAGCAGGCTCAATGGGCTGAGTGGCCTTCTCCTGCTCCTGTTTCTTATGTCCTTATGAAGTCAGGAGCTGAGTGGCCCTGGAGGAACCCAAACTGGGCGTCACTGAGCAGGTTATTGCTGAGCAGGTGCTGCTTGATATCACTGTTACTGACACCTTCCATCACTTTACTGATGGTCGAGAGGAGACTGATGGGACAGGAATTGACCGGATTGGATTTGTCCTGCTTTTTATGTACAGGACATACCTGGGTAATTTTCCACATTGTCGGGTAGATACCAGTGTTGTAACTGTACTGGAACTGCTTGGTTCAGGATAAGGAAATTCTCAAGCACAAGACTTCAGGAATATTGTCAAAATATTTTTAGTGCTCGGAGAATTTGCAGTCTCTGGTGTCCCCAACCACTTCTTGATGTTGTGTGGAGTAAATTTAATTGGCTGAAGGCTGGTATCTGTAATGCTAGGGACCACTGGCGGAGGCCGAGATGGATCATTCACTTGGTACTTGTGGCTGAAGATTGTTCAAAATGTAATGATTCTGTGAATATGCTCAGATTGTCATTTTATCAATTTTAAGTGCAGTTGGCTTTGTAATATCTCCTCTGTCAATTTTTTTTATGCCACCCCCAGTGTCTGAGCTACTCTGCCTTCCATGACAACTTTGAAAATTAAAGTAGTAAATTAAAGTAATAAATACTCATTTAGATTCTCATCTGTATCTGCTTTCTGCTTCCCCTGCAAGGTTCCCTTTATGGTCCCCAGCTCACCTCATCTCTATTCTTACCACCATTGTTTCTGCTTATTTATATGCACATGGATGACGAATGCATTACCTTTCCTGTTGCTGCCAGTCTGATTGGTTGATTGCTTTATTGTCATGTGTACCAAAGTACAGTGAAAAGTTTTGTCTATGAACACTACAGGCAGATCATGGTAAGCAAAAGATGGACAGATCAAAAAGACTTAGACAGAGGTATGCAGGTTACTTTGCACAGGGCGTGTGCTGGGTGAGATCGACATTGGCAAGATTGGCATTATTTGAGGATGGAGTCCATTCAACTGTCCAATAATGGCTGGGAAGAAGCTGTTCCTGAACCTGTTCGTGCCTGATGGAAGAGGCTGTAGAAGGTCATTACCAGGGTGTGATGGGTCTTTGGTGTTGGCCGCCTTTCTGTGGCTGCGAGCCGTGTGGATGGAGTCCATGGATGGAAAGTTGGCTTTGGTGACGGTCTGGGCTGCGCACTCCACCTTCTGTAGTTTCTTACAGTCCTGGGCAGAGCAGTTGCCGTACCAGGCCATTGTGCACCCGGACGGTACGCTTTCAATGGTGCATCTGTAGAAGTTGGTGACGGACCTTGTGGACATAGCACATTTCCTGAGCTACCTGAGGAAGAAGAGGTGTTGTTGTGCCTTCTTGACCACTGTATCAACATGGGAAGTCGAGGACAAGTCATCTCTTCTCATTGTCTTTATTTGCCTCTGTGTTATTTCCTCTTTCACATTCCTTCTGTACTCAGTTTGCTTCTTGCTTGTTCCAATCGACATGGTGTCAGTTATGTCCTTTACACTATTACCATTTGAGTCCATTATCACTACTCTTTTTTTATGTTTTATTCCTCAATGATTTCTCTGTGAATTTCCTCCACTGTATCATTTCTGTAATTTTGTGACCTGTATAACAACAGGGTAATTGCGCCACCTGTCCCTCTCTCACTTCCCCATAAACCCATCTATTCACTTCAACAAACTTCTGAGGTAGCACAACTGTTCTCCAGACAAAGACAATTCACAAAACTCCTGAACTGGACCCTTCTAAGATGCTGCTTGGCCTGCTGTGTTCATCCAGCCCCACACTTTGTTATCTTGGATTCTCCAGCCTCTGCAGTTCCCAATATCTGCTGAACTCTTCATTGGATCACTGAGTCTTTGACATTGATGGCCTCTGATTGACTCCAAGTGGAAACACTTGCTCAAAGTTTTCACCGTCAAACTAATCCCACTGTCTTGAACTTTGTGGCTAACCTTCAGCCTTGACTGACCTGGAGAAAGAACCTCAGCCAGTTCAATGATAATTGATTGAAATAGCCCCTCGGTTTTGTTTGTGTTCAAGGAGATCGTAGTAGTCTCTGCTCTGTAGTGCTTCTATTTATTTTATAACAAGGAGCATCAGTATCACAGAATCACACAAACCTTACAGTGCTGAAGGAGACCATTCAGCACCCACTTGTTAAATGAACCTGATTACCTCACACTAATGTCCTGCCTTTTCCTCATAGCCTTGCACTTTAGTTTTATCCGAATCACTGCCCAATGCCCTTGTGAATGCTTCAAGTGAACCTGCCTCCACCGCACTTCAAAGCAGTGCCCCAACTGCACGGCATTATAAATCTGTGCCCTCTCATTCTTGCTCCATGTGTCACTATCTACTCTATCCAACCCACTCATGATGTCCAGAACCTCCAGCAGATACCCTCTCTGCCTTCTCCTCGCCCAGGAGAACAATTTCAATTTTCTTCACTCCACCCTCATCGCTGAAGTTTCTCCAAAGTCTCCGATGCAATCACATCTTTCCTGTAATGTGATGCTCCCTACTGTACATGGTACTCCACCTGAGCTACAACAAGTACCTTGAAGAACATCACCCTGCTTTGCTCTTGTGCTCAATGCCCCTATTCATAAAGTCGAGAATGGTCTGGTCTATTTTGTTTACTGCTGTCTCCAGCTGTCTTGCCACTTTGAATGATCTGTGTACCCAGGTCCCTGTGCCCCTGCCAACCCCCCTCCCCCCTATAGAATTGTACCCCTCTTTTATATCATTTTCAGTGTTCTTCCAGCCAAAACGCATGGCCTTGCACTTTTCTGCATTGAACCTCGTCTGTCATGAATCCACCCACTCCCCAACTTGTCAATATCTTTTTGTAGCTCTTCACTGTCCTCCTCACAGTTTACAATTCATCTATGTTTGTGCCATCTGTGAGGTTTGAAATTACCACCTGCACACTAAGGAGGAGAGCACACTACTTAGGCTACTGTTGGAACACTGAGTGCAGTTGTGTTCTCCCTGTTAATAGGATAGATGTCGTGAAAATTGAAAGGGTTGAGTAAAGATTTACAAGGATGTTGCCAGGGTTGGAGGGCTTGAGCTGCAGGGAGAGACTGAATAGACTGGGGCTATTTTCCCTGGAGTGTCGGAGGCTGACGGCTGACCTTATAGATGTTTATAAAATCATAAGGGGCATGGATAGGGTGAACAGTCTTTCTCCCAGGGTAGTGGAGTTCAAAACTAGAGGAAAAACGAAAGAACTGCGGATGCTGTAAATCAGAAACAAAACCTGATGTTGCTAGAAAAGCTCAGCAGGACTGGCAGCATCTGCGAAGAAAAAATCAGAGTTAACGTTTCGGGTATGTTCTGAGGAAGGATCACCGGACCTGAAACATTAACTCTGTTTTTTTTCCTGCAAAGGTGCTGCCAGACCTGCTGAGCTTTTCCAGCAACTTTGTTCTTGTTCCAGTACTGAAGGACATAGGTTTAAGGTGAGAGGGGGAAGATTTTAAAAGGGGCTTAAGAGGCAACCTTTTCATACAGGGGACGGTGCATGTGTGGAATGAGCTGCCAGAGGAAGTGGTGGAGGCTGGAACAATTACAACATTCACAAGGCATCTAAATAGAACATAGAACATAGAACATAACAGCACAGTACAGGCCCTTCGGCCCTCGATGTTGTGCTGACCTGTCATACCGATCTCAAGCCCATTTAACCTACACTATTCCATGTACGTCCATATGCTTATCCAATGATGACTTAAATGTACCTAAAGTTGGCGAATCTACTACCGTTGCAGGCAACGCGTTCCATTCCCTTACTACTCTGAGTAAAGAATCTACCTCTGACATCTGTCCTATATCTTTCACCCCACAATTTAAAGCTATGCCCCCTCGAGCTCGCCGTCACCATCCTAGGAAAAAGGCTCTCCCTATCCACCCTACCTAACCCTCTGATTATTTTATATGTTTCAATTAAGTCACCTCTCAACCTTCTTCTCTCTAACGAAAACAGCCTCAAGTCCCTCAGCCTTTCCTCGTAAGACCTTCCCTCCATACCAGGCAACATCCTAGTAAATCTCCTCTGCACCCTTTCCAAATCTTCCACATCCTTCTTATAATGCGATGACCAGAACTGTATACAATACTCCAAGTGCGGCCGCACCAGCGTTTTGTACAGCTGCCGCATAACCTCTTGGTTCCGGAACTCGATCCCTCTATTAATAAAAGCTAAAACACTGTATGCCTTCTTAACAGCCCTGTCAACCTGGGTGGCAACTTTCAAGGATCTGTGTACATGGACACCGAGATCTCTCTGCTCATCTACACTACTAAGAATCTTACCATTAACCTAGTACTTTGCCTTCCGGTTACTCCTACCAAAGTGCATCACCTCACATTTGTCTGCATTAAACTCCATTTGCCACCTCTCAGCCCAGCTCTGCAGCTTATCTATGTCTCTCTGCAACCTATAGCATCCTTCGTCACTATCCACAACTCCACCGACCTTCGTGTCGTCTGCAAATTTACTAAATAGGTGCATGAATGAGAGGGCTTTAGAGGGATGTAGGCCAAACACTGTAAAATTTCTAGATTTACTTAGAATGTGTGTTCGGCCTGGACAACTTGGACCAAAGAGCCTGTTTCCATGCTGTTTATCTCTATGACTGTATGACTCTTTTAACATATAGCAGGGATATAACACCTGAAGAAGGAGTGAGCCTCCAAAGCTTGTGTTTTCAAATAAACCTGTTGAACAAGAACCTGGTGTTGTGATTTCTGACCTATATCAGGGAACGTAAGGGACCCAATACCTATCCCCGGGGAACTTCATACCAACATTGCTGTTTCTTATCACTCAGCTAATTTTTTTATACATGTTGCTCCTGACCCTTTTATTCCATGACCAAAAACTAAAATACTTTAAAGCATGGTTGAGGAGTGGCAATGGTCTATTGGTGTTACTGCTGGACTGTTAGTCCAGAGACCCACATAATATTTTGGGGATTTGGATTCAAATCCCACCGTGGTAGAATTTGAGTTAGTAAAAGTCTGCAATTAAGATTCTTATGATGGCCATGAATCCATTGCTGATTGCCACAAGAAGCCCATTTGCTTCACTCATGTCCTTGAGGGTGAAGGAGCAGTCAGACTGCTTAGAGATTACTACAGGGCTGTGGGATTAGTATTAGCCAGTGGTATTATTGCTGGACTATTAACCCTGAGACGCAGGTAATGTTCTGGGGACTTGGTTCAAATCCCGCCACGGCAGATGGTGGAATTTGAATCCAATAAAATATCTGGAACTAAGAATCTAATGATGACCGTTGTTGAGTGTCAGGAAAAACCCATCTGGTTCACTAATCCCCTTCAGGGAAGGAAACTGCCATCCTTACCTGGTCTGGCCTACATGTGACTCCAGACCCACAGCAACATGAGTGACTCTTAACTGCCCTCTGGGCAATTCGGGATGTGGCAATAATGTGGTAAGTGACACCCTCATCCCATGAATGAATCAAGGCAAAAAAAAGAGTTTGGGATCGATAGAGGGTATGCTCAGTGTGGTGCTTTCAAGTAATATGGTGACTCTAATACTCTGCTTCTTTTGCCAAATGCTTTGAAGTGATCCCTGTGGCGCTGGGAAGGTGCTTCTCTCTTCACAATGACCAGACCCTGGATGATGTTGAATGGCTCAAATAAATATTGTGTTCATCTTGTTTTCCAGTTTCTCTAAATTGCTGGGAATAATCATCACAGCCCATTAGCTCTCCCTCCACCTCCACAGGTTCTGAGCAGAATTGACCAGCACATTGCAGTTTGTCCAGGGAATTAAAGGAAAAGAAGGAGTAATTGTTTCAGAACTTTCTAGCTGGTCAGGCTTTGAGAGTTACAATCAAACAGATGAAGGAGCACTGTCAGGAAATTTAGACTAGCATTAATGAAATGGACAGCTTTGGGTAGGGGTGCAGTTACTTTTTGCCTTATTCATTCTCAGGATAAGGGCATCACTGGTTCGGCCAGCATTTATTGCCCAGCCCAGAGGGCCGTTAAGAGTCAACCACGTTGCCGTGGGTCTGGAGTCGCATGTAGGCCAGGATAAGGATAAGGATATGAGTGAACCAGATGGTCTTTCGCCCAACAATCAAGCAAATGGATCTGTGGTCATCTTAGAATCTTAATTCTAGATTCTTTTCTTTAAAAGTTAAATTCAAATTCCACCATCTGCCGTGATCTGATTTGAGCCTGGGTTCCTGGAGTTTTATTTCAGAGATAGTAGGAACTGCAGATGCTGGAGAATCTGAGATAACAAGGTGTGGAGCTGGATGAACACAGCAGGCCAAGCAGATCAGAGAAGCAGGAAGGCTGACGTTTCGGGCCTAGACCCTTCTGAAGAAAATATTTAGTTTTCAGTTTCAATATTTTAGTTTTAATATTTTAGTTTCTGTTGTCTCTTATTCCTGGAAAATTATGTGGGTTTCTGGATTAACAGTCCAGCGATAATACCGACAACACTATCACTTCACCTTAGAATCACTATCTCTGGAACAGGTTCATTGACCTAGTCATTAACTGTGCTTGTGTTCCAGTACAGAAGCATCCTCCCATCCTTTGATATTTAACCCTTCTAGCCTACTATTTTTTTTCTGTCATCTCCTTAAACTCAACTCTGTTTGTCACTTCAACAACTCCTTTTGGTACAGAGTTCCAGATTCTCCCCAATCATGAATCAAAATTTTCCTCCTGAATTCCCTTTTGGATGTGTGGCTCTCCTGTTTCTGGCTCCCCGCACGTGGAGCACGTTCCTCTGGCACAGCCTATGAGCAGAGCTGAAAAGTTGCCTCAGGACACCTTGGACAGACTGTGAGGCCAGGTGTGATGAGCACAACGTTTGTGGAATGACTGAAGCCAGACATGGATGGACGAGGGAAAGGTATGATTTTGCAAGAGTGCCAATCACATTCCTGGCAGACATCAAAGTGTCAGACTGCATTGTGTTCTCGGAAAAAGTCCCAGCTGGCACCCTCACACCAAGAGGCTGCAAGAAAGCAGTTCTCCTTTACAGAGTGTATTTGTTTCCGTTTATTTGCTGGGGGAGGCGGGGGAAGGTGGAAATAGAAGACAGAGAGTAGACCCAGTAACCTGCAGATCCGGGCTCTGAGGATAGGCGGGGGGAGAGAGTGAAGTGTACACTCAATTAGTAACAGATCTCTGTGCAGGTCGTCCTATCATTGTGTTTCAGTGACTGGAAGCGGTGTTGTGTTAATGTGGCTGGGCTAGCTATGCAGACCTGCAGGCTATTGCTTTGAAGCCGTGGGTGGTTCTAATCCCACCATAGCAGAGGGTGAAAGCTATATTAAACAAAACAGTCTGGATTTAGAATCATAGAATCCCTGCAACCATTCGGCCCTTCGAGACTGCACCGACCCTCCGAAGAACACCCCCACCCTACCCCTATAAACTTCCATTTCCCATGGCCAATCCACCTAACCTGCACATCTTTGGACTGTGGGAGGAAACTCATGCAGATGCAGGAAGAACTCCGCACAGTCAGCCACCTGAGGCTGGAATCCAGCCTGGTGCTGTGAGGCCGCTATGCTAATCGCTGACCGTCTGGTTCACTATATCATTCAGGGAAGTATATTGTCCTCCTCACCTGGTCTGGTCTACACATACCCACTGCAGTGTGGTGGATCCCAACTGCCCTCTGAAATGCCATAATGAGTCATTTAAAGAAGATGGACAGCTCTCCACCACTATCGCACAGGATGGAATCAGCAGCATAACCCGAGCTGACAGCTCCCTCACCTCATGGATACCAAACAAGGAAGAGCTAATAAAAGCACAGCACCCAAGGAACAGGGAAGTCAATGCTTCAGGCCGATATCTTTCATCAGGACTCGGGGGAGTGGGAGCCCAGAAATAAATAGAGGGAGAGGGGTGGGCTGGGGGATGGAAGATGAGATGGTGAGAGGTGGAGGCAGGTGGGGGTTATTGTGGTTGGTTAGGGGGAAGGGTGGAGTGGATAGGTGAGTAGGAGGACTAACAGGTTGGGGGAGGAGAGATTTTGAAGCTGATGAAGTCATTGTTCAGGCCATTGGATGCTGTTACACAGAAGCACTAAGGTGTCAAAGTGAAGATTTCAGGGCCTCTGACCAGGCTGTGATCACTGAGAAGGTACTGGACCTGGGTACAGCTGATAATACTCTCAATGTCAATTCCTTCTGTAGTAACCCCATACCAGGACCCAGCCTGCCATGGCAGTGTGAGTGCTGCCCTGTCAGAGGTGCTAACCCATCAGTGAGGCCCAGCCCACCTTCTCAGTAGGTGGTCACTCATTCCTGGGGTGCCAGTGGCAAAGGTGTGAGGGGAACGCAAGCGAAAGGAAAGAGCTCGCATTTCTTTATTGCCCTGCATCATTTCAATTAATGGAGCACTTGGAGTGGCACCACTGCTGCAACGTGGGACAGGAGCTAACTTGTGCACAGCAAGATCCCACAAATAGTTGCTTTGTTGCAATGTGGGCACTTTCGGTCATAGGGCCTGCTTCCCTGCTGTAACCCTCTATAACCCTAATAACACAATCCTGATCAGATCGCCTTTTTACTTTCCACGACGCCAACCCCCCTTCCCCCGGCCCGGCCCGGCCCAGTGATTTTTTTTTGGTGATATCATAAGGCCATAAGACCACAAGACATAGGAGCATAAAGTAGGCCATTTGGCCAATCGAGTCTGCTCCGCCATCCAATCATGGTTGATAAGTTCCTCAACTCCATTCTCCCACTTCCTCCCTGTAACCCTTGGTCCCCTTGATAATCAAGAACCTATCTATCTCCATCTTAAATGTATCCAATGACCTGCCCCCACAGCCTTCTGTGGCAGTGAATTCCATAGATTCCCCACTCTCTGGCTGAAGATGTTTCTCCTTATCTCCGTTCTAAAAGGCCTTCGCTTTATTCTAAGGCTGCGCCCTCCTGGACTCTCCGACCAATGGAAACATCTTCCCAACATCCACTCTGTCCAGGCCGTACAGTGTTCTGAAAGTTTCAGTTGGATCCCCCTTCATCCTTCTAAACTCCAGTATGTATATTCCCAGAGTCCTCAAGTGTTCCTCATATGTTAAGCTTTTCATTCCTGGAACCATTCTCATGAACCTCCTCTGAACCCGTTCCAGGGCCAGTACATTCTCCCTGAGTTATGGGGCCCAAAACTGCACACAATACTCCTAGTGTGGCGTCAGCAGAGCCTGATAAAGCCTCAGTAGTACACCCCTGCTTTTATATTCGAGTCCTCTCAAAATAAGTACCAACATTGCATATTTTCCTTCCTAACTACTGACTCAACCTACAAGTTTACCTCGAAAGAATCCTGGACTGGAACTCCCAAGTCTCTTTGTACTTCAGATTTCTGAATTTTCTCCCCATTTAGAAAACAATCCAAACTTTTATTCTTCTTACCAAAGTGCACGACCTCACACTTTCCCACATTGCACTCTGTCTGCCACTTCTTCACCCACTCTCCTAACCTGTCCAAATCCTTCTATAGCCTCCCCACATTCGAGGGAATTCTGCCAGCCAGAGGGCGAACCCTCACACCTATTCCTGAAAGACCAATATCTGACTCTCAGCACTTTCTCAGTGCCCCTGTGCGAGACTCAGCATGGTCAATTAGCTCAGGAACTGGAAACTCGAAACTTGCTCCTCCATGACCCGGAGATCAGGCTCAAGATCAGGAGTGGGCTTGTTGTTTCCCCCTTGGGATCACAATTTCTACTCCCTTCTTCCTTTTTCAATGAAGGCTTACAGGGAACGCGCAGGACGTGTGTGGTCCTCACGTGCGCACGCAGAATTGCAGACAGAAACGTTCTGAGCACCGAAACAAGGCAAAGTGTACAGCTGCACTGGGAAAAGTAATAAAACAAAAGAGAGAGTCAGAGAAAAAGGAGTGAAGGGAGGAGGGAGGTTGTGGGGGAAGGAAGTCAGGGGAATCCAGTTTCGAACTGGAAAATCCCAGTTGCAGCTTTGATTTGATGTTGGTTGTAAAGGTCAGGCTGTGCTGGCTGTGGATAGAAGGCCCTCTTTTTTTTAAAAACAGGTCTCTTTTCTTCCTGGTGGTTTATAGAGAGTGACAGTGATTGAGAGCTTGCTGTACGAGCTGTTACATTCAGGATCCTTTCCGAAGCCCTTGCCAGCAAGAGTTCTTATATATAGATATATTTATTCTTGTTTATTGTGAAAAGTAGCCCAACTGGGGACCGTTGGAAATTCTTGCAGCAGGAGCCTAATGACCTCAGGAAAAAGAAAGGGCTTTTTTTTTCCACAGATCATTCCTAACTTTTAAATGAAAAGAAACAGTCGATGACTTAAGCTTAACACCTCCTGTCACCTTGTCTCCCTTTCATTTTGATTCCCTCTGCCGTGGGTTTTCTGTCATATTTTCGACAACTCCCCCTCGGCGTCTTCCCGCGTTTGGGAATCTTAGAGCACAGCAGGAGGCCGTTGGGCCCTTCAAGCCTGCTGCTGGCTCTTTGGTAAACGTAAAGTGGCTCAAGTACCCAGAGGACCAAAAGAGGGATGCCCTCTCTCATTAGAGACATGGACGCCTAGCCTGAGGGTCACCACACCTCCAACAAAACGAGAGGCCTCTCTTCACTGGAGCTTAGGAGACTGAGAGGCAACATTAAAGAGGTTCATAAAAGGAGGTGTATGGACAGGGTTAATGGGGGGGGGGAGTGTCTCTTGCTTAGGCTGGGGGCATATTTTTAAGGTGAAAGGAGAGAGATTTAAAAGAGACACCAGGGACAAACTTTTTGACACGGAGGGTGGTTCACGTGGTGGAGTGAACTTCCTGAGGAAGTGGTCGACATGGCTACAGTTATAATATTTAAAAGCACGAATAGGAAGGGTTTGGAGGGATATGAGCCAGGAGCAGCTATTTTAGTTTGGAATTATGGTCAGCATGGACTGGTTGGACTGAAGGGTCTGTTTCTGGGCTGTATGGCTGTATGAGAGGTTGGGAGCCCCGTGGTAAGTAACCACAGACGGTGTGAGAATTGAACCCCGTGCCATAGGCATTACTGTGCATCGCCAAGCAGCTGTCCAATCAACCGAGCTACCTGACTGCCATTGCTCCTTACCTAAGACAGACCAGATTTGGTCCTTGTGCAGTTGCCTCCCCCACTCTATCCGTGAGAATTAATCCCCCTCAGATAAACGTCCATCACCCCCCCATCCCACCCCGTTGTGGTGGGGGTGGGTTGAAACGGGGGAGGGAGCTGCAGGTGGCCAGCGGACAATGGGGCAGCATGTTTTGTACGCACCAGCACCCATCGCACGGGTGTGGGGGGGTGGTGGGGGGCAGTGGGTAGGAGGACAGGAAATTGAACAGAGAGATTAGACGGTGATTGGCCCGTTTACTTCTATCAGTACCCTATGAGAGCTCCCGGACATCATTCCCAAGGCCGTTTAGTGTCTACTTTCAATAGACACACACATTCCACTTTATTTCTATCACTGCCTCCTTTCAGGGGATGAGCATTCATTACCCATCAGTAATTTCCCTTGAACAGAGTGGTTTGTTCAGGCCATTTCACCGAGCTGTTGAAAGCCAAACACGTCGCTGTGGGTCTGAACTCACATGTATGACAGATATCCCTGATCCCAGTCCTATGATCAATGCATAGGCCTCTGCTTTTTTACAATCTAACTTAACCGTTTAGGTGTGAAGCCCAATGTATCAAAGGTGACTGATACAAAGCTTGGTGGAAGTGTAAGCTCTGAGAGGGATACAGAGAAAATGCAAAGAGGTCTAGACAGGTCAAGTGTTTAGTGAAGACCTAAACAGACTTGAAATTATGGAGGGTTATAAAATCATGAGGGGGCATGCACAGGAAGGGTTTAAAGGGATATGGGCCAAATGCTGGCAAAAGGGGCTAGATTAATTCAGGATATCTGGTTTACATGGACATTGGACTGAAAGGGTCAGTTTCTTGTGTTGTACAGCTTTGTGACTCTGTAAGTGAGTACTAATGAGACATTTTGGCTGAGTGTGAGGTCATTCACTTTGGTCGTAGGAAGAGAAAAACAGACTGTTTTTGCGGGTGTATGTTCACTCGAGGAACAGATAAAGAAGCATGCAGGCTCAGCAGGTAGCTCAGAGAACCAATGGCCAGTTGTTCTTTATACAAGTAGGTTGCAGTACAAATATAAGAGAGTTTTACTACATTTGATCAGGGATTTGGTGAGACCACAGCTGACATTCTATGCATAATGTGCTGTCCATATTTGAGGGAGGATATACCTGCTTTGGACCCATTGCAGCCCAGAGTTGACTGGATTACTCTCTGGGATAATGGGGTTACCACCTCTGATCAGAGAGGTCTTGAAGGGCAGTAGATGCTCTGACCTGGAAACTCTGCATTCAAGTCCCACTGTAGATGGCCAAAGAACCCACAAACAATTTCAATCTCAATTTATAAATCCTTCCACCACTGAGGGGAGAAAGTGGCCTAGTGGAATTACAACTGGACTTTTCATCCAGAGACCCAAGAAATATTCCAGGGACCTGGGTTTTAATCTTGCCACGGCAGTTGGCAGAATTGAATTCAATAAAAATCTGAAGTTATGAGTCTAATGATGACTCTGAAATCATATCGGCAAAAACCCATCTGGTTTACTAATGTTCCTTAGAGAAAGAAACTGCCATCCTTACCTGCTCTGGTCTACATGTGACTCCAGACCCACAGCAATGTGATTGACTCTAAACTGCCCTCTGGGAAATTAGGGGTGGGGCAATAAATGCTGCCTGTTTAGCAACACCCTCATCCTGTGAATGGACTTTAAAAAAGAATTAACTTAAACATCCTCTCTACTTTGATTTTTGTCAATCCCCTTCACCATCTCTGTTCCTCAGTTGAGCCTCTTCTCATCCTTCTAAACTCGAGTGATTATAAGCCTGAACTTTCTCCTCAAAACAACCCCTTCACCTCTGGAATCAATCCTGTGAACCTTCTCTGAACTTTGTCCAATGCAGCTACATGCTTCCACAAGTAAGGGGACTGAACTAGAGAATAATCTGTTGATCATGACAACCTGCTTTCTGTTGGTTAGCCAATCCGAATCTATCTGAATCATCGCTGGGACCAGAGTCCTGAAAAATCACCAAACTAAGGCCGTACTAATAGGGCTAAGGACTAAATATTTGGAGGGCAGGGTGGGTTCAGTTGCATGGAAAATAAGAAAATCCAAGATAAAGGAGGAGGCAGGATTGTGCGTTAGTGATTTAGGTTATGAGGAAAGGTCATGATGAAGTGTGTTAATGTCATATTGCATCAAGGGACCCTAAAAGTGTGAGGAAAGTAATGGAATAAACTTAAAGTCTTTGTACCTTAATGCATGAAGCATTCAGAACAAGATAGACAAATTGATAGTGCAAATTGAGCGAAATGAATATGATCTCATTCAATACAGCGTGGAGCTGGAGGAACACAGCAGGTCAGGTAGCATCAGAGGAGCTGGAGCGTTGATGGGTTGGGACCCTTCTTCAGGACTGGGGAGGAGGAAGGGAGCTGGGAAGTCAACAGAGAGATGGAGGTAAGGGTGGCTAACATAGGTGGGATAGTGATAGGTGGATGCAGGTAGAGGTGGTGGGGATGGTCAGTGGGAAGGGTGGGGATGGATACCTGGGAGAGAAGATGGACACGTTAAGGAGGCAGGGATGGGAGGGAGGGCTTGCATGGGATGAGGCCAGGGCTGGGGATATTTTAAAACTGGTGAATTCCATGTTTAGGCTATTGGGCTCTAAGATCTCGAGACGGAACGTGAGGTGCTTTTCCTCCAGTTTGTGTGTGGTGTCATTGTGACACTGGAAGAGGCCCAGGATAGACATGTCACCCAGGAAGTGGGAGGGGGTGTCGAATATGATTTCATAGCCATTACAGAATCATGGTTATGAGGAGATTAAAACTGGCGACATAAAATTCAGGAATATTTTAACTTTCGGCGAGACAAGAGGGATTGGAAAGGTGGAAGGGTGACACTGTTAATAAACGATGAAATGAGGACAGTGTGAGAGATGATCTGGGTTTGGATGATAGAGTGTCCATTTGTCAGGGGGGTGGTGGGTAGGGGGAAGCTATATGTGAAACAGTGTATAGACCCCGCCCCCCCGCCCAAAACAGTCACGACTCTGTTACAGAAGCCGGATAATTAACAATTAATAGAAGTATGTAAAATGAATCGAATAATATTTCTTTCCCCAATGGTATTGTGGGTCAATCTGCATCCAATGGGCTGCAGTGGTTCAAGAAGGCCAGGATCCTATAGACTCTGGAACAGTCCCTGCAGATTGTAGGGTGGCTAATGTCACTCCAGTATTCACAAAGGGAGGGAAAGAGAAGACAGGGAATTATAGACCAGTAAGCCGAACGTCGGTACTGGGGAAAATTCTTGAAGCCATTATCAAAAACTTTATAACAGAGCATTTAGAAAGCAGTGCCTGGATCAGACCGAGTCAGCATGAAGGGGAAGTCATGCTTGACAATTCTGTCGGAATTCTATGAAGATGTAATGAGTAGACATGCAACTGTAGGATGAGTGACGGCCTAGTGGTATTATTGCTGGACTGTAAATCCAGAGACCCATATAATGTTTCGGGGGCCTGGGTTCAAATCCTGCCATGGCAGATGGTGGAATTTGAATTCAATAAAATGTCAGGAATTAAGAATCTAATGATGACCATGAATCCATTGTCAATTGTTGGGAAAACCCCATGTGCATCACTTTCAGGAAGGAAGCTGCCATCCTTACCTAGTCTGGTCTACATGAGACTCCAGACCCACAGCAATGTCGGTGACTGCCATTGATATGCCTACTCACCCAACCTGTTGAAAACGTCCTTGTCACAGTCCACCGTCCCATCCAACTTGGGTTTTTTGGCATTTTCTGGCACCTAGCCAGCAATGCCCTCATTAATAAATAAAGTAAAAAGTTAACAACGGGGATGCCAGTCAATGTGGTACACCTGGACTTTCAGAAAGCATTTGACAAAGTCCCATATATTGTGCAAGATTAAAGCGCAAGGGATTGGGGGGAAGTGTACTGAGATGGGTAGGAAACTGGTTGGCAGAGTGGAAACAAAGACTAAGAATTAATGGTGAGATAACAAAGTGTGGAGCTGGATGAACACAGCAGGCCAAGCAGCATCTCAGGAGCACAAAAGCTGACGTTTTGTGCCTAGACCCTTCATCAGAGAAGGGTCTAGGCCCGAAACATCAGCTTTTGTGCTCCTGAGATGCTGCTGGGCCTGCTGTGTTCATCCAGCTCCACACTTTGTTATCTTGGATTCTCCATCATCTGCAGTTCCCATTATCACTGATACAGTAGGAATTAATGGGTCCTTTTCAAATTGGCAGGCAGTTACTAGTGGAGCACAATAGGGATCAGTCATGGGACCCCAGCTTTTCACAATAAATATTAATGATTTGGGCGAGGAAGCAAAATGTATCATCTCCAAGTTTGCAGGTGGGTGGGGACTTTGTCACTTCCTCAAGGACTTCTATCAAGTGGGTAAAACATGACCTTCCCTGCACAAACCCATGTTGCCTATCACTAATAAGCCCATCTTCTTCCAAATGTAAATAGATCCTATCCCTCAGTATCTTCTTAGCAGATTCCCCACCACTGACATCAGGCTCACCGGTCGATAATTACCTGGATTATGCTTGCTGCCCTTCTTAAACAAGGGGACAACATTAGCAATTCTCCAGTCCTCCGTGACCTTAGCCGTGCTCAAGTGAGATTATTCACTTTGGAAGCAAATATAAAAAGGCAGATTTTTACCTGAGTGGCTATAAGTTGAGAGAGAGGAGTGTGAAGTGGGTCCTGGGTGTCCTTGTGCACCAGTTGCTGAAGGTAAGCATGCAGGTGCAGCAGGTGGTAAAGAAGGCAAATGGTATGTTGGCCTTCATTGTGAGAGGTTTTGAGTACAGGAGCAGGGATGTGTTGTTGCGGTTATACAGGGCCTTAGTGAGACCACACCTGGAATATTATGTGCAGTTTCGGTCTCCTTTTCTGAGGAAGGATGCTCTTGCTCTTGAGGGAGTGCAGTGAATGTTTACCAGGCAGGTTCCGGGGATGGCGGGTCTGATGTATGAGGAGAGGTTGACGAGATTAAGACTAATTTCGCTTGAGTTCAGATGAATAAGGGGGGGATCTCACAGAGACTTATAAAATTCTAACAGGACTGGACAGGGTAGATGCAGGGAGGATGTTCCTGATGGTGGGTTCCTGATGGATAGCCTGAGGATTGAGGGTGGACCATGTAGGATGGAGATGAGGAGATAATTCTTCACCCACAGAGTGGTGAGCCTGTGGAATTCATTACCACAGGAAGCAGTTGATGCCAAAACATTGAATATATTCAAGAGGTGACTAAATATAGCACTTGAGGTGATTGGGATCAAAGGTTATGGGGAGAAAGCGGGATGAGGCTGTTGAGTTGGACAATCAGCCATGATCGTAAAGAATGGTGGAGTAGGCTCGAAGGGCTGAATGGCCTCCTCCTGCTGTTCTGGGTTTCTGTCATGTTCCTACATTTCTCAGCCAGTTCACTGCCACCTTCTCGTGGGCAACCAGGGATAGATAATAAATGCCAGCCTGGTCAGCAGCGCCCCTGCCTCCCATGCATGGATTAAGCAAAACTCATTTTGTGCCAACTCTGATTGATTGGGTTAATGGTTCCTCACTTAAACTTGCCCGGCTGTTTATCTTCTCGTTACAGACCCATACGCTATCGTCTCATTCCTGCACCAAAGCCAAGCGACTGTCACGATGAAAAGCACCTTGAACCCCACCTGGGACCAGACACTCATCTTCCATGAAGTGGAGATTTTCAGTGAATCCAACATCACCACCAACACTCCTCCCAACATTGTGGTTGAATTGTATGACCATGACACCTATGTAAGTCCGATGATCAGCAGTATTTACATTGCTCATACCACATTGAAACTGACCTAATTCGTTTGGCTTGTTACACAGCTACAGGTGAAGGCTCACGGTGCTTAATGGAAGCTCAACTCCCTGGATTTTGGGGCGGCATGGTGGCTCAGTGGTTAGCAATGCTGCCTCACACGCCAGGGGCCTGGGTTCGATCCCAGCCTCGGGCGACGGTCTGTGTGGAGTTTGCACAATCTCCCCGTGTCTGTGTGGGGTTCCTGCAGGTGCTGCGGTTTCCTCCCACAGCCCAAAGATGTGCAGGATGGGTGGGTTGGCTGTGCTAAATTGACCGTAGTGTTGTGTAAATTCAGTGGGTTATAGGGGGATGGGTCTGGGTGGACGCCCTGAGGGTTGGTATGGACTTGTTGGGCAGAAGGGCCCGTTTCCACACTGTAGGGATTCTGTGATGATGAAGACCCTTCAGGCACTTCAGACTGTTACATTAGAACAGAAGAAGAGCCAGTTTTACTGCATCAGGTCCTCCAACCTTCTGTCTGTACCCCTCATGGTCTTGAAAACTTCCGTCAAATCAAATCTCCTCTTCGCTTTCTCCTGTCCAATGAAAACAATTCCAACTTCTCCAATCTGTCCTCACAAGTGAGATTCCTTATCCCTGAAACCTGTGGCATCTCGCAAGCTCAGAGGCCTGGAAATCAAACGCCACAATTTCTGACACTGAAATAAAACAAGCAACAGTGGATCCTGGAAATCTGAAACAAACAAAGAGAATGCTGGAAAGAATGGCTGGCAGCATCTGTGGAAAGAGAAACAGAGTTAAAGCTTTGTGTCAAGTGACCCTTCATCAGAACAGAATTCAACAAAAGGCTTGGTTAAAGGTGACCATGATCGATTGTTGTGAAAACCCATCTGGATCAGTAATGACCTTTTGAGTAAGTAATCCACCTTGCTTTCCTGGTCTGGCCTATACGTGGCTCCAGACCCATAACACTTCTAATTCCCTCACAGGATGATTTCCTGTCTCCAATCACCCAGAGGGCAGTTGCTGTGGGTCTGGAGTCACACGCAGGCCAGACCCAGGTAAGGATGGCAATTTCCCTTCCATGGTCATCATGTGACTTTAAATTCCAGATTTTAATCAATTTCAAATTCCACCATCTGCCCTGGCAGGATTTGAACCTGGACCCCCAGGACATTGCCTGGGTCTCTGGATTAATAGTGCAATGATAACAGCGCTAGGCCATTGCCTTCTCTATTGTGGTTGCATCTCAGCTCCCCTCTGAAAATGCTGAGCAACATTGATACGACAGCTATGCCAAAAATTGGAGAGCTATCTCTCAGATCATTGAGGAACACCATGACACAGTTGTAATCGCACAATCACACTTGACAAACAATGACCCAAGGCACCATTACCATTCTTGGTTGAGTACTTTCTCTGCAGAGGTGGTGGTACAGTGGAATACACTCAAGAAGCATGACACCATCCAGGTCAAAACACTTGATTGGCACCACACCCACAAGTATCCACTCCCTCCCCCACCGACACTCAGTAGCAGCAGTGTGTACTATCTACAAGATGCGCTGCAGAAATTCACCAAAGATCCTCAGACAGCACCTTCCAAACCCACGACCACTTCCATCTAGAAGGACAAGGGCAGCAGATACACGGGAATATCACACCCTGCAAGCTCCCCTCCAAGTCACCCACCATCCTGACTTGGAAATGCACCATAGATTCATAGTCATATAGTCATACTGCGCAGAAACAGGCCCTTCAGCCCAACACACCAATGCTGACCAAGTTTCCCAAACTGAACCAGTCCCACTTTCCTGTATTTGACCCATATCCCTCTAAACCTCCTATTATAAGGTCTTATTGCTGTTCCTTCATTGTCGCTGGATCAAAATCCTGGAATTACCAATCTACAACAACATTGGATCAGCTGTTATAAATATTTTTGTGGCATCCCAGCCAATGAATGTAAATTCTGGAATCTCAACCTTTGTATTTTTTTAGTATTTCGGGGAATTGGCACCAATGTGTAACCACTTGCTTCATGGAAGAATTTCTTGAAGCAAAGATCTGCATGTTATTTCTCTGCATTTTACAAATTCCCCACCACAGAGTGTTTACCGAGTGAGGGTTGGCCATGGTCTCAGCATTCCTTTTGATGGGACCACAGTGTCGGTAAAGCGCAGGTTATAGCCCGACACTGAGACAGCTTCGAGCGGGCCTGGAGCGCGGTGCATGTGTCAACAGTGAAATAATATATTACCTCCCTGGTGTGAGAGGAATTTCCCAGTCACTCATCCAGAGGCTGACAGCGGAATTAGGGGAATGCATGGAAAAGTCAATGGAGCCAATGATAAGTATTAGCTTTCTTCTTTCACCCTGGTGCAGAGCACTGGTTGGATCACAGCTGGAGGACTCTTTAGAGTTCAATGAACCATGCATTCACCAGGAGATGCATCAGTTACTAGCTGGGCCACCACTTCTTGCCCATCCCAAGTTGCCCCTTGAAGAGGTGATGGAGAACTGCCTTCCTGCAGTCCATGTGCTGTGGGTTGACCCACAATGTCCTGATGGAGGGAATCCCAGGATTTGTACCCAGCGACAGTGAAGGAACGGCGATACATTTCCAAGTCAGGATGGTGAGTGATTCGGAGGGGGACCTGTCCATAATGCCTTCCTGTGTATCCATGACCTTGGATCTCTTGGACAATGATGGGGAATCATCAAAATAATGAGTTCACAAAGGGACAGTTTGCTTCCTGGTCTAATATTCCCAAATCAGAACATGGTGGCAACCGGTGAGAATGTAGGCATTGAGCAACTAAGCAGCACAATGATAAATAAAGGAGGTGCTTTAAAAAAGCAGGTAGAACTCCAGCGAGAGAAATTGCCAGGCCCAAATAGGATGCATCTGTGATTGCTGAGAGAGTTAAGGGAGCAGATTGTGGAGTGGTTGACAGAAATATTCCAGACCCGCCCAACATCCCAGGGGTTTGGAAGATTGCAAATGTTTTAACTAGTGTTTAAGAAAGGGTCAAAAAGAAAACCCAGGAAATGACCGATATCAATAATCAGAAAACTGATGGAAGCCGTAATACTTCATAAGGTAAATGTACACTTTGAGAAAAATAACTTAAAACTAAGCAGCCAACATGGCTTTGTTCAGAGCAGGTCATTTCAGATAAATTTAATGGAGTTCTTGGATGAGATGACACAGATAGTGGATGAGGGCAGTGCTGTGAATGTTGTAGATTTGGACTTTCAGAAGCGTTTGGTATGGTGCCATGTAGCAGGACGTTTTGTAGAATGGAATATGGAATATTCTTCATTTTCATGTGTACTCTGTTGTAGAAGTGAAGCGAAAAGTCTTTACAATGTGCACCCCTTATGGTGATATCTCGGGTACAAGCGTAACTGCAGGTACAGGAACGAATCTTCAACACGGCACAGGAATACAAAGTGGTTGCATTCCTTTACAGAGCTTCAAAATAATTGTTAAAGGATTGACATTACAGCCGTGTAAAAAATTGCAAATACACATTATGTTGTAACACAGGGCCTGACGCCCCACCCACACCAGGACCCATTCCAACAGCTGAAGCCCACTCTGCTCCAAAATTCCAGTGTGCTCCATACTGGCACTCAGCTGCTTCAAGGTCAGATCCAGAACTTGCTCCCCTCGCATTGCTCCAGGACTCGCTCCCCTTTCGCAGCTCCAGGACTCGCTCCCCTTTCGCAGCTCCAGGACTCGCTCCCGTCGTTCTGCTCCAGGACTCACTCCCCTTGCGCTGCTCCAGGACTCGCTCCCGTCGTTCTGCTCCAGGACTCACTCCCCTTGCACTGCCCAAGGACTCGCTCCCGTCGTTCTGCTCCAGGACTTGCCCCCATTGTTCTGCTCCAGGACTCGGTCCCCTCGCGCTGCTCCAGGACTCGCTCCCGTCGTTCTGCTGCAGGACTCGCTCCCCTCGTGCTACCCCAGGACTCGCTCCCGTCATTCTGCTCCAGGACTCACTCCTGTCGTTCTGCTCCAGGACTCGCTCCCCTCGCGCTGCTCCAGGACTCGCTCCCGTCGTTCTGCTCCCGGACTCGCTCCCGTCGTTCTGCTCCAGGACTCGCTCCCGTCGTTCTGCTCCAGGACTCGCTCCCCTCGCGCTGCTCCAGGACTCGGTCCCCTCGTGCTGCTCCAGGACTCGCTCCCGTGGTTCTGCTCCAGGACTCACTCCTGTCGTTCTGCTCCAGGACTCGCTCCCCTCGCGCTGCTCCAGGACTCGCTCCCGTCATTCTGCTCCAGGACTCACTCCTCTCGTGCTGCTCCAGGACTTGCTCCTGTCGTTCTGCTCCAGGACTCGCTCCCCTCACGCTGCTCCAGGACTCGCTCCCGTCGTTCTGCTCCCGGACTCACTCCCATCGTTCTGCTCCAGGACTCGCTCCCCTCACGCTGCTCCAGGACTCGCTCCCCTCGCGCTGCTCCAGGACTCGCTCCTGTCGTTCTGCTCCAGGACTCACTCCTGTCGTTCTGCTCCAGGACCCGCTCCCTTTGCGCTGCTCCAGCAGATAGGAAAAGGATAGATCAGGGTACTTTCTAGTGGTACAAAGTTAAATACAGTGGATATCCAACAAGATTTGGGGGTTCAGATACACAGCTCTTTAAAATGTCACAATCAGGTGCAGAAAATAATCTAGAAATGCTGGTCTTTATATCTCAAGGACTGGAGTACAAGGGTGCAGACGCAATGCTGCATTTATACAAAACCTTGGATAGACCCGACCCCACCTGGAGTACTGTGAGCAGATTAGGGCACCACACCTGAGGAAGGATAGGTCGGCTTTGGAGGGAGTACAATGCAGGTTTGCAGGAATGATATCAGAGATAATGGGAACTGCAGATGCTGGAGAATCCAAGATAATAAAATGTGAGGCTGGATGAACACAGCAGGCCAAGCAGCATCTCAGGAGCACAAAAGCTGACGTTTCGGGCCTAGACCCTTCATCAGAGAGCTGCTTGGCCTGCTGTGTTCATCCAGCCTCACATTTTATTATCTTGCAGGAATGATCCCTGAACTTAAGGGGGTTACGTTATGTGGTGAGATTATGCAAAGTAGGCCTGTTTTCTCTACAATTTAGAAGGCTAAGGGGTGATATATTCTTAGCCTTCACGATGTTAATAGGAGAAGGCAGGGTCGATAACGATAAACTATTCCCACTGGGTGGGGATTCTAGAATGAGGGACAGACCAATCAGGAGAGATGTTAGGAAACATTTCTACATCGATAGGGTTGGAGAGGTTTTGAACGCTCTTCCATAAATGGCAATGGATCTTGGATTAGTTGTTAATTTTAAATCTGAGATCGCTTTGAAAACTAAAGGGATATGTCAAACGTATGTATGTGGCATTTGGCCAAATATCAGTCATTATCTCAGTGGAACAGACTCGAGGGGCTGAATGGCCAGCTCCTGTTCCTATATTCTTAGAATGAAAGGATGAACAGATTGGGCAGATGGATGAATATGTTTATTCCCCTTTTCTCTCTCTCTCCTTCTCTCTCTCTGACCCCAGGGAGCTGATGAGTTTATGGGGCGATGTATCTGCAGACCATCTCTTGAAGCCTCTCCAAAGTTGGCGTGGTACCCAGTGAGAAGGGGCAACAGAAATGCAGGGGAACTTCTGGCTGCCTTTGAGCTCATTCCACGAGAGAAGGTACGTGAAACATAAAATCAAACAGCCTTAACTCCAGACGTGCACCAAAATGTAGCTTTAACACCGTGATTCAACACAAGAATGCATGTTTCATGACATTTCACAGGGGCATCATTAGAAAAGAACCCTTACAGTGTGTTAGAGCTCAGTTATCACCATTTTGCTTTGGCCTAGGAGTTGCAAAATTATCTTCCAATTCTTCCTCTCCCCTGTGCAGTGGGAAGTCCGCTCTGTTTATATCACACAACACCAGGTTATGGTTTATTTGGAATCACACAAGCTTTCGAAGAGCAGCCCCTCCATCAGGCGCAGTGAGAGAGCAGGGCACACAGAGACAGAGTTTATAGGCAGAGAGATCAAAAGACCACAAAACTGGTGTGAGTGGAGAATCCGAGATAACAAGGTGTGGAGCTGGATGGACACAGCAGGCCAAGCAGCATCTCAGGAGCAGGAAGGCTGGCGTTTCAGGTCTGGAACCTTCTTCAGAAATGGGGGAAGGGAAGGAGGATCTGAAATAAATAGGGAGAGACGGGGAGGCGGATAGAAGATGGATAGAGGAGAAGATAGGTGGAGAGGGGACAGACAGGTCAAAGAGGCGGGGATGGAGCCAGTAGAGGTGAGTGTAAGTGGGGAGTTAGGGAGGGGATTGGTCCGTCAAGGGAAAATGACAGGTCGAGGGGGCGGGAAGAGGTTAGTAGGTAGGAGGTGTGTGTGTGTGTGTGTGTGTGTGTGTGTGTGTGTGTGTGTGTGTGTGTGTGTGTGTGTGTGTGTCTGTCTGTCCGTGTGTGTGTGTGTGTGTGCATGTATCTGTGTATCTGCTTGTGTGTGTGTGTGTATGTCTGTGTGTGTGCTTGTGTCTGTGTGTGTGTCTGCGTGTCTGTGTGTGTGTGTGTTTATCTCATAAATTCCAGCTTTGGGAATAAAACCAGCCTGATTCCAGGCTAAAATGCTGAGACAGATTCTGAACAAAGCCTCACACCAACAATTCAGTGCCTCACCCTTTTGTATATTCCTGTGGCTCTCCCTGGTCGTCATGACAGCCCAGTGCTGATATTGACTTTATAAACACTTTCCACACCGTCTAACACTCCTGGTCACCTGCAGAGACTTATCAGCCTGGCAGTGCACTCACATCAGTTGTATGGTCTTTTGACTCTCTGCCCTTGATCTCTCTGCCTATAACCTCTGTGTCTGTGTGCCCTGCTCTCTCTCTGCACCTGACAAAGGGGCTGCGCTCTGAAACCTTGTGTGATTCCAAATAAACCTGTTGGTCTATAATGTGGTGTTGTGTGATTTCTGACTTTGTCCATCCTGGCCCAACACCAGCACCTCCACATCATGGCTCCTGGTACTTACAACATCTGCCCTGGCATATCCGAATTGTGGCTGCCATTTTTGCCAAGGTAAGAATTCCATGATGGTTCTGAATGCAACTCAAGATAATTTTTATTCATTTCCATGGCATGGGTGTCCATGGCTGGGCCAACATTTATTGCCCCATCCCTAATTGCCCCTTGAGAAGGTGGGGGTGAGCTGCTTTCCTGAACCACTGCAGTCCTCCTGCTGTGGGTTGACCCACAATGGCCTTAGGGACGGAATTCCAGGATTTTGACCCAGCGAAAGTGAAGGAAGAGCAATATATTTCCAAGTCAGGATGGTGAGTGGCTCGGAGGAGAACTTGCAGGGGGTGATGTTCCCATGTATCTGCTGCCCTTGTCCTTCTCGATGGAAGTGGTTGTGGGTTTGGAAGGTTGTATCTGAGATAATGGGAACTGCAGATGCTGGAGAATCCGAGATAACAAGGTGTGGAGCTGGATGAACACAGCAGGCCATGAAGGTGCTGCCTGAGGATCTTTGGTGAGTTTCTGCAGTGTATCTTGTAGATAGTACACACTGCTGCTCCTGAGCGTCGGTGGTGGAGGGAGTGGATGCTTGTGGATGTGATGCTAATCAAGCGGCTGCTTTGTCCTGGATGGTGTTGAGCTTCTTGAGTGTTGTTGGGGCTGCCCCCATCCAGGCAAGTGGGGAGTATTCCATCACACTCCTAACTTGTGCCTTGCAGATGGTGGGCAGGCTTTGGGGAGTCAGGAGGAGAGTTACTTGCTGCAGGATTCCTAGTATCTGGCCTGGCTCTGGTGTTTATTGGAGAATCTAGTTCAGTTTCTGGTCATTGTTATCCCAGGATTTTGATAATGGGGGTTCAATGAAGATAGTGCCATTGAATATCAAGGGATATCAAGACTGTCTCTTATTGGAGAAGGCATAGTTTGGTACATGAGGGGCCTGAATGCTGATTGCCACTTGTTGGCCCAGCCTGGATATTGTCGAGGTGTCAGTGGGCATGGTTATGTTTGTGCACACGACAAGATTTCCCGTTGCTAATCCTCGGGCAGCTCCTTAGCCTGTTTCCTCAATCCCCAACTTACAAAGCTGTCTCCTGAAGGGAAACCTTTCCTCGCAAAATCACATGGCGACTGTTTGGCCCATCATGTCTGTACTGGCCCTCTGAATGAGTCTTTGACTTCTCCTGCCCTTTCCCCTTAACCAGCACATTGTTACCGTTTATAAAACCTTACTTCCCGAATGCCTCAATTGTACCTGTCTCCGCCACATTCTAATGTTACATTTGTCAACTTCGCAAATCACTTTAAATCTCTCATTGTAAGATGTTCACTACGAACACAAATCGGGTATAAGTTACAAAATCCACAACCAGCACTAATTTCCCCGTCTTCTTAAAGAGTAGGATACAGATGAGAATCTGATTTCATTGTTTTTTGTTTTCTTTGTCTTACAGCGTACAGTGCATCGTATTCCTGGTGTGAAGGTATGATCAAAGGAGAATGTTGCCCATCAACAAACTGATGCTGTACCACAGTAAAGCTCCCTCTACACTGTCCCCCATTAAACACTCCACGGACAGGTATAGCACAGTGTTAGATACAGAGTAAACTTCCCTCTACACTGCCCCCATCAAACACAACCAGCACAGGGACAGCACAGGGTTAGATACAGAGTAAAGTTCCCTCTACACTGTGTCCATCAAACACTTTCAGGACGGGGACAGCACAGGGTTAGTTACAGATCCTCTCTTTTGTTCCAAAGCTGAAGAATTGCAATCCGTTTTTCTTGCAAAAGAATATTAACATCTCAATTATTTCCAAGTTGAAGAGCCTATTGTTTTATTCCATACCCCTCAGAAGTGCAGGCTCTGCTTCTGTCCCCCGACATCTCCCGTTCCTCTGCTCTCTCTCCTTCGGCTTCCAACAATAACAGCGATACACAGGGTCTTTCTTCTGTCATTTCCTATTTAGCTGAATGGCTGGTAACTGGAGAAGTTTCCTGAAGGGGAGGTCTCGAGATGTTGGGGCTTGGTCAAGGCGGTCACCTGAGGGACAATGTGCAGCAGAGCAGCGGAAGTGAGACAGTGCGTTCGACTGTCGTCGCTCTGCTGTGCAGCTCATCCTCTCACTGATGACAAAAATAGCACCCTGTGGGACCAAGATTTCATCCTGTGAGGGCAAGTTGTGGTACGGTGTGCTAGTCATACTCTTTGAGATCCATTGCACAGAAAAAGGCCCTTTGGCCCATCAAGCCTGTGCTGGTCAATAGCAGCCACCTAACAGTTCTAACCCAATTTTCCAGCCACGTGTGCCTTGCACATCTAAATACTTCTCTCCCACCCTTCCAGCCAGGGAGTTCCAGATTCCCAAAACTCTCGAGGTGAAAACATTTCCCCCCGCCATCCCCTCTGAACCCCCTACCCCTTACCTTCAATCTGTGCCTCCAGTCTTTGATCCCTCTATGGAGGAGATGTACAGTTTCCTCTCCACCCTGTCAGTGGCCTGCATTACCATTTCCATCGTGTTGTGCCAACTTTGAATCCAACATCTGTCCTGCAGAGAAGCAGGTCTATCACTGCATCGTGTCTCATTCGAAGAGGCCCCTCGTCAGTCCCATTCCCACCGTCTTTCACCATCTTCCTGTAGTTGCTTCTCTTTGAGTCTTTTTCCAATTTTGTTCTGAGTGTTATTATTGAATCTGCACCCACTGACCCCTGACCATACCAAATCCCAACTGCTGTTTGTAAATCATCACCTCGAGTCTGCGTTTCTCTGGAAATCAAACCTTCAGTTGTTAGGAAGCATTTATGTTTCTTAACCATTCGGGAATTTACATGTCTCTGTCCGATCTGCTCTTGGTGCGATTTGAGTAGGAGGAAGGTTTGTTTTCATTCATTCATGGGATGTGGGCATCACTGGGTGAACCAGCATTTATTGCACATCCCGAGTTGCCCCTTGAGAAGGTGGTGATGAGCTGCCTTTAACCCATTTAGCGCGGGGTTTATCCAGAGAGCTCGTGGTTCCACCTTCACCAGAATGTGTGAGACGCTGGCTCAGCGAAAGGGCTGGTGGTCATGGTGTAAAATTCGTGGTGTTGGTTGCACGCTAACTCTTCTTTCCTTTCATCTCTTCCCAATCTGTGAACGGTGCTGCCAACCCCGAAGGAGGAATTTAGCACACTGAAGGAGGTAAGGATAACATACCTACCATCTCTGTGTGGTCTGTCACTTTGCTTGGTTGATGTTGGGTTTGGGGAGTTAATTCGACTTGGAAGGAATGGAGAGAGATTAGCCACTTGTTGGTCACTGGCAGACCAGATGGGCTGAGTGGCCTTGCCTCACATCCGGGCGGTATAGATTTACGCAGGATCAGTTCCCCTACTCTAGGTTGAAAGGGAAACTCAAAAGGGTGCAGAAAAATTGCTAGGCGAGGCTGAACAGACTGGGGCTATTTTCCCTGCAGTCGGAGGCTGAGGGGTGACCTTATCGAGGTTTATAACGTCATGAGGGGCGTGGATAGGGTAAATACGTAAGGTCTTTTTCCTCTAGGGGAGGAGAGCCCAAAACTAGAGGGGCATAGGTTTAAGGTGAGAGGGGAAAGATTTAAAAGGGACCTATGGGGCAACTTTTTCACACAGAGGGTGGTGTGTGTATGGAATGAGCTGCCAGACGGTGTGGTGGAGGCTGGTACAGTTACAACATTTCAGAGGAATCTGGATGGACACATGAAGAGGAAGGGTTTAAGAGGCAAATGCTGGCAAGTGGGATTAGAATAAACTAGGCTGTCTGGTTGGCATGAACGAGTCGGACCAAAGGATCTGTTTCAGCGCTGTACACCTGTATGACTCTGTGACTCTAAGTGGTGTTTTGTGATGGATGGTGATGAGAGAGGAAGAGGGTGAATTTCATTGTAATGTGGTCACATCATCGCCATTGGAGCGTACTCTGAGATTACAGAAAGGAGGAAATGAAAGGGAAAAACCAAGATAGAGTTGCTTTTCTTCTCAATGTAGTCATTGCTGTACCTACCTGGAGGATGAAGAGGTATTAAATATCCTTAAAGTCAGTGATATTGATTTGGCTATTCCAGAGAGTCCTAAAGAGCTAACCACACTCCTGTGGATCTGTTGTAAGACATAGCCACATAACCACAGAGGAAATGTGCTCATGTCTTATTTCGTTTTGAATGACCCGGGAACATTTAGTTCTCCAATGTTTTCTCCATGGCAACACGTTAGCCAATTGGAGCAGAGAGACTGACCAATCAGCACCCTCTTCTCCTCTCGGGTAATTTGGTGTGATAGTTTGAAGTTTGACAGGCATACATTCTGATGAGTTAAGAGGAGAAGAATAATGTAGCTGCAGAGGCCAGGGGAGGCAATGGTCAAGTGATAATGGGAACTGCAGATGCTGGAGAATCCAAGATAACAAAGTGTGGAGCTGGATGAACACAGCAGGCCAAGCAGCATCTCAGGAGCACAAAAGCTGACGTTTCGGACCGAGACCCTTCGCCCGAAACATCAGCTTTTGTGCTCCTGAGATGCTGCTTGGCCTGCTGTGTTCATCCAGCTCCACACTTTGTTATCGAGGCAATGGTCAAGTCAAGTTATCAGTGGACTGTTAACCCAGAAACTGCAGTAATATTCCAGCAGCTAGTGTTCAAATCCCACCATGGTAGAATTTGAATTCAATGAAGAATCTGGAATTAAGAGTCCTTAATGATGACAGCTATGCAATTTTTGTTGGGTAAAATTCCACCTGGTTCACTAATCTCCTTTAGGGAAGGAAACTTCCATCCTTGCCTGGTCTGGATTACATGTGACTCCAGGCCTACAGCAATGTGGCTGACCTCTAAGTACACTCTTGACATTGCCCACATCCCATGAATGAACTAACCAAAAAAAAATATTATGGGGAACCTTGACCAGCAGATGAGAGAGAAGGCAGTAGGAGTCACAATGGTCATTTTGGTGGGGACTTAAGTTATGCTAGTATGGGCTGCTTGGCAGAAAGGCCTGTATGTAAGATAAGAAGGTGTAGAGCTGGATGAACACAGCAGGCCAGGCAGCATCAGAGGAGCAGGAAAGCTTACGTTTCGGGTTTGGACCCTTCTTCAGAAAAGGGTCCAGATCTGAAACGTCAGCTTTCCTGCTCATCTGATGCTGCTTGACCTGCTGTGTTCATCCAGCTCCACACCTTGTTATCTCAGATTCTTCAGCATCTGCAGTTCCTGCTGTCTCCAAGGCCTGTGTCTATGTAGTATACCCGATGTAACCCTGTGTAAGTACATTCTTCAGAGTGTAGGAGAATGAGGGGGACAAGGATTGTATCCCCTGCAGCAGAACCAGCAGATTATAGTCTCAGGTTAAAATCTGAGTAACTGAGGTGAGAAGAATTTTAAATTCATTCAAAGAGCTGTCTGTCTTCAGAAGTCTTTGCCTTGGAGAGTTATGGATATCAATTCCTGAAACGTTAACTCTGCTTTCTCTGCACAGAAGCAGCCAGACCTGCTGATTTTCTCCAGCCATTTCTGTTTCCATTTCTGATTTCCAGCATTCACAGTTCTTCTTTTGTGTGTGTGTATGTGTGAATACCAAATGGTGAGGATATTTCAGTCGGTGGTTCGTAGATTTTTATTTTGTTACTAACCGAAGATGGTAGTGAATGTTTGAGCAAGCTGAAGGGGTCAAACTCCTCTTTGATGGGATGATTGGGCTGTGCCCTTCTGGATTATTTTGTGGCATCTTTCTGCCTGGCAAGACAGTGCGCCATGCCATGGTGAGTAACACTGAGCACCTCCCCCCCACGCTGTCAGGGAGGGGGTGTCCCCAACGTAGACATCATGACTGTGGACACTGACCAACCTTTGGCAAAGTTGAGGCAGGTGTGGGCTCTGGGTCTGTACATCATGGAGTGGTTTGCATATGGAGATGTTTCCACTTGTAGGGGAGACGAGGACCAGAGGGCCCAGCCTCAGAGTGAAGGGACAGCCCTTTAGAGCTGAAGTGAGGGGGAATTTCTTCAGCCAGAGGGTGGGGAACCTGTGGAGCTTATTGCTGCAGAGGGCTGTGGAGGACAAGTCACTGAGTGTATTTAAGACAGAGATAGAGAGGTTTGTGATCAGTAAGGGAATTGAACGTTACAGGGAGAAGGCAGGAGAATGGGGTTGTGAAACGTATCAGCCATGATTAAGTGACAGAGCAGACTTGATGGGCCGCATGGCCTTATTCTGCTTGTGTTGCTTATAGACTTATAGGCTGCAACTTAGGGAGAATTTCTTCTGGTTCTGCATGTGCCATCAGGTCAGTCTATAAGAATGACAGAAATAGGATGATGTGCAGGCCTCTCTGCCACTAGAGGGGAGGTGATGGCCTAGTGGTATTATCGCTGGACTATTAATCCAGAGACACAGAGAATGTTCTAGGGACCCGGGTTCGAATCCTGCTGTGACAGATGGTGAAATCTGGTTTCAATAAAATTTCTGGAATTTAGAATCTAGTGATGACCATGATTGACCAGGAGTCAATTCTTGGGGAAAATCACATCTGGTTCACTAATGCCCTTTAGGGAAGGAAACTGCCATCCTTACCTGGTCTGGCCTACATGTGACTCCAGACCCACAGCAATGTGGTTGATTCTTAACTGCCCTCTGGGCAATTAGGGATGGGCAATAAATGCTGCCTGGTCAGCGATGCCCTCATCCCGTGAATGAATAATACAAAATGAATATTTGGTCATTTTCCTCGACTCTGCCTGCCTGTCTTCACTTTATACACCTTCATTCTGCTGGTATCCATAAATCTCAGATGGAAGGTCAATGCACATCCACAGCTATGCAGAGCAGACATTTCCGAAGATACTGAGCATTCTCCACTTGAAGAAATCTCTCCTCATTCTCAGTCTGAAGTGATGTCCTCACATTGTGAGACTAGCTCCACAGCCACCCAGCAGCCTCACAGTGCCAGGGACCCGGGTTCGATTCCAGCCTCGGACGACTGTCTGTGTGGAGTTTGCACGTTCTCCCCGTGTCTGCGTGGGTTTCCTCTGGGTGCTCCGGTTTCCTCCCACAGTCCAAAGATGTGCAGGCTAGGTGGATCGGCCATGCTAAATTGCCTGTAGTGTTCAGGGGTGTGTGGGTTACGGGGGACGGGTCTGGGTGGGGTGCTTCAAGGGCCGGTGTGGACTTGTTCGGCCAAAGGGCCAGTTTCCACACTGTAGGGAATCTAATCTAACCTGCTGTTGGAATTTTATATGTTTCCATGATGGGGGCGCTCTCAAATCCTCCTTACTGCCTCCTGGAACCACCTCGCATTGACTCCAGCACAAAATCCTCTTCCTGCATGGCCACACCAATACCAGCAGGGGGCAGCAATGCTCTTTGTGTGGAGCAGGACGCAAACAGTTTGCATTTGAGATGGAAAACTGGATTTGGAGCGGGACACTACCTCGGATGGATTTGACGGATGGCCTAGAAGTAGTAGACAGCAGGGCTGGGAAGGGTGGTGAGCAAGGCTAAGGGGATACTTGCTTCATTGACCGGGGCTTGTATTGTAGGAACAATGAAGCCATGGTGCAATGTTATAAAACATTGGATAAGTCCCAGCTGAAGGACTGTGCGCAGTTCATGTCTCCGTGCTTTCGCAGTTGAGAGAGTGCAGAGGAGATTCACCAGGATGTTGACTGCATTGGAGAGCCCTCGGTTATCAGGAGGGAGCGTGTAGGCTGGGTTTATTTTCCTTGAGGAAGAGGAGGATGAGGTGGGGGCAGGGAGGAGTCAGGTTGAGGGATACAAAATTATGAGACATAGAGACAGAGTAGATCATGAGAATGCTTTCCCCATGGCAGACGTCTCTAAGACCAGAGGGCAGAAGTTTAAGGTGAGCAGCAAGTGGTTTCGGAGGAGATCTGAGAACGAATTATTTTCATGCAGGTGGTGGTAGGAATATGAAACATGAGAGGCTGATGCTGACAGGTCCTCTCCTAATATTTAAGAAGCATCTGGATGTGCCCCTTGAAATGCTGGGGCACAGCAGGCTGTGGATCAAGTGCAGGCAAATGGGATTAGTATCATTTGGTGTTTGTTGGCTTGCATTGATACGATGGACTGAAGGGCCTGTTTCTATGTAAAAACTGAAAGAACAGCGGATGCTGTAAATCAGAACTTGCTGGAAAAGCTCAGCAGGTCTGGCAGCACCTGCAGAGAAAAAAATCAGAGTAAACATTTCAGGTCCAGTGAACCTTCCTCAGGACATACGCGGAACATTAACTCTGATTTTCCCATCACAGATGCTACCAGACCTTGTGAGCTTTTTCAGCAACTTCGGTTTTGGGCCTATTAATGTGCTCTGATATGAGCAATAGTGGTTGTAAATGCTTGGCAAGGCTGGTATTTGGAGTGGGGCCTTGGCATTGGGGGTAGGTTTGAGGAGCAGTCGATAGTTACAGCCACAATGGAGAGGTGAGGGTTATCGAAACCAAAGGGCAGGTGGTAGTTTGAAACATTGCCTTGTATATTGTGTCTCAGGAGGTGGGCATCGCTGCCCAGCATTAATGACCCTGTGAGCGGCTCAGCAGGGCATTCCAGTGGCACAGAATTCCACACGACTCTCTGGATAAAGACATTTCATCTGCCCCTATCCCTTAGCCCCCTTACCCAACAGGGACCTCCCAATCTCCATCTGGAGAATCCCAACTGACCCCCTGGAGCTGCAGATCTCAGGAGTTGGTTCCGGGGTTGTGGGGGGTGGGGGGGGGATGTGTGGGGGCTGCGGGGAGAGTTCCACGTGCATGTGAATAAAAGTTCTTCACCCTTTCCCTCCTCAGTGTTTCTAGCTCTGAAGCTTGAGATGAAGCAGCCCCTTTAATTAAAACCAGGGAGGTGTTTGCTGTTTAATGAGAGGCGAGTGCCTAATGAAAGGGAAAACACACTCCTGCAAGTTTGCCTGGAGGGATTGTGTCGAGCTGTGATCAGCCGTTTACGAGGGGCTGAGGCCTGGGCTGGAGACGGGGGCTTTGGACCTTTGCCAGACCCCTCGGCGTGTAATTTAAACTGGGGGACAGGGAGAGGCTTTCCAGCACCTAGAACCTTGCAATGGACAAAATCTGCATCCTCCCCCCAACCCGGGAGAAACACCAAACCTTCTGAAACTTTCCCTGGCGTCTCCAAGAATTCCAGATGCATTGTGCCCAGAGGTAGAAAGGAGATAGAAATGTCATTGGGAGTGTTCATGGAGCATGCTCATTCTCGAGCTCCTCTTCCCTTTATTTGACCGTTTTTGTTGGCCGTGGTGGGGGAAGGGGAGCGGAGAGGATGGTGGTGGAGAATTAAGTGGAGGAGACAAGAGGGCAAAATATGTGGCGATCAGAATTGACAATGCTCCCCATTCAGCCCTTCAAATCTGCTCCACCATTCGATCACAGCTGTATATTCCTCAACCACATTCTCTTGGCTTCGTTCTGTAACTCTTGACCCCGTTACTGATCAATCACCTATCTCCCTCTGTCTGAAATACTCAATCACTTGGCCCCCACATCCCTCTGCAGCAATGAGTTCCACAGATTCCCTCCCCACCCAGGCTGAAGAAACTCCCCCTCATCTCAATTCCAAAGGGTTGTCCCCTCACTCTGAGGTCTTCTCCCCATCCACTCTATCCAGGCCTCTCAGTGTTCTGTAAGTTTCAATCAGACCCCCCCACCTCCCTCATCCTTCCAGACTCCATCCAGTACAGACCCAGAGTCCTCAACCGCTCCTGCTATGACAAGTCCCTCATCTATGGGATCATTCTTGTAAATCTCCTCTCCAGTGCCAGCACATCCTTCCTTAGATATGGGGCCCAAAACTGCTCATAAATCCATCTAAGCTATGTCAACCGCCCTCCCCTCATGTACACACATTGCCGCCTCCTGGAAAAGTTCCAGCAGATATGACAGGTATAACTTCTCTCTGACAAAGCCATGCTGACTATTCCTGATCAAACTTTGGCTTTTAATGTTCTCCTTCACTATTCTCTCCAATAGTTTGTCTCCCACTGATGGCTTGTAGCTCCCCGGTCTATCCCTTTTACCCTCCAGGAACCACGTGAGCTGTTAACGAGCCCTGTGGCACCTCCCCATGACCGGAAAGGAATTAGACATTTGGGTTGGTCCCCCCCCCCACCCCCTTGACTCCCAGCCTGGGCTGTTGGGGTGACCATTGTGCCCAAGGTGGCGGTACTCAAGGGGTTTTGAGAGAGTAGATGTTGAGAAACGAGAAAGAAACTAAAGAACTGCAGATGCTGGAAATCAGAAATTGTTGGAGAAACTCAGTAGGTCCGGCAGCATCCGTGGAGAGAAAGCAGAGTTCACGTTTCAGGTCCAGTGACCCTTCTTCGGAACTCAAAGGAGAGGGACTCACTGGACCCGAAACGTTAACCCTGTTCCTCTCTCTCCAGTGATGCTGCCAGACCGGCTGAGTTTCTGTGAATTTCGGCGGATGCTGAGAATCGGTTTCCTGGATGGGAGAGAGAAGTGCAATTGAGATGGGGGCAGCTTTGAAAGTGAAACTGGTGAGGAATTTCCTCCCTGAGAGAGTGGTCTCCTTGTGGAATCCTGCTCCCTGGATGAACAGTGACGGGCTGGCTTAGTCTTATTTGTGAAGGGGAGGAGGGATAGAGGATGAAGAGCTGAGAGAGGGAGGAGGAATGGAGGGCTTTTGACAGCGGACAGGCTTTGGGGAGTCAGGAGGTAAGATACTTGCCACAGTATTCCTCACCTCTGACCTCCTCTTGTCGTCACTGTTTACTGTTTACATGGGTAATCCAGTTGAGTTTCTGGTCAATGGGATGCCCCCTGGATATTGATAGAGGGGGGAATTCAGTCATGATAACACCTATCGAATGTCAAGGTGCAAGGACGGAGATCGCTGGAGAAACTCGGTGGTTCTGTCAGCATCTGTGGGAGGACGGCAGAGTTAACACGTTGAGTGCCTGAGCCTTTAGCAGCTCGCCCGAGCCATCTTCCATTTCTCGGGTGGTCTAACAGGGACCGGTGCCCGCAGGGGCACCATGTGCAAAACTCTGGAAGTGAGGCAGGGGGGGAGAAGGTACCCAATGCTGCCCTCACTCTAAAGGTCTCCTTTGTGTGCAGCAAGCTGAGCATAGACCCTCAGTACGCACGCACCAAGTGTCACTTTTACCTATCCCCGGTGTTGGGAAGGATGGGATTGGCCTCAGTGCCACAAGTAATTGGACTGCCCCTCACCACATGTCCTTCATGGAGGCATCTGCAAAGAAAAACACCTTTAACCTGTATGTCAGAGCTGCGAGAGGAAGTGGTAGAGACAATTCCAATTCCAACATTCGGATAGGGACATGGATAGGAAAGGTTTAGAGGGAAGTGGGCGAAATGCAAGCAAATTGGACGAGTTCAGTTGAGGAAACCTGGTTGGCATGGATGTGTCGGGCCAAAGGGCCTGTTACCCTGCTGTATGACTCTATGATGGAGGGGGAACAAGTATGGGGGGAGCAGGGGGGCAAGGGATGGAGGACTGATGGGAGCAGGGTTGAGGGAGGGCCGAGGGGAAGGAAGGATGGAGGAATTAAAAGGGCTAAAAGGGGTCATGAAATATCTTTAGCAAACAGGGTGAAGGAAAATCCCAAAGCCTTTTATTCGTACATAAGGAGCAAGAGGTAACGAGAGGAAGGGTTGGCCCACTCAAGAACAAAGGAGGGAAGTTATGTGAGGAGCCAGAGTACTTTGAGTACTTTGCATCAGTATTCACTGAGGAGAGGGACATGACGGATGTTGAGGTTAGGGATCGATGTTTGATTACTGTAGGTCAAGTCGGCATAAGGAGGGGGGAGTGTTGGGGATCCTAAAAGGCACTCGGGTGGACAAGTCCCCAGGTCGGGATGGAATCTATCCCAGGCTACTGAGGAAAGCGAGAGAGGAAATAGCTGGGGCCTTAACAGATATCTTTGCAGCATCCTTGAGCACGGGTGAGGTCCTGGAGGACTGGAGAATTGCTAATGTTGTCCCTTTGTTTAAGAAGGGTAGCAAGGATAATCCAGGTAATTATCGACCGGTGAGCCTGACGTCAGTGGTAGGGAAGATGCTGGAGAAGATACTGAGGGATAGGATCTATTCCCATTTGGAAAAAAATGGGCTTATTAAAGATAGGCAACATGATTTTGTGCAGGGAAGGTCATGTCTTACCAATTGGATAGAATTCTTTGAGGAAGTGACAAAGTTGATAGATGAGGGAAGGCTGTGTACTTCAGTAAGGCGTTTGATAAGGTTCCCCATGGTAGGCTGAAGGAGAAAGTGAAGTTGCGTGGGGTCTAGGTGTGCTAGCTAGATGGATAAAAAAACTGGCTGGGCAACAGGAGACAGAGGGTAGTAGTAGAAGGGGGTTTCTCAAATTGGAGACCTGTGACCAGTGGTGTTCCACAGGGACCTGAGCTGGTGTTGTTTGTGATATATGTAAATGATCTGGAGGAAGGTAGAGATGGTATGATCAGTAAGTTTTCAGATGACACTAAGATTGGTGGGGTAGCGAATAGTGAAGGGGACTGTCAGAGATTACAGCATAATATAGATAGACTGGAGAGTTGGGTGGAGAAATGGCAGATGGAGTTCAATCTGGGCAAATGCGAGGTGATGCATTTTGGAAGATCCAATTCAAGAGCAAACTATACGGTAAATGGAAAAGCCCTGAGGAAAATTGATACTGAGAGATCTGGGTAATTGGGCCCATTGTACCCTGAAGGTGACAACGCAGGTCAAGAAGTCATATGGCATGCTTTCCTTCATTGGGCGGGGTATTGAGTACAAGAGTTGGCAGGTCATGTTGCAGTTGTATAGGACTTTGGTTCGTCCACATTTGGAGTACTGTGTACAGTTCTGGTCGCCACATTACCAAAAGGATGTGGATGCTTTGGAGAGGGTGCAGAGGAGATTCACCAGGATGTTGCCTGGTATGGAGGGTGCTAGCTATGAAGAGAGGTTGAGTAGATCAGGATTATTTTCATTCGAAAGACGGAGATTGAGGGGGGACCTGATTGAGGTCTACAAAATCATGAGGGGTATACACAGGGTGGGCAGCCAGAAGATTTTTCCCAGAGTGGAGGCCATGATTTCAAGGTGAGAGGGGAAAAGTTTAAGGGAGATATGCATGGAAAGTTCTTTACACAGAGGGTGGTGGGTGCCTGGAACGCGTTGCCAGCGAAGGTGGTAGAGGCAGGCACGATAGCATCATTTAAGATGTACCTGGACAGGTACATGGATGGGCAGGGAGCAGAGGTTTCGATAGAGGATCTGGATCAGCGTAGACTTGGAGGGCTGAAGAGCCTGTTCCTGCACTGTAATTTTCTTCGTTCTTTGACTGAGGGGAGCAGGGTTGAAGGAGGACCAAGGGGAAGGAAGAATGGAGAATTGAGGGAGAGGAGCATGGACAGGGTGGAGGGAAGTGGAGGGATTCCTAAGGGATGGAAGGCTGAGCGGCTGTGGACTGAGGGAGAAGAGTATGGACAGGACGGAAGGATTGGAGGGATTTCTAAGGGATGGAATGTTGATGGGTGGAGGACTGAGGGGAAAGAGGGAAGTAGAGGTCTGAGGGGGAAGAGGTTGAGGGTTGGAGGACCGAGGATGGTGGAATGAGGGATGAAGGTGTACCGGGTTGGTGTGGGGGAGGGTATTTGAAAGAGTGCACCATTTCTCCAGCATTTATTTCTCTTTTGTGTTTCCTGTACCTTTTGTTTTTGCCGGTGAGTCTAACAATCTTCTCTCTGCTTCCTCCCTCCACAATTCTCCTCACAATTCAGCTCCTGGTCCCGGATTTCTTCTGTGAGGGTCTGCTACGATGGGTATATCTGCTCACCTTCTTTCCAGCCCTTTGAATCTGTGTTTACTCTTTAATGTTCTGTGATCATGGTTTGTCTAATATACTGGGCTAAAAGTGCGTTGGAGGGAAAGTATATGGTGACATGAACTGTGCCTGATAATTCCCTGAGCCACCCTGCAATCATGATCATGTCCTCACTCTCGAACTAAACAAGACGTTGTCTCCAGTAGCTAACTCTCTGTTGGTCAGTTTTTATGTCTCAGTCTCTCACTCTTTCCTCTTTCTCCATTTATCTTTCCTGCGTTTCTCTATTTTTAATGTGTTCTTTCTGACTGTGTTTTCTCCAATTTTGCTGCCCCTCCCTCTCCATTTCATTCCCTTCGTGCACCTGATTCTGGACCCAGTTTGTTCTCACTTTCCACCCCACTCTTGGCTTCATTTCATGGCTTTTGCCTCCACTCCATGTCTGTCTGCCACGTGGTGTGTGTGTGTGTGTGTGTGTGTGTGTGTGTGTGTGTGTGTGTGTGTGTGTGTGTGTGTGTGTGTGTGTGTGTGTGTGTGTGTGTGTGTGAATGAGTGAGAGAGTGGTGTGTGTGAGAGATGAGTGTGAGAGTGTGGATGTGCGTGTGTGAGAGTGAATGACAGCGTGGATGTGTGTGCGTGCGTGTGAGTGAGTGAGAGAGTGGATGTGTATGTGAGAGTGAGTGGGGGAGTAGGTGTGTGTGAGTGAGTGGGAGAGTGGATGTGTGTGTGTGAGTGAGTGAGAGAGTAGGTGTGTGTGTGTGTGAGTGGGAGAGTGGATGTGTGTGTGTGAGTGAGTGAGAGAGTAGGTGTGTGTGTGTGTGAGTGGGAGAGTGGATGTGTGTGTGTGAGTGAGTGAGAGAGTAGGTGTGTGTGAGTGAGTGGGAGAGCTGGTGTGTGAGTGTGAGGGTGAGTGGATGTATGTGAGTGAGCGGGAGAGCAGGAGAGTGAATGTGACAGTGAGTGTGCATGTGCATGCTGCCTCGGTGTGGGTGAGGGGTTGAGGGGGGTTTTCTGTCCTACGCTGACAGTGCTGCTCATTAACAAGCCCGGGTATAGTGATGAGCATTCCCCTGGATGCCTGCTTTTTAATCCTGCTGCCTCCCTGATATCCATCTTTCCTGCAGATAGCTCCCAGCTTCTGGCTGTTGGCTTTGAGTGGGTGGTAACCTCACTGGGTGGCAGATTCTCCTGAACTCACTAACTCCTCTCTGTCTTTCCTCCTCTCTGTGCCCACCTTTTGCTAGGAGGACGACACGGACCTACCTTACCCACCCCCACAGCGGGAACCCAATATCTACATGGTGCCCCAAGGGATCAAACCTGTCCTGCAACGCACTGCCATTGAGGTGGGTATTCACAGCTCTGTCTCTCTCACTGGTGGATCGACAAGATTGGATTTGGCTGTTTACACTGAAGCAGGTATCAGACCAGGATATCAGAATCATGTCCACTTGATCATCAAGTGTTGCTACAACATCAGGTCATTCCACACCGCCCACAGTTCAAAAGAAAAAGGGTCCTTATCAACAAAACCTCTCAGTTCTGGTATTTTATGAAACGCTTTTGAATCCTTTTCTTGATAACATGGAGTCCAGATAATATGCAGTGGTCTAAGTGTGATTCAAGCCAAGTTCTACATTAGGTCAATTTAATTTCAATGATGTCAAATTCTACCAATCTAGTATTGATTCTGATGTTGTGTTTACTTTTAATGGCCTTCCTAAACTGTACTGCTACAATAAGGAACAGATATCTGTCGCCCCAGATCCTCTATCCCTTTGAGCAACTTGTTTTTCAAATATCATATACTTGCCTTACGCATCACACCAAATTATGCTGTCTCACATATTTTTGCATTGAGATTAAAGTTAAGTTTGTTCTGAGTTCATTTATATATATCATTTATCTGGTTTTACTGAGAACAATCAAAGTGTTTATTTATGGAGCATTAAACATCTCAGAACTTTCTCGCTGTTTTAGTATATACATGTCTCTGCTAATTCCCAGGACTCTCCATTGTCTTCACTGTGAGTCGGCTACTTGACCCATGCATATTCATGTCTATGTACACCCCATCCACAGACTAGTTGAGGAATGTACAAGGATCGGTGATCAGAATAGTGCAGTCACATCCATTCTTGTTTACTTGTGGGTCCCTGTATTTTACTGCACTCCTCTTCTGCCACAACTGTACTCGCACATTTTGTGTCATCCGCAAATCATGAAGTTGTCTTTCTGATACAGGAGTCTAAATTCTTTGGGTAAGCGACGGATCGCCACGACCCCTACTAATGCTGGTGGTGGATCCTCACATCCTGTTTTCCAATACTACACAGTAATACCATTGGCCTTTCCATTTTGCGTAATTACTCTTTATTACTTCACTACTTCCACTTCAATGCAACGAGTCGATATTTCCAAAGCTAGTTCTTGAGATATCCCTTGGGGACTGTGTGGTTCACCTCTGGAAGTAGGGTGTGGGGTCAGGGGCTGCAGTGACCTAGTGATATTATTGCTGGTAATGTTCTGGGGACCTGAGTTCAAATCCTACCACGGCAGATGGTAGGCTTCAAATGCGATAAAATATCTGGAATGAAGAGCCTAACAATGACCATGAATCCATTGTCAATCGTCAGGGAAAAACCCATCTGGTTCACTAATGCCCTTTAGGGAAGGAAAGTGCCATCCTTACCTGGTCTGGCCTATAAGTGACTCCAGACCCCAGCAACATGGTTACCTTTTAACTGGCCTCTGGGCAATTAGGGATGGGCAATAAATGCTGGCCTAGCCAGAGATGTTCTCATCCCATAAATGAATAAAATGAGATCCCCTATTGTAGCAAACGAGAGCAGCTACAACCCTTACATAGAATTTCAAAACACAGAAACAAAAGATCTGGCCAGTGGGGCCATGCTAGTGCTCGTACTATACAGCAGCCTTCTCCTGCCTCTCTTCATCTCGCCTCAGTGAAGTGGTCTCAGAGTGGTTAAGCTAGGGCCAGACTGCTGCACCCCTTTACTGATGCTGTGTGAATGCCCGACAGGTTCTAGCCTGGGGCCTGAGGAACCTGAAGAGCTACCAGCTAGCAAGCGTGTCCTCTCCCAGCCTCATCGTGGAGTGCGGAGGGCAGATGGTGCAGTCCTCAGTCATTAAAAATGCCAAGAAGAATCCAAACTTCAACATGTCCATCCTGTTCATGGAAGTGGTAAGCAGCCCAAACATTCCATCAATTCTTAACAACGGAAGGATATTCTGGCGATGGAGGGAGTACAGCGAAGGTTTATCATACTGACTGACATCTAAAGAGAAACAGAATCCGTTAGGAATGTACTGTCTGGAGTTTAGAAGAATGAGAAGTGATCTCATTGAAATGTATCAGATTCTGAAGGGGCTTGATAGGGTAAATGCCGAGAGAATGTTACACCCACCCCCCAAACATGGGAGAGTCGACGACCGCAGAACATGGTCTTAGGATAAAGGGACAGCTTTAAGACTGAGAAGAAGAGAAGCGTCTTCTCTCAGAGGGTTGTGACTCTTTGGAACTCCTTGCCGTCAAGAGCTGTCGGGGCAGAATCCTTGTGTATATTTAAGGCTGAGATAGACTCTTCATCAGTCGGGGAATCAAGGCTTATGGGGAAAGGGCAGGAAAGTGGGTGTGCGGGATATTAGATCAGCCATGACTCTGTTAAATGGTGGAGCAGGTTCAAGGCGCTGAATGGCCTACTCCTGTCCCTATATGTTACGGTGTTACGAAAAGTAATCTACTGCCCTTACCTGGCCTGACCTGCGTCTGGCTCCAACAATGTGTAACAGCCCTCTGAGCAGTTGGGGCTCGGCAATAAATGCTGACTTAACCAGCAATGCTCAAATGCTGTAAATAAATAAAGGGGAAACTAATTGTAAAGAGACAAACACAGGTTACATTTAAGTTGATGTCCTTTCTTTATTACTGAGGAAACAAGTAACAACATCAGAGGTGGGTCCAGAGGAGGTTTTTGCAGGGGCAGTTAATAACGAGAGGTGACCATAAGAAATAGGAGCAGGAGTAGACCATCCACCCCATCAAACCTGCTATACCATTCAATAAGTCTATGGCTGATTCGATAATCCTCAACTCCACTCCCAATAACCCCGATCCCCCTTACTGATTAAAAATCTACCCCTCTCGATCTTGCAATCTGGAGTCAGTGGGGGCAATGGTTGGGATCTGAAGCTATGGAATTCTGCGTTGAGTCCAAGTGGCTGGAAAGTGCCCTATCGAAAGGTGAGGCACTGATGCTGAAGGTCTCTTCGACAGCATTGGAGGGCAGAAACCATCTGAAGACCTTTCATTATTTCTGACTTTTTTTGGTTGTGTTTGACCTACTGCCCATTAGCGCTTACCAAAGGAGGAGTTGTATTGTCCATCAATCACTGTCAAAGTGATTGATAACAGGCAGTTTGGAAGACGACCTATCGTTGGACAGTGCACCATCAGGTCCCTGGTGGATTTCTACTGTGACCCTTATGTGGAAAAGAGGGATTCTGCTGCTCTACAGACCGGTAAGAGACTACTGTGCTTCCGAAGCTGTCCAAAATGCATGCAAACACAGCCCACATGAGGGAGGGGTCACAGTGCAGGGACTAAGCCACAGCGTTAGAATTAGGGAGCGGTGCCTTTCAGAGATCTGGCTTAATTGCAACAGATTGTCCACTCGAGGTCCCTGCACCCTTCAGGACGCAATCATTTTTGGGCCTGAACATCTTCATCCATGCCCTTTCTTTTTCTGCCCTGTGGGACTGAATCTCCAGCTGGGGAGATTGTTTCTCCTTTTTGTGAAATAGAAGATTCATAGATTCCCTACAGAAGATTCAGAGAATCCCTGCAGTGTGACATCAGGCCCTTCGGCCCAACAAGTCCACACCACCCCTTGGTACGCCCCACCCAAACCCATCCCCCTCTAACCCAACTGAGCTACACATCAGTGATAATGGGAACTGCAGATGCCGGAGAATCCAAGATAACAAAGTGTGAAGCTGGATGAATGCAGCAGGCCAAGCAGCATCTCAGGAGCACAAAAGCTCCTGAGATGCTGCTTGGCCTGCTGTGTTCATCCAGCTTCACACTTTGTTATCTGAGCTACACATCAATTCACGACGGCCAATCCACCCTCACCTGCACATATTTCGACTGTGGGAGGAAACCGGAGCACCCGGAAGAAACCCACGCAGACACGGGGAGAATGTACAAACACCAAACAGACAGTTACTCGAGGGTGGAGTTGAACCCAGGTCCCTGGCGCTAGGAAGCAGCAGTGCTAACCACTGAGCCACCGTGTCCCCCCAAATTGGTTCAGAGATACCACCCAGGACACTGTGAAGGACTTCTCTACAATTCTACAAATACCAGCAGGTGTTTTACATCCACTTGAGAGGATAGTCACGGTCTTAGTGTAAACACTGTATCCAAAAATATGATGCCTCTGACAGGGCAGTGTACCCTCAGTCCTGCACTCAAAGTACCAAGTCAAACATCTGAGGTGGGTATGAACCCATACCGTTCAGACCCAGAGGTGAGAGGTGACCAACCAGGTCATGGTTAATAACTAAGGCAGGCAGCAGCAGTGAATGCAACTCTGTTATTCAGAAATACAGGGAAACAGAAAGCAGGAAACCGCAAGATTTAGCATCAGCTGCAGGGAAAAATCTGAGAAGCTATTGTTAAAAGGAAGTCAGCAGAGCATGTAGAGGAGTTCAAGGTAATCAGGCAGGGTCAACATGGTTTTGTGAAAGGGACATTTTGGGAAGGCAGTGGCCTAGTGGTATTATCACTAGACTATTAATCCAGAAACCCAGGCAATGCTCTGACAGCCCAAGTTCACATATCACTGAGGTAGATGGTGAAATTTGAATTCAGTAAAAAATCAGGAACTAAGAGTCTAAAGATGGCCACAAATCCATTGTCGACTTTTGGGGAAAACCTATCTGATTCACTAATGTCCTTTAAGGAAGGAGATTTGCCGTCCTTACCTCATCTGGTCTACATGTGACTCCAGACCCACAGCAATGTGGTTGACTCTCAACTAATGTCAGAGCAATTGGAGATAAATGGCAATAAATGTTAGCCCAGCCAATAATACCCTCATCCTGTGAATGAATGAGCTTAACTAATTTATTGGAGGCCTTTGAGGAATTAACCTGTCCTGTAGATAAAGGGGAACCAGTGGATGGAGTGTATTTAGTTTTCCAGAGGGTATTTGATAAGGTGTCACATTAAAGCTCATTGAAGAGAATAAAAGCTCATGATGCAGAGGGGAACATGGTCAGAAAATTGGCTGGTCAACAGGAAGCAGAGGGGAGGAATGAAGGGGTCTTTTTTTTATTGATAAGTAGTGTGCCGCAGGGATCAGGGCTGGGACCGCAAAATTGCACAAATGATAGAAATGATGAAGGGACTGAAGAGCTAAATCACTAACGACACAAAGAGAAGTAGGACTGTGGATCTTGGAGTCACTGTTAAAAATAATCCACCATCTACTTCAGACAGAGGTCAGGAGAACCATTTCTCTGAGTGTTTACAACTCGCTTCCTCAAAACGCAGTCAAGGCAGTATTGTTGAGTATGTTTGAGGCAGACATAGGTAGCTTCTTGATAAGCAAAGAGGTGAAAATTTATTGAATACACTTGGGAAGACAGTGGCCTCGTGGTATGATCATTAGACCACTCATCAGGAAAGTAACATTCCTCAGATCCAGGTTCAAATCCTGCCATGGCAGATGGTGGATTCTGGAATTAAGAGTCTCATGGAGACCATGAATCCATTGCTGATTGTCAACCATCTGGCTCGCTAACGTCCTTTAGGGAAGGAAATTGCCATCCTTACCTGGCCTGGACTACGTGACTCCAGACTCACAGCAATGTGGATGACTCTTAGCTGCCCTCTGGGCAATTAGGGATGGGGCAATAAATGCTGCCTGCTGAGCGATGCTCACATACTGTGAATGAATAAAACAAATGCGGAGTATAATAGGTTAGCCATAACCTTTTGGAATGACTGAGGGGCAAAGTGGCCTACTCCTGTTCCTGATTCATATGAAGAGGAGACCAGATGTAACAGAGAGAAGGATCTGAAGTCGAATCTATGATTGGAAAAGAGCACGTGTGATGTTCTTGGGACAGGTGGATGAGAACAAAACTGCACAAACTGATAAATGTGAATCTTTCATTGTATTCCATTCTACTCTATGACCTGTGACGCTTGGCAAGGGAGGTTCTAAGAAGATGTTCCACGGGTGGGGTGATCTCGAGCTAGTGACGTTGTTACAGAATAAAGGGACACCCATTTAAAACTGAGATGCGGAGGAATTTCTCCTTCAAGAGGGTAGTGAATGTCTGGATTGCTAGATTACTGCTGGATCACTGCAAGTATTTAAAAAAATACAGTGACTCAGTATTGTTGCCTCACAGCGCCAGGGACCTGGGTTCGATTCTACCCTTGGGTAGCTGTCCATATGGAATTCGCACATTCTCCCCGTGTCTGCGTGGCTTTCCTCCGGGTGCTCTGGTTTCCTCACACAGTCCAAACATGCGTGAGCTAGGTGGACTGGCCATGGAAAATTACCCATAGTGTGCAGGGAAGTGCAGGGTTAGGTGGGTTACAGGGGGATGGGTCTGGGTGGGATGGTCTGAGATTCGGGGTGGACTTGTTGGGCCTGTTTCCACACTGTAAGGATTCTGTGATCTTCTATTTATTTCCCTTCTCCCATCAAAGCCCATTTGTTGGTGAATGCTTGCTGACAAGATGCACAGTACAATGTTCAGTACACTCCAGCGTACTGTTAGGGAAACACAGAACTCTGCATGAAAATGGTTGACTGCTCAAATATCAGCAAGAACATGATGGAGCAGATAATGTTTGGGGTCCCAAATAATAACTGGCAGTTACCCTATGCACACTTTGAACCGTAAGAGAGCATGCAAATGTCAAGATCATTTTCATTTTGTACATTGTGAACATTCATAAAGTCTTACAACATGGAAACGGACCCTTCGGTTCAACCAGTCCATGCCAAGCACAATCCCATCTGCCTGCTTCTGGCCCATGTCCCTCCAAACATTTCCTATTCATGTATTTATCTAAACGTTTCTTAAACGTTGTAATTGTACCCACTTCCACCACTTCCTCAGGAAGTTCATTCCACACGTGAACCACCTTCCGTGTAAAAAAATTTGGCACTCATGTATTTTTTAAATCTCTCTCCTCTCACCTTAAGTTAGCTACAAGGATTAAAAATGTTATACCTGACTGAGATGATCCAGTTACACAACCATGAGTGTTTCAGGGAATCTAGTGCCAAGATTGAAGATACTTGACAAATGGGTCAAAAAGGACCATTTTCTTCATTCACTCACAGGACGCGGACTTCACTGGCTGGGCCAGCATTTATTTCCCGCCCCTAGTTCGAGAAGGTGGTGGTGAGTTGCCTTCGTGTAATATTTTTCACAACTTCAGGACATCCACTACACTTGACAGCCAATTAACTGCATCGAAGAAGTCACTGTTGTCACAGGGTGAGATGCTGTAGCTATCGAGCACAAGGCCAGCTCCCACAGGCAGTAAAATCAAACAAAGTACTATGGTTGCTGCAGATCTAAAACAAGCAAAAACAAATCGCTGGAGAAACTCAGCAGGTCTGGCTGCATCTGTGGAGAGAGGTGAAAAAAACAGATATCATTTTGAGTCCAGTGATGACTATTTCTTTCCCTTCATCAGTTCTTCAGAAGTGCTACAAGACCCAAAACATTAGGCCAGGTGTGGTAACATCTGCGGAGAGAGAACGAGCTAATGTTTCGGGTGTCGTGGCACTTCTGAAGAGCTGATCAAGAAAGAAGACCAAGTTGTGCTCCTGAGATGCTGCTTGGCTTGCTGTGTTCATCCAGCTCCACACTTTGTTATCTCAAAATGATGTCTGTTTTATTACCTCTCTCCACAGATGCTGCCAGGCCTGTTGAGTTTCTCCAGTAATTTCTGTGTTTGTTTGTTCAATGAATAGTATGTGTGATAATGATCGAATGTTCTGTTCCAGGACAATCGATCTCACCAGCTGCCTGGCGTATAAATATTGATCAAGACTTGTGTTTACTCTTTTGTAAATACTTCCTCATTTACTTTCACCATTGACTCAGCCGATGTTTAATGATCAGTGCATGATTATTGACTTCAGTCATACTCATTGACCACCCATGTTGATGTTCATTGAAAGATGGGCCCACATCACACAGTTACTTTGAAGCCCACAGCTTGAACATTGCTGGGAGGAGAGACATTCTGTCGACGCTTATCATTTCATTTCCCGTCATGCAAGAATGTCACATTTCAGAAGGAACAATAATTTATACTGCATAAGAAACAGGGTGCTGATTGGTTGGTGAGTGGATTGCCATGGAAAAGTCACCACTCAGTAGATGGTCCAAATGCTTTTCCGCAACTTAAAGAAAATGGCAATTCAACTCTGATTGATCAAGAAATCCTATTGGGAATGCATCATAAAATCCATACAGTATAGAGGCAGGCCAATCAGCCCATCCTGTCCACGCTGACCTCTAAGGAGCATCCCACCCACCCACCTACCCTATCCCAGTATTTCCTAACCCACTGAGCTCACACATCCTCGGACGGTGTGAGGACTGGAATACCCCGAGGTAGCCTGTACAGAAACAGGGAGAGCAATGCAACCTCCATGCACACAGTCAGCCAAGATTGGAATCAAACCCAGATCCCCTGTGTTATAAGGTAGCAGAGCTAACCACTGTACCGCCCTAGTCAAGTGTCTTCCAAGCCATTGCTAAATTGGAAAGAGACTAGGCCAGGACAAATCCCTATCTCCTTCAGTGGGTGGGCCCTAAAGATGAAAGCACTCAGTTTCTGACAGGTTTATGTGATCCACATTGCAAGCCTGGCTTGTAATCTTAGATCAGTTGCCAGTGTCATTATTGGCGCATATGGGATTGTTCAGTCAGTGCTGTCCTGTCATGGAATTACATCTATTTGACATTTAATTCTGAGTTTTGCAAGTACTGCTAGATGGAAACTGCTCTGCACATAACAGAAAGGGAGCACTGTTTGATACAATCCTCCAGCCACTGGGATCGATGGCTAGTATACTTGAAATTACACCTGCACTAAAGTGCATATTGTTTTAAAATTCACCCCCAGTTATTGCCCAGAGGGCGGTTAAGAGTCAGCCACATTGCTGTGATTATGGAGTCCTGTGTAGGTCAGACTAAGAAGTTTCATTTCCCTAAAGGGTGTTAGTGAACCAGATTGGTTTTCCCATACAATTGACAATTGTTTTGTTGTCATCATTAGACTGGTATTTCGAAATATTAAATTCAAATTCCACCATCTGTCATGGCAGGATTTGAACCCAGGTCCCCATTTGGCTCTCTGGGTTAATAGATTAGATTAGATTCCCTACAGTGTGGAAACAGGCCCTTCGGCCCAACAAGCCCCTTGAAGCATCCCACCCAGACCCATCCCCCTATAACCCACACACCCCTGTACACTACGAGCAATTTAGCAAGGCCGATCCACCAAACCTGCACATCTTTGGCCTGTGGGAGGAAACCGGAGCACCCGGAGGAAACCCACACAGACATGGGGAGAATGTGAAAATTCCACACAGACGAGGCGGGAATCGAACCCAGGTCCCTGGTGCTGTGAGGCTGCAGTGCTAACCACTGAGCCACCGTGCCGCCCCATAGTCTAGTGATAATACCACCAGGCCATTGCCATCCATGTTCCCAGCTTCTGGGGAACCATCTTTTTAGCTTGAGCAGCATTCTGTTTGCTGAAGATACCATTTGTGTTGCTAGCGTTCTCACCTTGAAAGTGACAATTGAATAATGTGGAGCTGTAGACCTCCCACTGAGTGGAATTGCAGGAGACAGTGAGAGAGAACCCATGAGTACATATTGCAAAGTGCACATAGAGAACAGGGGACAGATGAGACCACTGCTGCGACATTCCCCATCACACATTTTGACCAGTCTAGTGTGAGGTGATGCATCTTGGGCGGTCAAATGCAAGACAGTACAGTAAATGGCAAGACCCTTGGGAGCGCTGACATACAGAAGGATCTTGGGGAGCAAGTCCACAGATCTCTGAAAGTGGCAACACAGGTGGATAAGGTGGTAAAGAAGGCATATGGCATAGTTAACACAGTGTGGAGCTGGAGGAACACAGCAGGCCAGGCAGCATCAGAGGAGCAGGAAAGCTGACGTTTCAGTTCGGGATCCTTCTTCAGAAACAACAACCTTCCTGCTCCCTTGATGCTGCCTGGCCTGCTGTGTTCCTCCAGCTCCACACTGTGTTATCTCTGATTCCGGCATCAGCAGCTCTTGCTATCTCTGAGTTCCAATTGCCAGGTACTTTTCTCAGCAATATTCTAAATCCTAAGGTGATGTAAACTATCAGGACTGTGATGTTCCACTGAAAATCAACCCCTATTTAAAAAAAACCTCTCATTCTTCTTATGGCATAAATGTCTTCGCCCATAATAACCATGGGAACTTACTATGTAAACAGGTCACATTGTAATGTCACCTTCCCACCAGTGGTGGCAGTGTAGTGTTTTCATGTGATTGTAAGTTGGAAGCTAAGCCATCAGCTCGAACTGTCTATTTTCTCCCTCCAGATGGTCGAAGCCCCTCGTTCCGAGATGATGTGCTCATTGATATCGATGATAGGCAGCCTCTGATCACAAGCCAGGTAAGTATGTGCTTGTAATCTCAAATAGAATTATGCTTGGCCTCCTCTGTGATATATCCACATTTATCTCTACTGGTGCTCGAATCCAGCTCTCTGGCTGTCTGTCTCTTTCTCATTTTGACGCAGTTTTCTGAATGAGAGATGTGCAATTTGATATTTCTGTGCCCGCTTCTTTACAGCGCCTGGCCATTTTGGTGTGAGTTTATTGATTAAATGGACAGGAAATCATAAAGAAAAAGACAAAGCTTGTGGAACATCGTGTCCTTTATTAACTTACATCACCTTCTGCTTCATTTTGTGTCTAATCTCTGCTCTGGTCATTGATTCATCACCCAGTGCTACAGAAGAGTTGATCTCCCCCAGTGAAATCTCGGCCATTAGCTTCATTTACACACAGGTCAGGAAAAAGAAAGAGACTTGGATTTCCAGATCCACTTTTCCAAATCTCAGGACATCCTGAAAATCTTGACAGCCAATGAAACTCTTCTGAAGCGTCATCACAGGAAAAGCAGCTACCAATTTGCACAGAGCAATCTGTCACAGACGGCCTTGTTATAGTGACCACATGATCTGCCTTGGTTGAGCCACATTCACAATACTATAGAACATAGAACATTACAGCACAGTACAGGCCCTTCGGCCCTCGATGTTGTGCCGACCTGTCATACCGATCTCAAGCCCATCTAACCTACACTATTCCATGTACATCCATATGCTTATCCAATGATGACTTAAATGTACCTAAAGTTGGCGAATCTACTACTGTTGCAGGCAAAGTGTTCCATTCCCTTACTACTCTGTGAAAAATACCGCTCACCTGTTTGCACGCTGGCCTCCGGGACACCAGGTTCCATGTTTGTATTCCCACACCAGGGAAAAATCAACTCTGCCTGCAGAATTGCATGCAGGTCTGGTTGCGCTGTTATAGAAAGAATATTATTAAACTAGAAAGGATGTAGAAAAGATTTACAAGGATGCTATATGGACTGGGAGGCTTGAGTTGTATGGAGAGACTAGGACTGTTTTCCCCTGGAGTGTGAGAGACTCAGGGGTGGCCTTATAGAGGCTTATAAAATCATGAGAGGCACAGATAAGGTAGATAGCCACCAGATTTTCCCTACGGTAGGGGAGTCTAAAGCTAGAAGGTATAGGTTTAAGGTGGGAGGGGAGAGACACGAAAGGGTCCGGAGGCGCAACTTTTTCACACAGAGAGTGGTGAGTGTCTGGAACAGGCTGCCAAAGGTAGTGGCCGGAGCGAGTACAGTTTCATTATTTAAGAAGCATTTAAAAGGCACTTCGATGGAATAGATACAGAGGGATATGGACCGTACAAGGCAAATGGGACGGCTTTACACTGTGAAAACTGAGCAGCATGGACAAGTTGAGCTAAAGGCCTGTTTCCATGTTCCGCTGTGATTCTACGACTCCATGACTGAAGAAGGCGCTACACTGCCAGAGGGTGCTGTGGTTGAGAGGGAGTGTTCAAAGAATCACAGGACTGGTATGCTGCAAAGGAGGCCACTCGGCCCCTCATGCCTGCTCCAGCTCTATTACCCGGTGCCAATCTCCTGCCTTTTCTCCATATCCCTACACACCATTTTCACCCAAATCATCATCCAATACCTCAGCTGAACCTCCCTCCGCCATATTTCCAGGCAGCGCATTCCGTACACTCACTACTTACTGAGCGAGAAAGCTTTTTTCCCACATCACCCTTGCTTCATTTGCGCATCATTTTAAATCTAAGCTCTCTTGTTCCCCAACCTTTCACGAGGCGGAGCACCTTCTCACTATCTGCTCTACCCAACCCGCACACAATGTCGTAAACCTCCATTGGATCTCCTCCCAGCCTTCTTCTCTCCAAGGAGAACAGCCCCAACTTCCTCACTCTATCCTCATCACCAAAGTTTCTCATCCATGGATCCATTCTTGTAAATTGCTTCTGCCCAGTCCCCAATGTCCACAACTGGATAGAATACCCCAATTCTAATTTAGCACTGCAGTTGACGTCTAACAAGTGCCTTGTACAACTTGAACTTCACCTCTTTGTTCGTGTTTTCTATGCCCCTATTAATAAAGTTGAGAGCACTGTGTGCTTCTGCGTAATATTGTTAAGCTGAGGCTCCATCTGCCCATTGAGGTAGAAAATTCCAAGACCCTGTTTTGTGGAGAAGCAAGAGTTTTCTGAGGTGACCAGGTCACTATTTATTCTCCAGCTGACATCACCAAGACAGATTATCTGGTCACTGCCCTATCTGTGGGAGCTTGCTGTCTGCAAATATGAAGGGCAGGCAATGCCTCGTGGTCTTATCGCTAGATAATTAATACAACAACCCAGATGGTGGAATCTGAATTCAATAAAAGTGTGGAATTAAGAATCTAACGATGACCATGAATCCATTGTCGATTGTTGGAAAAACCCATCTGGTTCACTAATTCCTTTTAGGGAAGGAAACTGCCATCCTTACCTGGTGTGGTCTACATGTGACTCCAGACCGTTAGCAACCTTGTCAACCTTTAATTGCTCTCTGGGATGGGCAATGAATGTTGGCCCAGCCAGTGATGCCCACTTCCTGTATGTTGGCAGGTACAACATTGTGGGTATCACAGAGACATGGCTGCAGGGGGATAAGGGCTGGGAACTAAATATCCAAGGACACGTGTCCTATTGCGAGGACAGGGTGATGGGCAGAGAGGTGGGGTTAGCACGTTAGTAAGAAATGAAATTAAATCGAAAGCAAGAAGTGATATAGACTCGGAAGGTGCAAAATCTGTGTGGGTAGAGTTGGGAAGCCACAAATGAAGAAATACCCTGATGGGATTTTAACTGCACACGGGCACAGTTAGGCCAGATGTTGGGTGGTTTTTCACTTCTTGGTGCATAGTAGATCCTTGGGATAGAATCTTAGCTGATACCATGAGTGTTGACTCAAGGTTACACAGGACATGTGCTCACAAGCACCTGGATCCATCCAAATCTGAGTTGGAAAAACATTTTGGAATAGCCTGTGGATCCCAGGTACCAGTAGCATGGTCACTGCAGTACAGGATTTGCTTTCAGTCAGTTGAGTCAGGAAAACTGAGATTTTCCAGTTTTTTTTCTCTCCCCATTGACCTCGAGTCTTCAAACAATGGTCTTGACTTGCCCCAGGATATGGAACATGGAGAGAGGAGTCACCTACTCATTGATACTTCACGCATCTCAACCAGACTGATAGCCTTTCCCATCAGGTCGAGCCAGTGACGATGGGATGTATGAACGGTATTATATTTCCAAGCTTGGATCAAGGTGTTTGGATGGAGATGCCCTTCCACGTGTGTTTCATATACTCATTCTCATTGTTGCCTCATGCACTAACCCTTCTAACAAATCCTTTTAATTTGCAGTTTGCAGGCTGCATGACCAGCTCAACCTTGAATAAGTTCCCTTCTATGTCCAGTCTTCATGTACGTATTGGCTTTATTTACATAACTTTCAGTGTCATGGTTTGGACAGCTTTAATAGCTCAATTTGTTAAGATTACGGGTCAGACTTTCAAAACTTCTTGGGCTGAATGTTCTTAACTCCTTTGTCGAAATCTCTCCTGCAGTTCCTGAAGACTTCACAGGAACGCATTGAAGAATTTCAATGTACCTAATGTGTAATACATTTATTTATATTGATTTATCACTGTTATGGTATATCATTATAAGAACCCAAAAGGACTGCAGATGCTGTAAATCAGGAACAAAAACAGAAGTTGCTGGAAAAGCTCAGCAGGTCTGGCAGCATCTGCGACGGGAAAAACAGAGTTAATGTTTCGCGTCTGGTGACCCTTCCTCAGATTCTGGGTTCCGAGGAAGAGTCGCTGGATCCGAAATGTTATCTCTGTTTTACCCCTTCATAGATGCTGCCAGACCTGCTGAGCTTTTCCACCACCTTCTGTTTCTGTATTCTATCATTATAGTTTCTTACTGGTGCTGTAGTGAGAAGCTGTCTTCTTTATTCACTTCTAGTCACAGTGGTGAAGAGTTTCAGGACCTTATCCAGTTGACAGTGAAGAAGCAGTCATTATACTTGCAAATCAAGTAGGGTATGAACATAGAACATAGAACATAGAACAGTACAGCACAGAACAGGCCCTTCAGCCCACGATGTTGTGCCGACCATTGATCCTCATGTATGCACCCTCAAATTTCTGTGACCATATGCATGTCCAGCAGTCTCTTAAATGTCCCCAATGACCTTGCTTCCACAACTGCTGCTGGCAACGCATTCCATGCTCTCTCAACTCTCTGTGTAAAGAACCTGCTTCTGACATCCCCTCTATACTTTCCTCCAACCAGCTTAAAACTATGACCCCTCGTGCTAGCCATTTCTGCCCTGGGAAATAGTCTCTTGCTATCAACTCTATCTATGCCTCTCATTATCTTGTATACCTCAATTAGGTCCGCTCTCCTCCTCCTTTTCTCCAATGAAAAGAGTCCGAGCTCAGTCACCCTCTCTTCATAAGATAAGCCCTCCAGTCCAGGCAGCATCCTGGTAAACCTCCTCTGAACCCTCTCCAAAGCATCCACATCTTTCCTATAATAGGGCGACCAGAACTGGATGCAGTATTCCAAGTGCGGTCTAACCAAAGTTTTATAGAGCTGCAACAAGATCTCACGACTCTTAAACTCAATCCCCCTGTTAATGAAAGCCAAAACACCATATGCTTTCTTGACAACCCTGTCCACTTGGGTGGCCATTTTAAGGGATCTATGTATCTGTACACCAAGATCCCTCAGTTCCTCCACACTGCCAAGAATCCTATCCTTAATCCTGTACTCAGCTTTCAAATTCGACTTTCCAAAATGCATCACCTCGCATTTATCCAGGTTGAACTCCATCTGCCACCTCTCAGCCCATCTCTGCATCCTGTCAATGTCCCGCTGCAGCCTACAACAGCCCTCTACACTGTCAACGACACCTCCGACCTTTGTGTCGTCTGCAAACTTGCTGACCCATCCTTCAATCCCCTCATCCAAGTCATTAATAAAAATTACAAACAGTAGAGGCCCAAGATTTGGAGGTTGACCCATATATCTGGTGTCCTTGCCCTTTCAGACCTTAGACTTGGCAGAGATACGCTGCTTTGGCATTAATGGCCATTTGGTGTTTGACCACAGCTGACATAAGAAATAGGATCTTTCATATGGGTGTTGTAGCCTAATGGCTCTGATGCTGGGCTAATATCCATGAAATAATGAGCTCACACCCCATCATAACACGTTAGGACATTTGAACTCAATGAATCTGGTAGCTTATGGTTGGTTACCTGTAGAAAGCAATGTATTTTGGAAAGGTGGTGCTGCAGGGCATGGGGTAGTGACAGGCGATTGGTACTAGGTAACAGAGACAGGCACAGTGGGCTGAGTGGCCTCCTTCTATGCTGTAACAATTAATTGATGCTGTAGCCAGCTCTGACTCCACCATTCAGATGTCTGCAGCTCCGTACCTGGGTAACTACGCTAATGTACTTGACCATCCAGAGGAACTAATGGAGCACAATAAGTGAGACCTCCAGCATCAATAGAGAATAGTTGAGCCAACCTTTTCTATTTCAAATATTCACAAACATTTTAATTCCAGACTAGACTAAAATGAATCTTTGCTCACCAGTGTTATTTTGTTTCTGCTGATCTTAAACTAATTGGTGAAATATGTTACAAAAGTTAGTTGCCATGATATCTCCTGTTTGGAAGATATATGCTGGACAGTGTGAGGACGCTGCAGTGATCGATGCTTAAACCTTATGAAATCTTCAAAAGATTTGGAAAATGGCCTAGAATTTTCCCAAATATTCCCAAACTCTTGATGAGCAGAGTGATGGATCAATGTCCGGGAAGGTGGTGCATGTGTGGGCCATTGTCCCACCTCAGGGATAAATAGTCATTTTTATTTTTTGATTGGACAACTCAGGATTTGCAAGGAAGTGGGGAAAGGAAAACAGGCAAGTCATTTACCAGAGATAGTAGGAACTGCAGATGCTGGAGAGTCTGAGATAACAAGGTGCAGACCTGGATGAGCACAGCAGGCCAAGCAGCATCAGAAATCTGAAGAAGGGTCTAGGTCCGAAACGTCAGCCTTCCTGCTCCTCCGATGCTGCTTGGCCTGCTGTGTTCATCCAGCTCTACACCTTGTTATCTAAGTCATTTAACAGTCTTTCTGGGTGGCAATTGCATTGCTTCCATATCTAAACACTCCTCCCTTGGACAATGTCATGAACTGCGGTAAGAGTGACCTACAGTCTGACAGGTCATGGCATCAATTCTTCAAAAAACTTTATCCCCCAAGTGGCTAAAGGGTAGGATGTCAGACTGTTTTAAAGGCTTTCCCATTGGATAAGCTGGGGTGGGAAGAGAAGAAAGTCACTACCTACAAATACCCAACTGAATGTCACCATTCCCGGGTGGAATGGGAACTGAGGATGACTCTGAGGCCAGTGAGGACAGCCCTTCCATCAATTTAAGGCCCTAGTTCCACTGATCAAAGACGCTAATGCTATATGACAGGGAGAAGATTCAAAAAGCTTGGGAAGGATGGATAGATCAGGAAGCAATGATTGGACAATGGTGGCATGAGCTTTCAATTCCTGGGGATTGTTGGCCATCTGCAAACTGAGGGAGCTGATGGGACCAGGGACTTCAAAGTCTGGGAAAGTAGGTGTTGAAGCAGAAGATGGTACCATCGTTCTGAAAAAAAATCATTTCTATACCAATTTCAAACCCCTTATGTTATTGATATTAGAACTTCAATTCAATGAATAAATCTGGAATTGAACAGATGTCTCACTGTTGGCTATCTCAACATCCATTATCGATTGATGTAAAAACCCATCTTGCTCTCTAATGTCTTTCAGGAAAAGATAAACTGCCCCCTGTAGTGATTATAACAAGGTGAAGCCAGGTGCATCTCATCGAATATGATTGAGGCTGTTAATTTGGTCCAATGAGGGAACCCTAGCTGACAGACAGGGACAGGAGGGTCAGAGGTTCCTTTCACTCTGAGAGTTGGCTCTGAGGGAGTTTGTCCAGTGTCAAGTGCTCCTAAATTAAGGGTGACTTGTGAATGGGATATACTGCCCCCTGTGGAGTTATTTCATCCCTCTTACTTGACCTGCCCTATGTGGAATGCCTGACCCACAGCAATGTGGCCGTCTCTTGATGACCTTCTACAATGGCTTTGCAAGCCATTCAGTTGTACCAAACTGCTGTAGAGATCCAGTTGACTGCAGCAGGTCACAAAGGTGGCTCCCCATCTCCTCCCAAAGGGTAGTTAGGGATGGGCAACAAATGACGACAAATCCCATATCCTGTGAATAAATTGAAAAGACATTAATCTTGTTCCAGGTATGGATTAAGTTATGTTTTGACTAATGGTTCAAGGGGCAGCTAAGAAAAGGGTCACTGGATTTATTCCAGAGAAGAAGGAGTTGTCTGCTGAAGAGAATTTGAACAGTTTAGGCCTGTGCTGCCTGGAGTTTAGAAATCTGACAGAAGATCAAATCAAGGCATATAAGATATGAAAGGGGATTGATAAAGTGGTCGTAGAAAGGATGTTTCCTCATGAGGGGTAATCTAGAATGAGAGGCCATCATTTCAGGATAAGTGTGGCAGATTTAAAGCAGATGAGGAGAAATTACTTCTCTCAAAGGGTTGTGAATCGGTGGAATTCACTAACCAGATGCAAGGACAGTAGGTTGGGCAGCTCAGTGGTTAGCTCTGCTGCCTCAAAGCGCCAGGGACCTGGGTTCGATTCCACTCTCAGGCGACTGTCTGTATGGAGTTTGCACATTCTCCCCATGTCTGCGTGGGTTTGCTCCGGTTTCCACCTGCAGTCCAAACGTATGCAGGTTCGGTGAATTGGCTATGCCAAATTGCCTGTAGTGTCCAGGGATGTGTAGGCTGGGTGGGTTAGCCTCGGGAAATGCAGTGTTATGGGAATAGGGTGGGGGGTTATTGATTCGAGGTGGGATCTTCTTTAGGGGATCGGTGAAGACTTCATTGGCCAAATAGTCTGTTGGGACCTATATGTAAGGAGGAAGCAAGATTTTTAATCAGTAATGGGCTAAAGGGTTATGGACAGCAGCTATGGGAAAGTGGAGTTGAGGCCAAGATGAGATCAGCCCTGATTATATCATATTGCAGAGCAGGCTCGAGGGGCTGAATAGCCTACTCCTACTCTCAGCTCTTATGTTCTAACTGAAGTTTTGTCTTCATTTGCATTGCTACGCTTGGCAGATTCAGGAGACAACATGGGTGAGTTTCCAAGTCATAAACAATCCACACGGATCTCATTTACCAACCAGTATCTGCATGAAAGGGATAATCCCATGAGTTATGTCAGTCACTTGGAGAGTGATTAGAGAGCAGAGATCATGGTCAGAGGTCCTCAGGGTGTGGGGACAGGGATGGGTGCAGTGGTCATCACTAAGGAGAAGGTGCTGGGGGATTTGTGAGCTGTGCAGGTGGATAAATCACCTGGACCAGAGGGATTATACCTCAGAGTTCTGAAGGAGTTAGCTGAGGACATTGTTGAGGCATTGGTGGTGATAGGAGAGGACTGGAAATTGGCTAAAGTAACACTCCTTTTTAAGGGAGGGAGGCAGAAGACGGGAAACTATCAACTGGTTAGCCCTGCCTCGGTTATTGTTAAGATTTTAGAGTCCATTATTAGAGTCATAGAATTATACAGCACGGAAACAGACCATTCAACCCAACTTATCCATGCTGACCAGACTGTCCAAACTGAGTTACTCCCATTTGCCAGCATTTGGCCCATATCCCTCTAAGCCCTTCCTGTGCATCTACCCATCCAGATGTCTTTTAAATGTTGTCATTGTACCAGCCTCCACCACCTCCAACAGTTCATTCCATACACCCATCACCTTCTGTGTGAAAAAGTTGCCCCTTGCCTCCCTTTTAAATCTTTCTCCTCTCACCTTAAACCTGTGCCCTGTAGTTTTGGATTCCGCTGTCCTAGGGAAAAGACCTTTTGCATTCATCCTGTCCATGCCCCTCATGATCTATAAGGACCCCTCTCAGCGTCCGACGCTCCAGAGAAAATAGCCCCAGCCAATTCAGCCTCTCCCCATAGTTCAAACCTGGCACCATCCTTGTAACTATTTTCTGCATCCTCTCATGTTTAACAACATCTTTCCCATGGCAGGGAGACCAGAATTGTACACGGTATTGATATATGTTGGTATAAAAGTGACCTCACCAATGTCCCGTACCAGCACAATATAACATTCCAACTTCTATACTCAGTCTTCTGATCAATGGATGCAAGTGTAGCAAATGCCTTCTTCCCTATCCTGTCTACCTGTGACTCCACTTTCAGGAAAATATGCACCTGAGCTCCTAGGCCTGTTTGTTTGGCAACACTCTCCAGGAACCTGCCATTGACTCGATAAGCCCTGCATTGGTTTGCCTCACATTTATCTAAATTAAACTCCATCTGCCACCCCTCGGCCCATTGGCCTATCTGGTCAAGAGTCCCATTGTGCCCTGAGGTAACCTTCTTCACTGTCCACCATGCCACCAATTTTGGTGTCATCTGCAAATTTACTAACCATACCTCCCATGTTCACATCCAAATCATTCATATAAATGACAAAGAACTCAGCACCTATCATTGTGGCACACTGCTGGTCCCAGGCCTTCAGTCTGAAAAGCCACTCTTTACCACCACATTCTATCTCCTACCTTCAAGTCAATTTTGTATCCAATTGTCTAGCTTCCCCCTGGATCCCATAGCAAAAAACAAAGAACACTACAGCACAGGAACAGGCCCTGAGCTGGGATCGTGGTTTGGTGCAGGTGAAGTGGGCATGTACAACACTGCTGTCGCAGTATTGTCTTGCACCAGTTTCCGCACCATGTTTTTGCACAGCTGTCAGGGAAGGCCACAAAGATGAGGTTTGATCACAGGCTCTGTTCACTTCTGATGCTGGCCCGTCAGTGACTGCATGTCCCACCGATAATGTTGCTCGTTTACCTTTAGGAAGACGAGTTTGTAGACTGGTGGAGCAAGTTCTACGCATCAACGGGTGACACCCACAAATGTGGAATGTACCTGGATAAAGGCTTCGACACACTTCAGGTACGCCATGCAGTTAGTTCAGTTCTGGCTATTATCTATATCGATCACTGTGCTTCATGATTAATTAATTTTTTTTGGAACCATGTGCAGATTTCCTTGTATTTCTATGAAGTACATTTTAAGAAGGGAGAAAATACAGTCTGAGTTTAATTTTAGGTTTTGGGTTCAGGTTTGCACGGAATTTGTTTATTTGCATTTAAATCAGGCTTTCAAAAAGATCACCCGCGGTGATGTGTTCAGGTCGTCAGGTTCAGAATCCTGTTCCCTGGTCCATTCCCATTGCACATCTCATCCAATCAGCAACCAGATTGCCAACGAATTAGCACCCTGTTTCTCGTGTAGTTTCAATCATCGTTCTCCTTGAAATGTGGCATTCTTGCATCTGTCCTGATGGAGCATTGTCCACATATATCTTTTTTTCAATAATGTTCCTTCGATGTTATGCAAATTCATCACAGACCAACTACTTTAGCCCTGGATAGATAATACAAGTTTTTGACATCTTTTACGTAAGATTTAGCATCTTGTTATCTATTGCTCAGTATAAAATGAGACTCATATTTCAGTAGCACCTTTTACTATGCAATCTCATTATGTTCTCATTCCCCCTTTATACTCTGAGGTTTGTAATGTTCATTGTAATGGGGGCAAAGTTGTAATGGCTTTACAAATGGGCAATGTATTTGGGAGTGCAACGCTGCTTCAAGAAGGAAGAATTGGAGAACCATGATCAAGGATGGCACTGTAGAGAGATTTTTATATCCATAATAAAGTGATAGCAGGTAAGGCCAGAAAGTTGGAAACTGTTGAAATGATAAAGGGCATTTGAATTATCGCAGGCATAATTGGGAAAAGACTACACGAGTCGGGGAATTGAGTACAAGAGTCAGGGAGTCATGTTGCAGCTTTATAAGACTTTGGTCAGGCCACACTTAGAGTATTGCATTCAGTTCTGGTCGCCACATTACAGCAAGGATGTGGGGGCTTTGGAGAGGGTGCAGAAGAGGTTTACCAGGATATTGCCTGGATTAGAGTATAAGGAGAGGCTAGAAAAACTCGGGTTGTATTCTCTGGAGCGATGGAGGATGAGGGGAGACATGGTAGAAATCTGTAAAATTGTGAGACACATAAATTGAGTCCACGGTCAGAACCTTTCTCCCAAGGTGGAAATGTCACATATTAGGGAGCATGCATTTTTTTTCTGTATTCATTTGTGAGACATGGGTGCCACTGGCTGTTCAGCATTTCTTGCCCATCCCTAGGTGAGAGCGGGCAAGTTCAAATGCAGCGTGAGGGGCAGGTTCTTTACACAGGGACTGAAACCCGCTGCCAGGGTGGTGGTGGAGGCAGATACGATAGGGGTGTTTAAGGGACTTTTAGATAAACACATGAATATTCAGGGAATGAAGGGATATGGACCAAGGGCAGGCAGAAGGGTTTAGTTTAATTTGGCATCATGTTCGGCACAATATTGTGGGCCGAAGGGCCCGTTCCTGTGCAGTACTATTTTGTGTGCTGTCTTCTAAATGGAGATAAAATAGTTAAGATAGGAAGAAATGTGTTCATTAGACACAAACAGGTTGAGACTATGGATCTATCAGGAATGACCTGGTGATTGATTTTGGGAAAGGGGTAGAAGCTGTTTGGGATTAGGGGACCATGAGATTAGAAGCTTTAGGAGTGGAGGGAAATCTCCAGAGGAGATGAGATGTCTGACAACCCACGAAACAATCACTTCTAATCAGTGGTGGGACCATTGAAAGAAATACCTGGGAATCAGTGCTCAATCTGAATCTGGAATTATCTGCCCCCAGTTGCCAGCTGGTTCAGAGTATCTTGAGATTTGGGGCAGAAGAGGGTGATAGAGTATGGTCTTGTTCGGCCATGCTTTAACTGAATATACTGGAACAGTCAATGAGTGTTACTCCCAGAAGTGCTACTGTTGGAATGCAAGTAAAGTAGCAGCCAATTTGCAGACAGTGATATCCCTCAACTGGTGATCTGGTGATGACCAGGTAAGCTGCTGCGGCAGTATTGGCTAATGGAGAAACATTAACCAGGAGCAGAGACAAGAACACTTCTGCATTTCTTCAAAATGGAACCACAGTGCCCTTTAAGCCCATCTGGGTGTCAGATGAGAGCTCAGCTTAACAAAGTCACCAGAAGAGTTTCAGACAACATAGATAGGGAGAAGCTGTTTACATTGGTGTCAGGTTAAGGTAAAAGACCCATAGGTGGCCTATTGGAAGCCTTTTTAACACAGTGAGTGCATCGGCTCTGGAATTAACGGATGAGGTGGAGGTAGGATTCCAATGCTGGCCTTCAGAAACATCTAAGAGAAACCAAAAGGGAGAGTTACTGGGGAAAGGTGCAGGCTGGGTGTGCGGGGGAAAGTGGAATGAGCTGAGTAGCTGTGGCAAATAGCCTAGCTAGACCCAGCAGGCCGAGTGGCCTCCTCCTGAGCTGTAGCCATTCTGTAAATCCGTGCTCTGATCAGCCCCTGAATAAACAGTACGGGTCTGTTCTGCCTGTCCACCCTTTGTGTCCCATAGGTCTACAATGTTGAACTGGAGAAGGTCGAGGCATTCGGGGGGTTAACAGATTTCTGCCATACCTTCCCTCTGCATCGTGGGAAGGCTCAGGGTGAAGATGAGGATCCTTCAGTTGTGGGCGAATTTAAGGTAAGGGTTCAATATTATCTGTGTTCGACAACATTCTGTCTTTGAAGTTGGGTTATTGGAGAATTCAAGGTTGACCCTTGACACCGAGACCAAAAAGAGTCAGCGCACCAGCTCACCAGTTAAAGTGGGACCAACTGGATTACCTGTGTCATTGGTTCAGTTCTCAGTCACTGCTTCTCCCTCACACCTAATGTATTCTTTATTCATTCACGGGATTTTGTTTTCTTTATTCATTCATGGGATGAGGGCATTGCTGGCTATGTGTCATTTATTGCCCATCCCTAATTGCAGAGGGCAGTTAAGAGTCAACCACATTGCTGTGGGTCTGGAGTCACATGTAGGCCAGACCAGGTAAGGATGGCAGTTTCCTTCCCTAAAGGGCCATTACTGAACCAGATGGATTTTTCCCAAAAATCAACAATGGATTCATGGTCATCATTAGATTCTTAATCCCACATATTTATTGAATTCAAATTCCACCGTCTGCCATGGCGGGATTCAAACCCAGGTCCCCGGAGCATTAGCTGGGTCTCCGGATTAACAGCCCAGCGATAATACCACTAGGCCATCGCCTCCTCTCCTGTACTCAATGCCTTGACCAATGAAGGCCAGCATGCTAAATGACTTCTTCACCACCCTGTCTACCTGTGGCACTGCTTTCAACAAACTATGTACTTGTACTCCTAGGTCCCTCTGTTCCACAACGCTCCTCAGGACCTTACTATTTACTGTATCTAGAGCATGAATATGCCGGGCAGAACTCTAACTAACATAATGTTGTTGATACCTTCAGGGAAGCTTCAAGATCTACGCTCTTCCAGATGACCCATCTGTACCCAACCCTCCTCGCCAATTCTGCCAACTACCAGACAGTGGACTCCAGGAATGTCTAGTCAGGGTTTATGTTGTCCGAGCCTTTGGACTGCAGCCTAAGGACTCAAATGGGAAGGTCAGTGCTGCTTCATGAAAACATGTTACCTGTGGCTCTGTTTAATAAAACCTTCATTTTTTTTTGTTTAGTCCATTCATCAGTTCTGCTTTCTCTTGAAAAGAGTTGCCCATTTCCTCCATCTCGTTTTGGTTGAGATTGCAAAACTGTTTGCATTAACGTAGTGAATTTCACTACCTGGGGCACACCAGAGGAAGAGTCTCACACCCACTTTTGAAGTTTGTTTAAAAATTCATTCATGGGATGAGGACTTCGCTGGCCAGGCAGCATTTATTGCCCACCCCTAATTCCCCAGATGGCAGTTAAGAGTCAGCCACATTGCTGCGGGTTTGGAGTCACGTGTAGGCTAGAGCAGGTAAGGGTGATAGTTTTCTTCCCTGAAGGGAGTTAGTGAACCAGATGAGTTTTTCCTGACAATTGATGATGGATTCACAGCCATTGTTACATTCTTAATTCCAGATACCTTGATTGAATTCAAATTCCACCATCTGCTGTGGCAGGATTCGAACCTGGGTACCAGAACATTATCAGGGTCTCTGGATTAATGGTCCAATGACGATACCACTAACCATCACCTCCCGTATTGCTGTTGCAATAAAGGAAACACAGAAATTAATTTGTTCACAAATTGGAAATGACTCAATCAATCACCAGATAATGTATTGTTTGAGGTTGCTTGAGAATTGAGTAGCTGAGTAAGAAAGTGGGGAGAATGTCCCTGCTCTTCTTAGAAATAATGCCGTCAAATCTTTTACTCCCATATTGTGGCAGGATAGTGGCTCAGTGGTTCGCACTACTGCCTCACAGGACCAGGGACATGGGTTCAGTTCCACCCTCAGGCAGCTGTCTGTGTGGAGTTTGCACATTTTCCCTGTGTCTGCGTGGGTTTCTTCCAGGTGCTCCAGTTTCCTTCCATACTCTGAAGATATGCAGGTTAGGTGAACTGGTCATGGGAATGCAGGGTTACAGGGATAGGGTAAGGGGGTGGGATGGCCTTCAGAGGGTCAGTGTGGACTGAACAGTCTGCTTCCACGTTACAGACTTGCATCAGCCAGACTTGGTTAGGGCAGTAGATTTCCTTCCCAAAGGGACTAACTGAACAAGGTCAGTTTTTGAAACAGACTCGGGTGAAGCTACATTCACAGACAAACTATGATCTAACTGAATCAAACAACTTGAGAGACAGTAATGAGCACTTTTACCATCCATATGTTATGATAGTTTTATAGTTATCATTACTGAGATGAGCTTGATGTTCCCAATTTAGTTTTTAATGACAGTAAACAGTTTTAAATTCCACTACAGTAGGATTTGAACCCATTTCCCTGAGGGTTAAGCCAGCTCCCATGATTGCCAGCCTAATGATTTTATCATTGCATGGTATTTTGAATTTTGGACTTATTCAATGACGACGAGCCAGAACTCTCCGGGGCAGGGGCTTCTTAAAATTCAAGTGAAGAAACTTATATCTTACTTCCAATGGGGAACCTGTGGATGTGGTGTATCTGGATTTGCAGAAGGCATTTGATAAGGTGCCACACCAAAGGCTGCTTCGTCGTGGGCCGAAGGGCCTGTACTGTGCTGTACTTTTCTATGTTTTCTAAGATAACGTTGCACGGTATTACAGGTAGTGTATTGGCATGGATAGAGGATTAGTTGACCAGTAGAATGTTCATTCATTTGAGGATGTGGGCATCCATTAATGGAACCTATGAGGGAGCAAGCTATCCTAGATCTAGTCCTTGTGTAATGAGACAGGGATAATTAATGATCTCAGAGTTAGGGATCCTCTCGGAAGGAGCGATCACAGTATGGTCGAATTTAAAATACAGATGGAGCGTGAGAAGGTTAAATCCAGCACCTATGTCCTATGCTTAAACAAAGGAGACTATGATGGGATGAGGTAGGAGTTAGCTAAGGTAGAATGGGAGCAAAACTTTATGGTGGGTCAATTGAGGAACAGTGGAGGACTTTCAAAACAATTTTTCACATTGCTTGGCAGAACTATATTCCCGGGATAAGGAAGAACTGTAGGAAAAGAGAGAGCCAGCCATGGATGACTAAGGAAAGTATCAGATTGAAAAAAGAACATACAAAAAAGCAAAGAGTAGTGGGAAAGTAGTAGACTGGGGAATCTTTAAAGGCCAACAGAAAGCCACAAAAAAAGCTATAAAGAAAAGTAAGATAGATTATGAGAGTAAACTAGCTCAGAATATAAAACAGGCAGCAAAAGTTTCTATAAACGTGTAAATCGTAAAAGAGTGACATTGGTTCTTTAGAGGATGAGAAGGCCAGTTTAATAACTGGGAATGAGGAAATAGCTGAGACATTAAACAGTTATTTTGTGTCGGTCTTCAACAGTGCAAGACACACATAACATTCTGAAAACTAATGGCAAGAAAGTTATAGCAGGTGAAGGCCTAGAAACTATCATTATCACTAAGGAGACAGTGCTGGGCAAGCTAATGGGGCTGAAGGTAGACAAGTCTCCTGGCCCTAATGAAATGCATCCCAGGGTACTAAAAGAGGCGATGGGGGAAATAGCAAATGCACTAGTAACTATTTACCAAAATTCACTGGACCCTGGGGTGGTTCCTGCAGAGTGGAAAAAGCCAATGTGATGCCACTGTTTAAAAAAAGAAATAGACAAAAAACAGGTAACGATAGACCAGTTAGCTTAACTTCAGTAGTGGGGAAAATGCTTGAATCTATCATTAAGGAAGAAATAGCAAGACATCTGGATATAAATTGTCCCATTAGGAACACCCAGCATGGGTTCATGAAGGGTAGGTCTTGTTTAACAAATTTGGTGGAATTCTTTGAGGACATTACTTTCATGGTGGTCATTGGGAACCTGTGGATGTGGTGTATCTGGATTTCCAGAAGCCATTTGACAAGGTGCCACATGAAAGGCTGCTACATAAGATAAAGTTGCACAGTATTACAGACAATGTGGTGGCATGGATAGAGGATTGGTTGACACCACCCCCTGCAAGACCCTCCAAGCTACTCACCATCCTGAATTGGAAATATATCGCCATTCCTTCACTGTCGCTGGGCCAAAATCCTGCAATTCCTTCCCTCAGAGCATTGTGGGTCAACCTACAGCAGGAGAACTGCAGCGGCTCAAGAAGGCAGCGCATCACCACCTTTTCAAGGGGCAACTAGGGATGGACAAGAAAAGCTGACCCAGCCGGCGACGCCCACATCCCACAAATGAAAAGAAATAGATGAAAGAAAAACTCAGTCTTCCTGGTACAGCCAACAGATATGGTTCCTACAGAATTAGTAACAAAGAACAATATAGCGCAGGAACAGGCCCTTTGGCCCTCCAAGCCTGTGGTGACACATTTGCCCCTCCAAACTAAAACTGTCTTCACTTACAGGATCCATATCCCTCAATTCCCTTCCTATTCAGGTATTCGTCCAGGGGCTTCTTGAATGTGGCAGTTCTGTATGTTTCCACCACCTCCTCTAGTAGCACGGTTCCAGGCACTCTCCAACCCTTTGTGTGAAAAACAGCCCTCGTACATCTCTTTTAAGCTTCTCGCCTTGCACCTTGAACCTGTGTCCTTTCATAATTGGCCTCTCCACCCTGGGAAAAAGCCTCACACTTCCCACTCTATCCATGCCTTTCACAATCTTGTAAACCTCTATTAGGTCACTCTTCAACATCCTGTATTCTAGTGAAAACAAACCCAATCTATCCAGCCTTTCTTCATCACTAAAACACTTCATACCAGGCAACAACCTGGTAAACCATTTCCGTACCCTCTCCAAAGCATCCACATCCTCCTGGTGGAGTGGCGACCAGAACTGAACACAGTATTCCAATAATGGCCTAACTAAATTTCTGTAAAGCTGTAGCATGTGAATCTAGATAAAAACCAGATCAGTGCAGAGTAGCAGTAGCAGAATGTCTGCACGTTTGCAGCCCCTGTGGGCCATGGGGTTAAAATGGTGAGTCAGCGCAGTTCAAGGCTCCCCATAGCAAGGGATGCGGGAGTGATGAATGTGGGCGGAGAATGTTGTTGGGAATGGAGGTGGGGGGGTGGGAGAGAGAGAGAAGGCCACCATGGAAAAAACCAGGATAAAGAGGGAATATTACTCGGTGCACGTCAGGATGGGAAGAAGTTCCCAGACACAGATAATGAGATGACGAAAGGAAAAACAAACGTCAGCAGAAATGTGGGGCAGCAGCCGTGTATGTGACAGATGTGTAGATTTACATGCACAGTAGCTTGAAGCCAGTTTCTCCTTTCCCTGGAGAATGTAAGATCAGCATTGAGCACTGGAAAACAAAATCGACTTACGTCAATGAACAGCCCCTCAACAAAATAAAAACCGAAAGAACTGCAGATGCTGTAAATCAGGAATGAAGACAAAGTTGCTGGAAAAGCTCAGCAGGTCTGACAGCATCTGTGAAGGGAAAATCAGCGTTAACGTTTCGGGTATGTTGCGAGGAAGGGTCACCGGCCCCGAAACGCTAACTCTGAGTTTTTTTGTTTTCTTCACAGATGCTGCCGGACCTGCTGAGCTTTTCCAGCAACCTCTGTTTCTGTGGCCCCTCAACAAAGGCAGGGCACCCTGTCACACTTTACAGCCAATGAGCTTGAACAGGGGGAAACCTCTGTGCACAGCAAGATCCCACAACAGCAAAGTGTGCAACATCAAGTTGTCGTTGTCATGGTGTTGACCGTGGTTTGGGGTGGGGGGGGTGCGGGTGGTGGCAGATACTCGAGGGGGAGAAGGAAGTTAGTTCCCTGTTTCTCTGAGGGCAAGTGGGGCCTCATATCAGTGTCCCATCGAAACGATGGCACCTCTGAGGCAGAATCTCCATGTTGGCACTGCATGGGACTGTCCGACTACATTTTGTCCCCTGGCCTCTGGGTTTGGGGCTATTATCAGGGAGGGGCAAGAGTGCCCCTCAGCAATTTTACTGCCTGCTGCTTCTTTCTGTTCCAGTGCGACCCGTACGTGAAGGTCTCCCTGGGTAAGAAATCGGTCAGCGACCAGGACAACTACATCCCGTGCACACTCGACCCAGAGTTTGGAAGGTACAGTTCCCTCGCTCTCTCGGGATAACGGTTCTCAGCGAGCGGAGGAAGCAGATGCCTCTGGGAGAGAGGCTGTGTCCACAGACCGGAAGTAAACGCGAGGCTCAGGCTGCAAGTATTGGCTGTTTAACCGTGTCGGGCATCGCCACCCGACCCCATTCTTGTTCGCCAGAGCCCAGTTCGCTCCCGGGTGAGAACCGAGCCTGGAGGGATGGGTAACAGTGCGAACGGCAGCGAGGCTTGGGGGACTTGAACTCGGAGCGGCTGGGCCTGGGCCCAGTAAGGGGCCAAGCGAAGGCGAGCCCGGTTCTCTGCGATGGTCGGTCAGACGGCGAGGATCTGTTTCTGAGGCAGGGACTCAAACTGTGTGAACCAGGCAAATTCCTGCCTCCTGCTCCCCAGGCGGGAGCAATCCACTTGGCCCTTTCTGTTCCCTTCGAACATGGAGAGTGTTTAAAATTCAGAGAACGCTGTGGCTCCCACTTGTAGAGTATGTGCTCCTTTGACTGCACTGTGTGAACTCCAGCACCTGCCAATTTAAACATTGACAGACTCACAACTTGGCTCATAAAACAGACCTGGAGTCTTCGCACATAAAACCCTCAAACCAATGAGGCACCAACAGACTTATTTAATTATCATAAAGATTTGCAGGTTTTTTTTGTTTCTCATTCATTCCATTTTCAACGTGGAAAGGAGAACGGTATTTTTAAATTCTTTTGGTTCTCATTAAGGTGCAGATGTTATGACTGCACATTTTCCACTCACAGCTCTCCCTGTCAAACACTCCCTCACCAGGTAATATGCTAGTTAGAGACAGAGTATAGCTCCCTCTACACTGTCCCCATCAAACACTCCCAGCACAGGGACAGCACGGGGTTAGAGACAGAGTAAAACTTCCTCTACACTGTCCCCATCAAACACTCCCAGCACAGGGACAGCACGGGGTTAGAGACAGAGTATAGCTCCCTCTACACTGTCCCCATCAAACACTCCCAGCACAGGGACAGCACGGGGTTAGATACAGAGTAAAGCTCTCTCTACACTGTCCCCATCAAACACTCCCAGCACGGGGACAGCACGAGGTTAGATACAGAGTAAAGTTCCCTCTGCACCGTCCCCATCAAACAGCCCCAGGACAGGGACAGCTCGGGGTTAGATACAGAGTAAAGCTCCCTCTACACTGTCCCCATCAAATGCCCCCAGCACAGGGACAGCACGGGGTTAGATACAGAGTAAAGCTCCCTCTACACTGTCCCCATCAAATGCCCCCAGCACAGGGACAGCTCGGGGTTAGATACAGAGTAAAGCTCCCTCTACACTGTCCCCATCAAATGCCCCCAGCACAGGGACAGCTCGGGGTTAGATACAGAGTAAAGTTCCCTCTACACCGTCCCCATCAAACAGACCCAGGACAGGGACAGCACAGGGTTAGACATAGCGTAAAGCTCTCTCTACACCATCCCCATCAAACACTCCCAGGATAGGGACAACACGGGGTTAGATATAGCGTAAGGCCTCCTCTACACTGTCCCCATCAAACACTTGCAACACAAGAACATCAAAGAGTTAGATACAGAGTCAAGCCTCCTCTACACTGTCTCCACTGAACCCTCCCAGCACAGGGATAGAGGACCGTGCTGAGTAAAGATTCCTTGACATGGACCCACTAATGCTCCAGTCTGTGACATTTTCCCAGGTCATCTCTAAGAGTGGTATGGTTTGTGTTCCTGCAGGATGTATGAACTGACTGGAAACCTCCCCATTGACAAAGATTTGAAGGTCACCCTGTACGACTATGATCTGCTGTCAAAGGATGAGAAAATAGGCGAAACAGTGATTGATTTGGAAAATCGTTTCCTCTCTCGATTCGGGGCCTGCTGTGGCTTACCTCACACCTACTCCATGTAAGTTGTCCGTTTCTTCACAGGGTCTGGAGCTCTGGTTTCCTGAGTGTCCCTTTGTTTCCAGGAGTACCAGCTCCTTCGTTTTGTGAAACTTGCCTCATTCCCTGTGGGCATTGAATCAGCAGCTGTCTGACACTGAGACAAAGGAGGAGGTCACAGGTGATTGCACCCTGATAAAACCATGCAGCAAAGAGGCCCATGGCACATTGATAGAATTCTCCACATAGTCAGAATCACATACACTTAACCAATGGTCCTGCCATTTTCCCTTACTGTACATTGTGGTAAAGAAGGCATATGGCATGCTTGCCTTTATGGGCCAGGGCATTGAGTACAAGAGTCAGGACGTCATGTTGCAGCTTTATAAGACTTCGGTTAGGCCACACTTAGAGTATTGCGTTCAGTTCTGGTCACCACATTACAGGATGGATGTGGAGGCTTTGGAGAGGGTGCAGAAGAGGTTTACCAGGATGCTGCCTGGATTAGAGGGTATGAGCTGTAAGGAGAGGCTAGAAAAGCTCAGATTGTTTTCTCTGGAGCAGCGGAGGCTGAGGAGAGACTTGTTAGAAGTCTACAAAATTACGAGAGGCATAGATAGGGTTGACAGACAGAATCTTTCTCCCAGAGTGGAAATGTCTAATACTAAGACGCGTGAATTTAAGGCAAGGCGGGGAAAGTTCAAGGGAGATGTGAGGGGCAAGTTTTTTACACAGAGAGTGATAGGAATCTGGAATGCACTCCCAGGGATGGTGGTGGAGGCAGATACGATAGGGATGTTTAAGGGACTTTTAGACAAGCACATAAATATGCAGGGAATGGAGGGATATAGACCAAGGGCAGGCAGAAGGGATTAATTTCACCTGGCGTCATGTTCGGAACAACATCATGGGCTGAAGGGCCTGATCCTGTGCTGTCCTGTTCTATGTTCTATCCCCAAAGAGAATTACCATTGAAATATATAATCAACTGATAATTCATTTTGGGAAGACTAAAGATCAGCGAAAGCACTGGAGAAATTCTCTCCCACCCATTACCCATGCCGGTGAGTTGCACCTCCTCAAACCTCACTGTGTTTTAGGATCTACATAAAACTATAGGTTGGCCATATCTGGCATATTATCTGCATGTGGATGTGAGTTTGCTCGCTGAGCTGGAAGGTTAGTTTTCAGACGTTTCGTCACCATTCTAAGTAACATCATCAGTGAGCCTCTGACAAAGCGTTGGTGTTATGTCCCGCTTTCTATTTATATCCATCCTAGGACAAGCCAAACAGAGACACACACGAGAATTCCTAGAAGCATGGCATTCCAACCGGAACTCCATCAACAAACACATTGATTTGGAGCCAATCTACCATCCCCTGAGAAAAAGAACAGGAAATGACATCACCAATGCAGGAAATGTCATCACCAACCCAAGGAAACCTAACCAGATAAATAGAAAGCGGGACATAACACCAGCGCTTCGTTGGAGGCTCACTGATGATGTTACCTAGAATGGTGACGAAACTCACATCCAGAAACTCAACCTGAGCTACAAATCTTCTCAAAACTCGATATCATCTGCATTTCTGGCCCCTTTATTACGGGATGTGAAAGCTTTGGAGAGGGTGTAAATGAGGTTCACCAGGATGTTGCCTGGATTGGATTGTGTTATCTATAAGGAGAGATTTCTTTCCTTCCATCAATAATGGGATGAGGGCGTCGCTGGCCGGGCAGCATTTATTGCCCATCCCTAATTGCCCGGAGGGCAGTTTAGAGTCACCCACATTGCTTTGGGTCTGGAGTCACATGTAGGCCAGACCAGGTAAGGATGGCAGTTCCCTTCCCTAAAGGACATTAGTGAACCAGTCCCCCAACGTTGACATTGAATTCAGTCATTAGTAGATTCTTAATTCCAGGTTTTTATTGCATTCAAATTCCACCATCTGCTGTTATGGGATTTGAGCCTAGGTGCCCAGAATGTTATTTGGGTCTCTTGATTAATAGTCCAGTGATAATACCACTAGGCTTCCAGGTTGGACAAACTTGGATTGTTTTCACTAGAGCACCGGACGGTGAGGGGCGACCCAATAGAAGTATATAAAACTGTGAGAGGCATAGACAGGGTGTATAATCAGAGTCCCTCTCCCAGGATGGAAATGCCACATACTCAGGGGGCCATAGGTTTAAGCCGAGAGGGGGAAAGTTTAAAGGATATGTGTTAGGCAGGCTTCTTACGCAGAGGGTAGTAGCTGCCTGGAACATGCTACCAGGGGAGGTGGTAGGTGTGATGGATACCATAGCAATGTTTAAGAGGCATTTAGACAAACACATGAGCAGGTAGGGAGTAGAGGGATAGGCATCATGAGCAGGCAGATGGGATTAATTTTGAAAGATCTCCTGGTCGGTAGAGACATGGTGGGCCAATGGGTTTGTTCCTGTGCTGTGCAGTTCTATGTTCTACCTTTCTCCTGCCCATCATTGTTATTCTTTTAAACTCCCACTTGTTTCGGTCACCCGTCATTCTAGTTCTGTTAGCTTCTGTCCACCGTACCCTATTCTTTTAGAACCTTAAACTCTCCTTTATATCTAAAGGACCAGAGTATAAGGATGCAGAGGTTATGTTGCAGTTACACAACACCCTGGTTAGACCCCACTGGGAGTACTGTGAGCAGATTGGGGAACCACACCTTAGGAAGGATAGATAGGTCTTGGATGGAGTACAGCGTAGGTTTAGAGGAATGGTGTCTGGATTTCAGGGGATAAGTTATGAAGAGACTGTATACAAATTAAGCCTGTTTCCTTTGGAATTTAGAAGATTGAGATATGATCTGATCAAAGCCTTCAGCAGGAAATGGCAGAATGGGTAAGAATAAATTATTTCCACTGGTTGACCGTTCTAGAATCCAGGGCCACATGGATTTCATCACAGAACCCCCACACTGTGTGAACAGGCCCCTTCAGCCCAACAAGTTCACACCGACCCTTGGAGCATCCTGCCCAGACCCATCCCCCATAACCCACCTCAGCTGCACATACCTGGACGCTAGGAGCAATGTAGCATGGCCAATCCACCCTAACCTGCACATTTTTGGACTGTGTGAGGAAACTGGAGCACCCAGAGGAAACCCGCACAGACGCCAGGAGAATGTGCAAACTCCACACAGATAGGTGCCCGAGGGTGGAATCGAGCCGACATCCCTGATGCTGTGAGGCAGCGGCGCTAACCACTGAGCCACCGTGCCACCATAGTCTGAGAATGACCAGACCACTCAGGAGAGATGTTAGGAAGCACTTCTGCACACAAAGGGTGGGAGAGATTTGGAACGCTCTTCCACAAATGGTAATGGATGATCGATCAGACGTTAATTTTAAATCTGAAATAGTTACATTTCTGTTATGTAAAGGTATTAAGAGATTATGGGCCAAAGTCAGGTCGATGGAGTCAGGTCATAGATGGCCATGATCTCAATGAATGGTGGAACAGGCTCGAAGGGCTGAATGGCCTGCTCCTGTTCCTGTGGTCGTTTAGTCTTTCCTGTCACCCTGCCATCCTGTGACAGTGAATCATAAACCAAAGTTCTTGGATTTGCATTCCTTAATATTCCCAGCCCAGAAACAGTCAGTCCCTTGCTCCAAGCTGGCTGGCCTCTGCAGCTGCCTGTTTGCTTTACACAAGCTGCCCCACGCTCTTTGTGAACTCACCCTGCCAGCTCGATTCATTGCTCCTGTGTGCTTATTTATCCGCTTCCTGTGGGAGTGAATCCCATGTTTCCCAGAATACGCTCTGGATTTCACTAAACTGCATTTCACCCAGCCGAGTGGACCTAGCATGCTCAGAGATCCGGCACCGCGGACTGTTCTAATGGAGTGCTTTTATCTTCGCAGCTCCGGACCAAACCGATGGCGTGACCAGCTCAGACCAAGCCAGCTCCTCCACATCTACGCACAGAGGCAAGGCTACAAGCTGCCTGTGATCACGGACAGTAAGATCACGATGGCAGGCGAGGAGTTCCTTCTGTCTGATTTTGGTATGTCTGATCTCTCCTGCTCGTCCCCGAGCTTCACTTACACAGAGAGAGAGAGACAAAGCTTGATGCTCAGGCTAACCATTCACCACCTGATACTCAATGTGGTTTCAGAAAGCCAGCACCATCGTGGGGGGCCGAATGGCCTCATGCTGCGATCAGTGACACTGACGTGATAATGTGATATACATCGTAGTGTCCTTCGAAGCTTCCACATCCACTGCAAGTGTCCATTCAGCCCCTCTAACCTTGTCTGTCATTCAGTTAGATTGTGGCTGTCAGATATCTCAGCTCATGTGTCTGTCTATACTTCATTATCTATTATGAAAATATCACCGTAGAATCCCTACCGTGTGGAAACAGGCCATTCAGCCCAACAAGTCCACACCAACCCTCAGAGCATCCCACCCAGACCCATCCCCCTATAACCCACACATCCCTGGACACTTTGGACAATTTAGCATGGCCAATCCACCTAATCTGCACATCTTTGGACTGTGGGAGGAAACCTGCACAGACCCGGGGAAAATGTGCAAACTCCACACAGGCAGTTGCCCGAGGGTGGAATCGAGCCCAGGTCCCTGGCACTGTGAGGCAGCAGTGCTAACCACTGAGCCACCGTGCCACCTTGACACCACTGTGATGCCAGAGCGCTGGGCATGCTCAGTTTCTGAGTATATCCGATGCATCAATTTTGGGAGATGGCACAGGAAGGTGGGGTAGAGGTGGAACAAATGAGTTAGACACAAAAGTAGCCCCCTTAAGCTTGCTCCACCGTTCAATAATATCAAGATTGACCTGATTATTTCAAGTTCCCACCCTGATAACATCTCTCTCACTGCCTAAAACATAATCAAGGATTCTGCCTCTCGTCATTTGAGAAAGAGAGTTCCAAAGACTCAGTGACCCCCCATGGAAAAATATTCCACACCTTGGCCTCAAGGTCAGCCGTGCTTTTATTCAAAATTGTCAAGAGGTTCAGAGGGCCAAATGGCCTGCCGTTGTGTAGTGGGACCTCCTGCAACAGGTAGTGGCTGTGGGAAGGAATCTTTGAATGGACTCCATCTGGAAAAGTTAGAATTTGTTTGTTGGGAAGCGGGCTGATGGGAAGGGAGAGCAGATGCGCAAAAAAATTCCTCAAACCAATTTCCCGGATTAGTGACAAATGGAATTCAATCCAGAGAAATGTGAGGTGATGCACTTGGAGAGTACAAATAAAACAAGGGAAGACGCGATGAACGGTAGGACCCTGGCAAGCACCGAGGATCAGAGAGACCTTTGTCCCCATGTACACCAGCCCCTTAATGTATCAGGACCAGTGGGTGAAGTGGTTAAAGAGGCATTAATTGAGGGTCAGAGTTTAAGAGCGTGGAGGTTATGCTGGAACTGTATAAAACACTTGTTAGGCTATAGCTGGAGTATTATGAGTAGCTCCGGAGTTCATCTCATCGGAGGGATGTGATTGCACTGGAGAGGGTGCAGAGGGAGGTGTACCAGGATGTTCTCTGGGCTGGAGAGTTACAGTGATGAAGAGAGATTGGACAGAGTGGGGATGTTTCACTTAGAGGGGACTGAGAGGAGACATGACTGAGATGTATAAAGTTGTGAGGGGCATGGGTAGGGGAGACCAGACAGATGGAGGGATCAATGACTGGGGGGGGGGCATCGATTTAAGGTAAGGGGCAGAAAGCCTGGAGGCGATATGAGGGTGGTGGGAGTCTCAAACTAGCAGTGTGTAGGAGTGGGAAAGACAAAAACCTTCATTACCTAGAAGAAGTATTTAGATGTTCACATACAATGCCAAGACATGCTGGGTTAGGGGCCAAATGCTAGAAAGTAGGATTAGAATAGGTAGACGGTTGTTTTTGACATGGATGCAATGGACAGAAGGGCCTGTATCTTTGCTGTAGATCTCTATGACTCTGCTTTAACTTACACAGCCATTCCACATATATGGTTCCTTGTTTATCCTTAATTTCTCTTCCTGCTTGTCATGACCTGATGGCATTGGAATAAGGAATCCTGCTTCACGGCCTTTGGGTCATCTCTTTGTTTCAATATCATATTACGCTGACCTTATTCCTTAGACCTCCTGGTTAGATACTGATTATGTCAATCTGAAATGAAGCTTCTTTAACCCGAACAATCCCTCACCCTGATGAAGAATTGAACCTGCAGGATTCTCACGGGAGGGTTGTGCGCTGCAATGACCTCAGACTGTCGTGGATGACTGATTGTTCCTTTTCATTACAGAGGATGGGAAGCCCCTCAACACGCACCTGGGACCCCCCGATGAGCGCCTGGCTTTGTATGTGCTCTGCAAACAGGGCCTGGTCCCAGAGCATGTGGAGACACGGGCATTATTCAGCCCATTACAGCCTGACATTGAGCAAGTAAGCGCTCGATTCTGTTGTGAATAACCACAAGGAGTAGATATGGTTCCTAGGGGCAGTGGATTACGAGTTTTATTTTTATTTACTCGTGGGATGTGGATTTTGCTGGCTGGTCAGCATTTCTTGCCCATCTCTAGTTGCCCTTGAGAAGGTGGGGGTGAGCTGCCTTCTTGAGCCGCTGCAGTCCATGTGCTATGGTCGACCCACAATGCCCTTAGGGAGGGAATTCCAGGATTTTGACCCAGCGACAGTGAACGAACGGCGATATATTTCCAAGTCAGGATGGTGAGTGGCTTGGAGGGGAACTTGCAGGGGGTGGTGTTACCATGTATCTGCTGCCCTGGTCCTTCTGGATGGAAGTGGTTGTGGATTTGGAAGTTACTGTGATGAATATCTGCAGTGCATCTTGGAGATTGTACACACCAGAACATCTGCACTAACAGTCTAGCGATAATACCACCAGGCCCTCAGTGAATAACATGAAAAGATAAGCATTGGCCATGATACCAGGAAGAAATCTTCCCTGGCCCTCTTAAATTATTGCCAGTGGACCATCAATGCCTGCCCGAGAGATACCCTGGCATGTCTGACAGGAGAGGACATTGTTAATTGAAGAGGGGCATGGACCCATGAATTATCTAACACAGAGGTGCTTTGTTTTAAAAACCCGTTTGCTCATTTGACATGGGCACAGCCAGTTCGGTCAATGTTTGCTATCCATTCCAGATTATCTTCAGGAAAGTGGTGTTGAGCTCATTTCTTAAGCCACAGCAATTTAGGGACCTATGTTAAATAGCCACTGAGGTAGAAATTTATTGAAGATGAACAGGAGTGTGTACCTCACCTCCAGACCCTCCAAAACCTGTCCACCATTCACATGTTAGGAGTAGGAAAAGACTCCCAAATGTCAGATGTTGATTTACCAACAAAGAGCCGCTCCCAATCCACGTTCTCCAATTCTTGCTTAATTTGGTTACAGTTGGCCTTCCCCCAGTTTAACACCTTCAAACACAGAAACGTAGAAACACAGAAGATAGGAGCCGGAGGAGGCCATTCAGCCCTTTGAGCCTGCTGTATCATTCATCACGACCATGGCTGATCATCCAACTCAGTAGCCTCATCCTGCTTTCTCCTTATAACCTTTGATCCCATTCACCCCAAGTGCTATATCTAGCCACCTCTTGAATACATTCAATGTTTTGGCATCAACTACTTTCTGTGGTAATGAATCCCACAGGCTCACCACTCTTTGGATGAAGAAATGTCTCCTCATCTCTGTCCTAAATGGTCTACCCCAAATCCTCAGACTGTGACCCCTGGTTTAGGACACACCCACCATCGGGCACATCGTCCCTGCATCTACCCTGTCGAGTCTTGTCCTTATCCAGATGTATCTGAAAACGTATGGAATTATGGCCAATATTGCCAGTTTCTGAGTTACTGCGGCAAGTAACTCCCCTCCTGACCCCCCCAAAGCCTGTCCGCCATCTCCAAGGCACAAGTCAGGAGTGTGATGGGAAACTCCCCACTTGCCTGGATGGGGGCAGCCCCAACAACACTCAAGAAGCTCGACACCATCCAGGACAAAGCAGCCGCTTGATTGGCTCCACATCCACAAGCATTGACTCCCTCCACCACCGACACTCAGGAGCAGCAGTGTGTACTATCTACAAGATGCACTGCAGAAATTCACCAAAGATCCTCAGACAGCACTTTCCAAACCCATGACCACTTCCATCTAGAAGGACAAGGGCAGCAGATACATGGGAACACCCCAACCTGCAAGTTCCCCTCCAAGTCACTCATCAACCTGCCTTGGAAATATATCGCCGTTCCTTCACTGTCACTGGGTCAAAATCCTGGAATTCCCTCCCTAAGGGCATTGCGGGTCAACCCACAGCACATGGACTGCAAAACCTCAAGAAGGGTAATTAGGGACAGAGCAATAAATGCTAACCCAGCCAATGATGCCCACACCCAATGAATGAGTGAAAAAACTGCAATATAAAATGGGAGATAAGAAAGTGCAATCAAGGAACTAATGTGGATTAAGAGCCTTCTCATGAAACCATCCCAACATAATATGTATGCAATGGCTAACAGAGCGTATTTACTTCTGTTCTTTGTTCTTTAGGGCAAGATTCAACTTTGGGTGGACATCTTTCCCAAATCACTTGGACCTCCTGGACCTCCATTCAACATCACCCCTCGCAAAGCGAAGCAGTAAGATTCAATCCCAGTATCTCTCACACAGTCGGTATTAAAGCTGCTGTCTTTGGGTGGGACGTATCTACACCCGATCTCCTATTGGCCTGTGGATGCAGGGAGCTAGCCATCCCCAGACTGAGAACAATAGATCTCTTCAGTATGAGAGACTCACAGGGTGGAAAGGCAAGGTGACAGACCTGACAGATCAGAACAGATCAGTTATAATCAAGTTGATTGATAGAAACATCTTGAGAAGCCAAAGGGTCTGCACTGCTTTGAGCTAATCCTGTTCTTAAGTTACCAAGATAACAAAGTGTGGAGCTGGATGAACACAGCAGGCCAAGCAGCATCTTAGGAGCACAAAAGCTGATGTTTCGGGCCTAGACCCTTCATCAGAGAGGGGGATGGAGTGAGGGTTCTCAAATAAATAGGAAGAGAGGGGGAGGCGGATGGAAGATGGATAGAGGAGAAGATAGGTGGAGAGGAGACAGACAAGTTAAAGGGGCGGGGTTTGAGCCTGTAGTGGCAAGTGTAGATGGGGAGGTAGGGAGGGGATAGGTCAGTCCGGGGAGGACGGACAGATCAAGGGGGTGGGATGAGGTTACTAGGTAGGAATTGGAGGTGTAGCTTGAGGTGGAAGGAGGGAATAGGTGAGAGGAAGAACAAGTTAGGGAGGCGGGGAACGAGTTGGGCTGGTTTTGGGATGCAATGGGGGGAGGGGAGATTTTGAAGCTTGTGAAATCCACATTGATACCATTGGGCTGCAGGGTTCCCAAGCAGAATATGAGTTACTGTTCCTGTAATCTTCGGGTGGAATCATTGTGGCACTGCAGGAGGCACAGGATGGACATGTCCTCTGCGGAATGGGAGGGTGAGTTGAAGTGGTTGGCAACTGGGAGGTGCAGTTGTTTATTGCGAACCGAGCGGAGGTGTTCTGCAAAGCAGTCCCCAAGCCTCCGCTTGGTTTCCCCAATGTAGAGGAAGCCACAACGGGTACAGCGGATGCAGTATACCACATTGGCAGATGTGCAGGTGAACATCTGCTTGATGTGGAAAGTCATCTTGGGGCCTGGGATGGGGGTGAGGGAGGAGGTGTGGGGGCAGGTGTAGCACATCCTGCGGTTGCAGGGGAAGGCGCCTGGTGTGATGGGGTTGGAGGGGAGTGTGGAGTGGACAAGGTTCATCCAACTCCACACTTTGTTATCTCGGATTCTCCAGCATCTGCAGTTCCCATTATCAAGGGACTCCCTTGTCCTCTGCACCTATCTTCTCCTGTATCCATCTTCGATCTGCCTCCACCTCGCTCCCTGTTTATTGCAGAAACCTTTCCCTAACCCCCTTTTCTAATGAAGGGTCTGGGCCCGAAGCGCCAGCTTTTGAGCTCCTAAGATGCTGCTTGGCCTGCTGTGTTCATCCAGCTCCACACTTTGTTATCTCGGATTATCCAGCATCTGCAGTTCCCATTATCTCTTAAATTACCATGTCAGGATGTTCCTAATGGTGGGCGTGTTCACAACCAGGGCTCAGAGTCTGAGGGCTCAGGGTAAACCAGTTGGGACGGAGATGAGGAGACATTTCTTCACCCAGAGAGTGGTGAGCCTGTGGAATTCATTACCACAGGAAGTAGTTGATGCCAAAACATTGAATGTGTTCAAGAGGCAACGAGGCAAAGCACTTGGGGTGAATGGGATCAAAGGTTTTGGGGAGAAAGCAGGATTAGGCTGTTGAGTTGGATGATCAACCATGATTGTGATTGTTTCCAACATTCCAACGTGGTGTTCATACACCAACAAACTCTGGAATTTCAATTTAAAACATGTTGGGAGCAGTACCGTGGCTCAGTGGTTAGCACCGCTGCCTCACAGTGCTGGATAAACCAGGTTCAATTCCAGCCTCGGGCAACTGTCTGTGTGGAGTTTGCATATTCTCTCTGTGTCTGTGTGGGTTTCCTCTGAGTGCTCTGGTTTCCTCCCACAGTCCAAAGACGTGCAGGCTAGTTGGATTAGCCACAGGAAATTACCCATAGTGTTCAGGGATGTGTAGATTAAATGGATTAGCCATACGAATTGCAGGGTTACAGGGAAAGGGTAGGGAGATGAGCCTGGTGGGATGCTCTTCAGAGGGTTGGTGTGGACTTGTTGGGCCAAATGGCCTGTTTCCACACTGTAGAGATTCTATTCTATTCAGTCATTGCCTGCTCTCACCCTGGGTGGTCCCATTTCCCTCTACAGCCCAAACATGTGCAGGTTAGGTTGGATTGGCCCTGCTAAATTATCAGTGGTGTTCAGGGCTATGTACGTCAGGTAAGTTATAGGGGATGGGTCTGGACGGGATGCTCTGAGGGTGTCTGTGGAATTGTTGGGCTGAAGGCCTATTTCCACTGTGTAGGGAGTCTGTGATCTGTGATCTGCGATCAAAGACATGGAATCCCAGCGATGGCAACTTCAACTACATTTCAATTCATGCAGCCACAGTCCATTCTTAGCTCCACAGAGAGCTTTGCCCTGTATCTTACCCTGTTTCTAACCCCTTGCTGTCCCTGTGCCTAGCATGTGTGACAAGATTATGATTTGATATGGTGTTCTGATTAAATGACAAAGTGGACGATCTTTTTTCTGAAGATTCTGTTGTGCGTTTTATCTGTGTCCCTGTTTCAGGTTTTATCTGCGTTGTATCATATGGAACACCAACGATGTAATCTTAGATGATGTCAGTATCACAGGAGAGAAGATGAGTGATATCTATGTGAAAGGGTCAGTACTTTTTTGGAATGTGTTTTCCCAGTGTGTCACTTAGATTTCCATTAAACATGGAACACAGCAGGATCCATTTCACCAAAGTGTATGTTGCACAAAAATTTCCCCCCAACATTATTCATCTCATTTATCCTTCCATTGTTTTACCTTCCGTGTGGATTTCCAAACCTCCCTGCTGTGCTGTTCACCTCAACCATTCCCCAAACAGGCTCCACCGTCTCATCGATCTCCGGGTGAAGAGGTTTCATTCTCAATTTTCCGCTGAATTTCTTCAGGACTGTCTTACATTTCTGTTACGCAAGCCCTGTTGGCCATTACATGCTGCTGGCAAATTAGTAAATTGTAACGACACTGAAACTGGAGGGGATGGTCGTCATCGTTTTCCAATCAGCACTATGGAACTCACAGTCTCAGGTTGTACACAGTAAGGCTGAGATAAATCGATCCCCGATCAGTCGGGGCATCAAGAGTTTTGGGGAAAGAGCAGCAAAGTGGGTGTGAGAAATGTCGGGATCACCCAGGATTCTATTGAATGGTGGAACAGACTCAAATGGCCTACTCCTGCTCCCATTTGTTGTGGTCTTAAGGGGAGGTAAGATGCACCAAAATGATAAAAAAAATTGGATGTTCCAATAAGCTGCAGAGTGTGGAGACTCCCATGCAAATGCATGCACAACCAGAGTGAGCCATTCAGCCCATCTAGGCTACTCCACCGTGGATCAAGATCTTAGCTGATCTGTTGGTGGCCTCAACTTTCCAGTCCACCCCAATACCCTTCCACAGTTGTTTGTCAGTTTGGACTTGATGGGCCTGTTATGCACTGTATTAATCTACAGCTGTATGACTCCTTTGTCAAGTCAGGAATCCATGTAATGCAGCCTTTGCAATATTCTTCCACCACTTTCCAGGGAACAGAGTTCCACAGATCATCTCATGGAAATTGTTTCTCCCTGTCTTTGTTTGCAACGGGCATTCCAGTGCATCTGCTTGTCCTTCTGGATGGAAGTGGTTGTGGGTTTGGAAGGTGCTTTCTGAGGATCTTTGGTGAATTTCTGCAGCGCATCTTGTAGATAGTACACACTGCTGTTACTGAGTGTCGGTGGTGGAGGGAGTGGATGCTTGTGGATGTGGTGCCAATCAAGCGGCTGCTTTGTCCTGGATGGTGTCGAGCTTCAATAAGATCGCCTCTCATTTTTCTAAACTCAAATGGATACAGACGCAGCCTTCTCAAGCGATCCTCATGAGATAACCCTTTCATCTCAGGAATCAGGCAACTAGGCATTCCCTGAACTGCTTCTCATGCAATTAAATCTGTTCTTAGGAAAGGAGACAAAAATTGCAGACTGTACTGCTGATGGTTCTTAGCCAGTGCAATTGTTAGAAATTTTCCCTCTTTTATATCCCACCCACCTTGCAATGAACAACATCTCGTTTGCCTTCCAAATTGCTTGTTGTACTTGCCCACTAACGCTTGTCCCTTTATCTGCCAGCTCACTCAAATCCCTCTGTACTGCAAAGTCCTGTGACCTCTCCCCATTGAAATAAAATGCTGCTTTTTCCATTCGCTACTTAAATAATTGACTGAATAATTTGCGTCTGTGTTGCAAGGTAGTGACAGTTTGTTCTGTGGACTGGTGTCCATTCTGTTAAAGCCCATGTTTCCCTACTATCGAAGGCGCTGCATAATTCTGAAGTTTATATTCATTCCTAGGATGTTGGCGCTCATTGTCGAAAACTAAATGTTCCTTGAAAACAATAAAATAAGTTTTTCATATCCATGTGGCCGAAGGCTCAGAGATGTACAATCTAGTGGATGTTGAGTTTTCAGGCAACTGCTATAACATTAGTGACATTTGACAGAGAGACTCCAGGTCCTGCTGCGTTGTTATGAAATGTCCCTGACTCTGGCTCTCTCTCTCTCTGTCTCTGTCTCCAGTTGGCTTCTGGGCTATGAAGGCAACAAACAGAAGACAGATGTCCACTACAGGTCCATGGGCGGTGAAGGAAACTTCAACTGGAGATTCGTCTTCCCTTTTGAGTATTTGCCGACCGAACAAGTCTGCTCCATTGCCAAGAAGGTGAGGGGGATGCAGTCGCTGTTGTAGTGGGGACCGTGGCCCCTTTATAACCTGGCTCATCTGCTCACCTAAAAGCTTGCATGGACAGTTGGGATTGCTCTTGTGTTTATGGTTAGCCTTGGAATTCTGTTCTTCTCCTGAAAAGTCTTTGCCTCCTCCCTTATAGCTTCCTGCAAAGTGTCCCTGTGCTGAGGCACAGACCTCCTCTTTCCTTAGGGGTTAAGGCACGCCATTTTTAAATTTTTTTTCCTGAGATGTCAGCATCTCTGTTAAAGCCAGCATTTTCTGCCCCATCCCTAGTTGCCCCTTGAGAAAGTGGGGGTGAGCTGCCTTTCTGAACCACTGCAGTCCACCTGCTATACGTTGACCCACAATACCCTTAGGGAGGGAAACCCAGGATTTTGTCCCAGCGACAATGAAGGAACAATGACATATTTCCAAGGCAGGATGGTGAGTGGCTCGGGGGGAACATGCAAGAGGTGGTGTTCCCACGTATCTGCTGCCCTTGTCCTTCTGGATGGAAGTGGTCGTGGGTTCGGAAGGTGCTGCCTGAGATCTTTGGTGAATATCTGCAGTGCATCTTGTAGATAGTACACACTGCTGCTACTGAGCGTCGGTGGTGGAGGGAGTGGATGCTTGTGGATGTGGTGCCAATCAAGCGGCTGCTTTATCCTGAATGGTGTTGAGCTTCTTGAGTGTTGTTGGGGCTGCCCCCATCCAGGCAAATGGGGAGTATTCCATCACACTCCTGACTTGTGCCTTGCAGATGGTGGGCAGGCTCTGGGGAGTCAGGAGGGGAGTTACTCACTGAAGGATGCGCCGTCTCTAATTTCTTGTGGTCTGAGCACAAATGTGGCTGCTTGAGTTAATTTTCAGGTCAATGCTTAATGAAAGATTGTGGATGATGGAGCGACCTCTGCAATGCTAATGCCAGTGAGTGCCGCGGTATGGGTTTTATAGACTGTCAGCTGTTGGAGATGCGCACTGTCCAGCACAGTGTGGATTAATTATTCCTTTTCGCTGATAGAACCATTCAGAATGATGACCAGGGACTGCATTCTGGCCCAATGTCCGAGCACCACTGTTTCCCATGAGGCTCCTCCCACACATGATCACTGGGTAATTTAAGATGCACAATAGGAGAATGTAGATGATGTTATACTTGCTGTTGAAGTGTCCGGGACAGCTTTACTCTGTCTCTAACCCCGTGCTGTCCCTGTCCCTGGGAGTGTTTGATGGGGACAGTGTAGAGAGAGCTTTACTATGTATCTAACCCCGTGCTGTCCCTGTCCCTGGGAATGTTTGATGGGGACCGTGTAGAGGAAGCTTTACTCTGTATCTAACCCTGTGCTGTCCCTGTCCCTGGGAATGTTTGATGGGGACCGTGCAGAGGGAGCTTTTCTCTGTATCTAACCCCGTGCTGTCCCTGCATTTGGTATTGACCCTGAGAGCTATGAACGCAGATCTTTAATCCCAACACTGCCCTCTGGCCTATCCTCGCAGCCTCTTGGTGTTTGTGGTTGAATTGAACTCTGAACCATTTGAAAAGTTGACAAAGTGATCATTTAAAAAACCACACCATGTGACATCTTTCTCTGCTTCCCACCCAGGAGCATTTCTGGAGCCTGGATAAGACACAGACGAAAATTGCACCCGAGCTCATCATCCAAATCTGGGACAATGATAAATTTTCCTTCGATGACTACCTGGGTAAGCTGCTCCTGCCTCTCTGACTGGGAATTTCAGCACCAGAATTCCTTTTTCATTCAATCATTCATTCACAAAGCATGAGGGCTTTGCTACCTAGGACAGCATCTATCACCCAGAGGGCAGACAACATTGTACCCAGCACCCACTCCGTGATTTCATGGATCAATGCGCGACAATCCAGGATGGGCTGGATTTTCCTGGAGGAAGTGGGGACCCTGAGTCGCTAAACTTACAACCTGATAGACCCACCTCCCATAAACAAGCCCAGTTACTGCCATTCATGAAGGCAGCTCCTCAACACCTACTCAGGGGCAACTAGGGATGTGTAAGAAATGCTATGTTCGCGTCCCGTGAAAAAACTCTTTTTATTAAATCATATCAACGCTTTGTAAAGAAACTGTTCCTGCTTTAAGCTATGAATATTTCGTATTTCTAGTCTCTCCCAGCGAGTGGAAAACTCTATGTAACACTGATCCTCTCAAATTTCTATGTGATGTTCAAGGGCTCGGGTTTGGTAAGCACAACATGGAAAATAAAAGCAGCCTCTGTTAAAGTGACCCCAAAGCTGCCAGATTACAGGTAAAATGGGTGGCACAGTGGTTAGCGCTGCAGCCTCACAGCGCCAGGGACCCGGGTTCGATTCCACCCTCGGGCCGTGTGGAGTTTGCACATTCTCACAGTGTCTGTGCGGGTTTGCTCCGGTTTCCACCCACAGTCCAAAGATGAGTGGGCTTGGTGGATTGGCCATGGGGAATGCGGGCTTACAGGGATAGGTGGGTCTGGGAGGGATGTGCTTTGGTGGGGTCGGTGTGGACTTGATTGGCAGAATGGCAGTCTTCCACGCTACAGGGATTCTATGAAAAAGAGCGTTGGGGTTCACCAATATCTCCTTCACGTATGATGCACGTCATTTCTGATCCAGTTGAGGTCTGTCAGTGACTCCCAGCCCCATTGTGTTGTCTCCATTGCCTTTTGAACAGGCTCGGTAATTCACTCAGCTTGGATAAAGGGCCCACCACCAAATTCAGGACCGATATTGAGGGCTGCCCTTGCCACTGATGCCGAGATGGGAATTTTAGTCATACTACTGAAATGGTAAAATGGTAAAAGTGATAAAACCCTCTTTGGAGGGTTGGTGTGGACTTGATGGGCCAAATGGCCCGCTTCCACACTGTAGGGATTCTCTCATTCTTCCTGTACGTGTGAGAGAGACAGAATCCCTGAGAGTTATGATCAGTTATGTATGGAATACTGCGTCCAGTTCTGGGTGCCCTATTATAGGAAAGATGTGGATGCTTTGGAGAGGGTTCAGAGGAGGTTTACCAGGATGCTGCCTGGACTGGAGGGCTTATCTTATGAAGAGAGGTTGACTGAGCTCGGTCTCTTTTCATTGGAGAAAAGGAGGAGGAGAGGGGACCTAATTGAGGTATACAAGATAATGAGAGGCATAGACAGAGTTGATAGCCAGAGACTATTTCCCAGGGCAGAAATGGCTAGCATGAGGGGTCATAGTTTTAAGCTGGTTGGTGGAAAGTATAGAGGGGATGTCAGAGGCAGGTTCTTTACGCAGAGAGTTGTGAGAGCATGGAATGCGTTGCCAGCAGCAGTTGTGGAAGCAAGGTCATTGGGGTCATTTAAGAGACTGCTGGACATGTATATGGTCACAGAAATTTGAGGGTGCATACATGAGGATCAATGGTCGGCACAACATTGTGGGCTGAAGGGCCTGTTCTGTGCTGTACTGTTCTATGTTCTATGTTCTATGTTATGTCATTTTTTTATTTTTGGTTGAAGCTGTGTTCGATGTGCATTGCTGCTTTTTAGGGTCAATTCAGATGGATCTCAACAGAATGCCCAAACCGGCCAAGTCTCCCGAGAAGTGTGGTCTGATGGTGCTAGAGAGCGGGAAGCATGTCTCTCTATTTGAGCAGAAATCAGTGAAGGGTTGGTGGCCCTGCGTTGCTGAGTCGCAAGGAGAGAAGACCCTTGCGGTAAGAGTTCACTTCATTCCTCGAGGCACTTCACTTGCTGACGAGCTCGCGGTCCAATGGCAACTTGCATTTGTATAGTGCCTTTCGTGTAGGGGAACTGCCACTTTCCTGTTGAATTGTTGGACTGAAACCTTCTCGAGGGTGAATGCGGAACACCTCATTAAACTCCTGGAAGCATGCTGGCCATGTAAAAGTAAAACGCTGTGGAGATCGGGAATAAAAACTAGAGAAATTGCTGCAGGAACTCAGCAGGTCACGCAACATCTGCCTGGAGAGAAAGCAGAATTAATGATTCGAGTCAAAGAGTTGTGGAGATGTACAGCACAGAAAGAGACCCTTTGATCCAACTCACCCATGCCAGCCAGATATTCTAAATTAATCTCGTCCCATTTACCAGCATTTGGCCCATATCCCTCTAAACCCTTCTTATTCATGTACCCATGTAGATGCCTTTTAAATGTTTTAATTGTACCAGCCTCCAGCTGGTAGAATTAAAACATTTCCAGTTCCTGGGAAAAGAGGGTTGTCCAATGAGGACAGCTTGAGTAAAAAATGGGCCAACACCTTTTAGAAGAATGAGAGCCGGTCTCATTGGAACGTAATATTCTGAGAGGGTTCCACCAGGTGGGTGCTGAGAGGCCGAAGAGCCTGGGAACAGCATCTTCTGCTCCTACAGGGGGTGACCTTGGAGATGGGCATGGTACTTAATTGGGGAAGGATGGTGGTGTACCCCAATCCTGATGCCCCCCAAACCTCCTCCAGAAAAGCCCTTTGTCAGCTGCAATGTCAATTAAATGCCTCATCCTCGCCTTCACTGGGATTAATACAGTCACTGTCAGGCCTTTTGTGATGTGACGTTCCTCACCTCAGGATCAGGATGATTCAGTCGATTAGAGAACATTGATGCCCGATCGAGGGGTCGGGTATTGGGCAAGACAGTGTTCATTGGAACCAATGCCTTGTCCTTGCTTCAGATACCACATCCCCCCCTGCCTCACCTTCGCTTCCCACTGTGCCCCATCTCAGTCATCGCCCTACCCCTCATTCCAGGTCACTTCCCTTTGTTCTGGGGTCTCCCGGTCTTGGGCTCCAGGGAGTGTGCTTCCATTCACAACCACTGCCACCTCGTTGGCGCTGCTGAACATGAGAACTGCTGGCCTCTGATTGGTTGGCTGCTGTCACTGGGCTGGAGGAACACACCATAATAAAGTGTGGAGCTGGATGAACACAACAGGCCAAGCAGCATCTCAGGAGCACAAAAGCTGACGTTTTGGACCGAGACCCTTCATTAGAGAGGGGGATGGGGAGAGGGAACTGGAATAAATAGGGAGAGAGTGGGAGGCAGACCGAAGATGGATAGAGGAGAAGATCACCCTCAACAACTTCTCTTTCAATTCTTCCCACTTCCTACAGACTAAGGGGGTGGCCATGGGCACCCACATGGGCCCCAGCTATGCCTGCCTCTTTGTAGGTTACGTGGAACAGTCCCTCTTCCGCACCTGCACAGGCCCCAAACCCCACCTCTTCCTCCGTTACATTGATCACTGTATCGGCACCGCCTCATGCTCCCAAGAGGAGCTCGAACAGTTCATCCACTTTACCAACACCTTCCACCCCAACCTCACGTTCACCTGGGCCATCTCCAACACATCCCTCACCTTCCTGGACCTCTCTGTGTCCATCTCAGGCAACCAGCCAGAAACTGATGTCCGTTTGAAGCCCACCGACTCCCACAGCTACCTAGAATACACCTCCTCCCACCCACCCACCTGCAAAAATTCCATCCCATATTCCCAATTCCTTAACCTCCGCCGCATCTGCTCCCAGGATGAGGCATTCCACTCCCACACATCCCAGATGTCCGCGTTCTTCAAGGACCGCAACATCCCCCCCACAGTGGTCGAGAACGCCCTCGACCGTGTCTCCCGCATTTCCCGCAACACATCCCTCACACCCCACCCCCGCCACAACCGCCCAAAGAGAATCCCCCTCGTCCTAACACACCACCCCACCAACCTCCGGATACAACGCATCAACCTCCGACACTTCCGCCATCTACAAACTGACCCCACCACCCAAGACATTTTTCCATCCCCACCCTTGTCTGCTTTCCGGAGAGACCACTCTCTCCGTGACTCCCTTGTTCGCTCCACACTGCCCTCCAACCCCACCACACCCGGCACCTTCCCCTGCAACCACAGGAAGTGCTACACCTGCCCCCACACCTCCTCCCTCACCCCTATCCCAGGCCCCAAGATGACTTTCCATATCAAGCAGATGTTCACCTGCACATTTGTCAATGTGGTATATTGCATCCACTGTACCCGGTGTGGCTTCCTCTACATTGGGGAAACCAAGCGGAGGCTTGGGGACCGCTTTGCAGAACACCTCCGCTCGGTTCGCAATAAAGAACTGCACCACCCCTTCGCAAACCATTTTAACTCCCCCTCCCATTCCTTAGATGACATGTCCATCCTGTGCCTCCTGCAGTGCCATAATGATGCCACCCGAAGGTTACACGAACAGTAACTCATATTCCGCTTGAGAACCCTGCAGCCCAATGGTATCAATGTGGACTTCACCAGCTTCAAAATCTCCCCATCCCCCACTGCATCCCAAAACCAGCCCAGCTCATCCCCGCCTCCCTAACCTGTTCTTCCCCTCACCTATCCCCTCCTCCCACCTCAAGCCACACCTCCATTTCCCACCTACTAACCTCATCCCACCTCCTTGACCTGTCTGTCCTCCCTGGACTGACCTATACCCTCCCCCCTCCCCACCTATACTCTCCTCTCCACCTATCTTGTCCTCTATCCATCTTCGGTCCACCTCCCCCTCTCTCCCTATTTATTTCAGAGCCCTCTCCCCAACCCCTCTCTGATGAAGGGTCTAGGCCCGAAACATCAGCTGTTGTGCTCCTAAGATGCTGCTGGCCTGCTGTGTTCATCCAGCTCCACACTTTGTTATCTTGGATTCTCCAGCATTTCCAGTTCCCATTATCTGTGGAGGAACACAATCTCATTTCCCACTTGGGAAACCTTGTAGCCTTCAGGACAAATGATTGAGTTCAATCATTTCAGGGTCTGAGCACCTTCACCCAAAGCCTTGACCTACCCATGTAGCCTTGATTTCGCCACCCCATTTTCACCCACTCATCGTCCCAATATTAATAATAATACTATATTGCATATAAAAATAGGCCATTCAGCCCATTGAGACTGCCCCACCATTCGATTACAACTGATATGCTTCTCAACCCTTCTCCCCGTAACCCCTTGATCCCCTAGCCCGTCAAGAACCTCCCTGAAATACACTCAATGACCTGGCCTCCTCAGCCCTCTGCAGCAATGATTCACCATCCTCTGGCTGAAGAAATTCTTCTTCATTTGAGCTCTAAATTCTCATCCCTTCACTCTGAGGCTGTGCCTTCGTGTCCTAGTCTCTCGTACTAGTGGAAACATCTTCTCCACGCCCACTCTACCCAGGCCTCTCAATGTTCTATAAATTTCAATCAGCCCCCCTTCCTCCCCCCAACTCTTCTAAACTCCAGACCTGGAGCTCTTAACTAGTCTTCATTATGGCAAGTTCTTCATCTCCAGGATCATTCTTGTTATCTTCCACTGGACACCCTCAGACACAATAAAAATCGAAATAACTGCAGAAACTGTAAGTCAGGAACAAGAAACAAAGTTGCTGGAAAAGCTCAGCAGGTCCGGAGGCATCTGTGGAGGAAAAAACAGAGTTAACGTTTCGGGCCCGGTGACCCTTCCTCAGAACCCTCCAGCACAATCCTACCATTCCTTAGATAGAAGGCCCAAAACTGCTCAGTGCCAGCAGTGCAGGTGAAGGGCACCAAGCGGCCCACTCCTGCTCTCATTTCACACGTTTGTGTTTTCCTGCACGTTTCATTGGCCCACGTGAAGTGCGGTGGGATATTGTGGAAGGCGCGATAGAAATGCCAGACCTTTCTCTTTCCTCTGCTCTTTCATCATTGAGCTGCTTCCGAATTTGCAAAGTTCCGTGGTAAAGTGCTGGCTTTCTCTGTTTGTTGAAAGTAACAGAAGCACTGATTTTTGTTTTGTTTGTGTGTTTTCCTTCCACAGGGCAAAGTGGAAATGACCCTGGAGATAGTGACAGAGGAGGAGAAGGAGGAGCGTCCTGCTGGACAGGGCCGCGATGAGCCCAATATGAATCCGAAACTCGAGGAACCAAAGTAAGGAACTCTCAGTGTGGATGTTGCTGGCACTGAGACATTGCAGAGGATGTCCTCTGTACTTGGTTAAATCACAAATAACCACAAGCTCAACGTTCACTTTTATCTAAACAAAATACTGAGGAGGCTGAACAAATGAAACATTATAAACTTTTAAGTGACTCTTGGATAGGCACATGGAGGATAGTAAAATGTAGGGTAGATTGATCTTAGGAGGATGATAGGTCGACACAACACTGTGGGCCGAAGGGCCTGTACTGTGTTGCACAGTTCTATGTTCTATGAAACACAGGAATGACGCAGATTTCCAGGCAATACCTTCCATTCTGTGACTACTCATTGAGTTAAAAGATTTCTCCTTTGCTTCTTTTTGCAGATCCCTTATGCCCTCTCATTCTCATTCCTTTTAAGAGTGGGATTAGCCTCACCCTTTGTACTCTGTCCAGCCTGCTCATTATTTTGCAGACCTCTGGCAGCTCCATTCTCTGTTGCTTGTACCTAATTAACCCTTGAACTGAGCAGGAGGTGAGGCCATTTAGGTGTGAACAGCATTGGTCAGGGTCTGGAGTCACCTGTAGGCCAGACCAGGTCAAAGCAGGAGATCCCTTTCCTGAAAGGGAAACCAGTGAATCACCTGATTTTGTTCAGTTGAAGACAAATAGTTGTCATTGGAAACATTGCTAAGAATGGCGCTATATTTCAGATTTTAATGAATCTAATTCAAAATCCACTCACTGCCCCTGTAGGATTCGAACCTCCGACCCTTGAGTAGGAACCTAGAGTAGTCCAGCAACAGTCCCACTCAATTACTATCTCGGGGAGGTGATGGCCTAGTGGTATTATCGCTAGACCATTAATTCAGAGACCCAGGTGTTGTTTGGAGAGCTGGGTTCGAATCCCATCATGGCAGATGGTGGAATTTGAATTCAATAAAAATATCTGGAGTTAAGAATCTAATGATGACCATGAATCCATTGTCGATTGTTAGGAAAAGCCCAACTGGTTCACTAATGCCTTTTGGGGAAGGAAACTGCCATCCTTGCCTGGTGTGGTCTACATGTGACTCCAGACCCACAGCAATAGGGTAGACTCTTAACTGCCCTCTGGGGAATTTGGGATGGGCAATAAATGCTGCCTGGTCAGCGACAGCCTCTTCCTGTGAATGAATAAAAGAAAAATCTCACGTCCTGTTGCACCACTAAACCTCTTTACATTGTAAATTAGGTTTTCTCCAAATTGGGGCAGAAAATCCCTGGGGATTTTTGCAAGCTGCGTCAACATTGGAGACTGAGTAGTCAGACAAAAAAGAAGGGAGTGAAGGAGGTGGAAAAAGGCGTACATTTAAAGTGGATAGGAGGATGAAGTAAATGTCATTGAAGGAATAGAGAAAGATGGTCCGTAACAAGATTAGAAGTATTTGTTCATGAGTAGGGCAAATGCTGACCTGGATTGATTGAGCCTTTTAACCTCTTTTTGTCATTTGCGGGATGAGGGTGTTGCTTTCAGGCAGCGTCTATTGCCCATCCTTAATTGCCCAGAGGGCAGTTCTGAGTCAACCACATTGCTGTGGGTCTGGAGTCACATGTAGTCCAGACCAGGTAAGGATGGCAGTTTCTTTCCCTGAATGATGTTCGTGAACCAGATGGGGTTTTCCCAACAATCGACAATGGATTTGCAGTCACCGTAAGATTCTGAATTCCAGATTTTTATTGAATTGAAATCCCGTGGTGGGATTTGAACCTGGGTCCCTCAGAACATTACCAGGGTCTCCATTATTGACAGACCAGTGATAATGCCACCAGGCCATTGCCTCCCCATATCTTAGTTGTATGACCTGAACTTCTGTATATTTCTATTTGTCACCAATCTCCGTCAATGGTCATTCTCCTCACCTTGTGACTGGGTCTGTTGTTTTGCTGCACCGAATAGTCCACAAATACACTGCTGTTTTATCATCTGATAGAAAAAGGTGAAGAAGATAAATGTTGGCCTTTGCCCGTCTGTTTGACAGTGGGCAGACAGTTTACTGTCTAATGGTGATAGTGATGATTCAATGTTCCTTCCCTGTCGCTGGGTCAAATTCCTAGAATTCCATTCCCTAAGGGCATTATGGGCCAACCCATAGCACAAGGGCTGTTGCGGTTTGAGAAGACAGCTCAGCGCCATCTTCTCGAGGGGCAACTAGGGACAGGCAGGAAATGCTGGGCCCAGCCAGCGACTCCCACATCTGAGTGAATTGAAAACAATTTCACGTCTGGATCTATTCCCTTATGTGCAGCCTTGACTTATAATGTTTCTATAAATCATTCTCACACCCTTCCAGCCCTAGCTTTACCTGTCCTTTGTCTTGCCCTTTGACCTCACTTTGCCCTTTCACTTGTTGTGTGCCCGGTGGAAGTGAGCATTGGGTGTTGAGCTCTAGCTCCCTCGCACCGAGAGAAATAAGGCTCGATTCAAATGTTTGTTACGGCCTCTTCTGTACTTCCTGCTTCATGGTGGTGGGGAAGGAGAAGGGTTAAGGTGGCAGCTGTAAGATTGATTGTTCCCGAACTGGGACGGTACCATGCCATGACCTTGTGATCTATTAACCGCATTCGCTCGCACAGTCACAGAAGGCGAGATAGCCTTAAATGGAATTTTTAAAAAAACAAATCTCACTCTGTAACATCTCTAATAGTTGCATCAACTCTAACACAGGGCCCCTTCATAATTCCAATACACCTCTTCTCCTTGGAGCAGACTAGAGCTGGGCAGAGATCACACAATTTACCGTACAGAAGGAGGCCATTCAACCCAACATGCCTGTACCAGCTCCTGAAAGACCTAGCCGGCTAGACCCATTCTCCAACCCTATCTCCGTAGCCTTCTAAATCCCTGCCTGTTACTTCACCTCTGCTCTGGGTCCATATCTGGGTAAGCTGGGGGGTGCGGGGTGGGCATCACTGGCTTCTGTGTCACTGAGTTCCTGAAGAACAAGAGCTCACGCTGTGCTTCACACCTTCCACAACGAAACAGTATCTCGGGCTACTTTGAAGTGTTGTTGTTGTAACATAGCTGGCTCATTGATCATGAACTTGAAAGCCCTCGTAGCTGCACCAAGCCCTAACCGTCTCCTCGTCATTGTGTGACAGGCGTCCGGACACTTCCTTCCTCTGGTTCACCTCCCCCTTGAAGACGCTGAAGTACATCGTCTGGAGGAAATTCCGCTGGGTGATCCTGGCGCTGCTGGTGTTCCTTCTCCTGGTTCTGTTTATCGTCATCTTCCTGTACTCTTTCCCAGTGAGTTTGGCAGGGGGCCGGTCATGCCTACACCACGCACATGGGTTTCATGTTCATATATTGATGGGGCGTGGGAGTCACTGGTGAGGCATGTATTCCCCACTCAAAATTACACTGAGGGGCTTACTCAGCTATTCCTGAGGGTAGTTAAGAGTCAACACATTGCTGTGGGTCTGGAGTCGCATGTAGACCAGACCAGGTAAGGATGGAAGGTTTCCCTCCCTGAAGAACCAACTGGTTTTTACAAATAATGATAGTTTCATGGCAATGAGACTAGCTTTACAATTCTGGATTTAGGAATTGAATTTAAATTCCGCCAGCCCCCCAAGTGGGGTTTGAACCCATGAAGCAGAGCATTGGCCAGGCTAAGGGGCATTCTAACTGGATATTATGCAGCAGGAGAATTCATTCTGCAATCTCCTGCCTTTTCCCTATAACCCTTGATTCCCTTACTGATTAAGACTCAGTCTATCTTAGCCTCGAATAGATCTATCGAGCCAGCCTCGACAGCCCTCTGCAGTAAAGATTTCCACAGATTCACTCCCCGCAGAGAGAGCAAGTTCCTCCTCATCTCTGCCTAAAATCAGTGACCCCCTTCACTGAGGTTATACCTGGTCCTCTCCCTCAATCGGAAACAACCTTTTAAACTGCCGAAGAATTTTGCAGTACAGATATAAGGAGGCCATCCACTCCAATTCCCCATTCCAGCTCCTATTATATGTCAAGATTTCCCAGTCACCATCACCATCCTCTCACCATCACCGTGTTCCCACTGTCGCCATCCTCCCATCGTCACCATCCTCTCACCGTCACCGCGTTCCCACCGTCACCGCGTTCCCACCGTCACCGTGTTCCCACCGTCACCGTGTTCCCACCGTCACCGCGTTCCCACCGTCACAGTGTTCCCACCATCACCGTCCTCCCACCATTCCCACCGTCACCGTCTTCCCACCGTCACCGTGTTCCCACAGTCACCGTGTTCCCACCGTCACCGCGTTCCAGCCGTCACAGTGTTCTCACCATCACCGTCCTCCCACCATTCCCACCGTCACCGTCTTCCCACCGTCACCGCGTTCCCACCGTCACCACGTTCCCATTGTCACAGTGTTCCCACCGTCATCGTCCTCCCACCATTCCCACCGTCACCGTCTTCCCACCGTCACCGTCCTCCTATCATCACCGCTTTCCCACCGTCACCGTGTTCCCACTGTCACCGTGTTCCCACCGTCACTGCGTTCTAATGTCACCGTGTTCCCACCCTCACCGTGTCCCACCGTCACCGTGTCCCCTCCATCACCGTGTTTTATTGTCACCGTGTTCCCACAGTCACCGTGTTCCCACCGTCACTGCGTTCTATTTTCACCGTGTTCCCACCGTCACCGCGTTCCAGCCGTCACAGTGTTCTCACCATCACCGTCCTCCCACCATTCCCACCGTCACCGTCTTCCCACCGTCACCGCGTTCCCACCGTCACCACGTTCCCATTGTCACAGTGTTCCCACCGTCATCGTCCTCCCACCATTCCCACCGTCACCGTCTTCCCACCGTCACCGTCCTCCTATCATCACCGCTTTCCCACCGTCACCGTGTTCCCACTGTCACCGTGTTCCCACCGTCACTGCGTTCTAATGTCACCGTGTTCCCACCCTCACCGTGTCCCACCGTCACCGTGTCCCCTCCATCACCGTGTTTTATTGTCACCGTGTTCCCACAGTCACCGTGTTCCCACCGTCACTGCGTTCTATTTTCACCGTGTTCCCACAGTCACCATGTTCCCACCGTCACCGTGTCCCCTCCGTCACCGTGTTTTATTGTCACTGTGTTCCCACAGTCACCGTGTTCCCACCGTCACTGCGTTCTATTTTCACCGTGTTCCCACAGTCACCATGTTCCCAACGTCACCGTGTCCCCTCCGTCACCGTGTTCTATTGTCACTGTGTTCCCACAGTCACCGTGTTCCCACTGTCACTGCGTTCTATTTTCATCGTGTTCCCACCATCACCGTGTTCCCACCGTCACTGCATTCTATTGTCACCGTGTCCCCACCATCACCGCATTCTATTGTCATCGTGTTCCCACCGTCATCGTGTTCCCACTGTCACTGCATTCTATTGTCACCGTGTCCCCTCCATCACCGCATTCTATTGTCACCGTGTTCCCACAGTCACCGTGTTCCCACCGTCACTGCGTTCTATTGTCACTGTGTTCCCACAGTCACCGTGTTCCCACCGTCACTGCGTTCTATTTTCATCGTGTTCCCACCATCACCGTGTTCCCACCGTCACTGCATTCTATTGTCACCGTGTCCCCACCATCACCGCATTCTATTGTCATCGTGTTCCCACCGTCATCGTGTTCCCACTGTCACTGCATTCTATTGTCACTGTGTCCCCTCCATCACCGCATTCTATTGTCACCGTGTTCCCACAGTCACCGTGTTCCCACCGTCACTGCGTTCTATTGTCACTGTGTTCCCACAGTCACCGTGTTCCCACAGTCACGGCGTGCCCACTGTCACGGCGTTCCCACTGTCACGGCGTTCCCACTGTCACGGCATTCCCACAGTCACCGTGTTCCCACAGTCACCGTGTTCCCACCGTCACCACGTTCTATTGTCACCGTTTTCCCTCTGTCACCGCGTTCCCACAGTCACCGTGTTCCCACTGTCACTGCGTTCTATTGTTACTGTGTTCCCACTGTCACTGCGTTCCCACAGTCACCGTGTTCCCACTGTCACTGCGTTCTATTGTTACTGTGTGCCCACCGTCACCGTGCCCCCACCGTCACTGCATTCTCACCGTCACTGTTCTCCCACCGTCACCACGACTAGATTGGTGTCTGAACTTATTAATCCCTTTCTCCTAAATACCTCGATGCAATCATTCCTCTTATATTCCAGGTGATACATGGTAAATTTTTATAATAACTCCTCACCAAGTAAGAATTGTAGCTACCTGGTTATCCTTTTGCTGTGGGCTTGGCCCCAGATTCTCCATCTCCCGGCCAACATGAGAATTTGTGAATGACCCTCTAAGAGGCTTCCATTGATCCCAGTGACATGCAGAGGCTAGAAGACAATGTTTTGGGTTTGGGTTTTCCCAAAATCTGGGTGGTTTTCAGGGATGGTACATCAAAGATGAGGAAGTATTTCAGCCTGGTTGGCACTTGTGGGAATGCCTAACGGGATGACAGGTGTAGCACCATGGATTCCCTCAACCACAAATAGCTAACTGTCTTCAGAGTGACCCCGGTCGGAAGAAGGATGTTGCCTGGTATGGAGGGCGCTAGCTATGAAGAGAGGCTGAGTAGATTAGGATTATTTTCATTAGAAAGACGGAGATTGAGTGGGGACCTGATTGAGGTCTACAAAATCATGAGGCGTATAGACAAGGTGGATAGCAGGAAGCCTCTTCCCAGAGTGGGGGACTCAATTACGAGGGGTCATGAGTTCAAAATGAGAGGAGGAAAGTTTAAAGGATATTTGCTTGGAAAGTTCTTTACACAGAGGATGGTGGGTGCCTGGAACGCGTTACTAGTGGAGGTGGTAGATGCAGACACGATAGTGTCTTTTAAGATATATCTGGACAAGGTACATGGATGGGCCAGGAGCAAATGGACACAGACCGTTAGAAAATACAGGACAGGTTTAGACAGAGGATCTCATTCGGTGCAGCCTTGGAGGGCCGAAGAGCCTGTTCCTGTGCTGTAATTTTCTTTGTTCTAGATGGTGGAAGGAGTGTCACGGGTAGAGAAGGGTGGAGGAAAGATTAATGGACAGATGAGTGATGAGTGGGGAGTGGCACCTTGGTGGCAATGGAGGACAAATGGGTTTGGGTGAGATGGGATGGTGGAGAGTTGGTTAAAAGTTTGAGGAGCAGTGACTGGATACAGGTTGAGGAGAGTTAACTGAACAGAAATGGCTGGATAATAAGTTGAGCTGAATGATTGGCAGAGCAGCGATAGAGATTGAGGATAAGGGAGCGATATCTAAATATACAGGTAGGGGAATACTCATCAAACATAGGGATAAAGGAGAGATGGATGGTTGGTTGAAAAGTGCAGAAATTGATTCGTAGGCTCAGGGGATAAATGGGAATATATTGGCATGCACTGACAATTAGATGGCAGATGGTAAGCAGAGAGTAGGAATGTATGTCGGTCATTTTCCAAATGGCAAGTAGTGACTGACGAGGTACCTCAAAGATTAGTAATTCATAATAATATATGATGATGAGGGCACCAAACGCATCATTTCCACGTTTAGTGATGACACAAAACTGGGAGGGATTTGGGAGACATGGGGAGGATGAGAAGAAGCTGTAAGGGGATTTAGACAAGTTGAGTGAGTGGGCAGAGACATGGCAGATGTTGCTTAACTTGACTAAATATGCAGCTATACACTTTGGTGTGAAATACAGACAGGCTGATATTACTTAAATGGTGAGATATTGGGGAATGTGGATGCACAAAGGCATCTGGGTGTCCTTGTACACCAGCTAATGGAAGTAGGCAGGCAAGCAATTAGGAAGGGAAATCATATATTGGCCTGCGCTGCAAAAGGGTTTGAGTTTAGAAGCAGGGATGGCTTACTGCAGTTATACAGGGCCTTGGTGAGGTCACAGCTGGAGGACTGTGAGTGATTTTGGTCCCCCTACCTATGAAAGGATATAGAGGGGGTGCAGCGTAGAGTCACCAGGCTGACACCGGAGATGGCAGCACTGTCCTACATGGAGATGTTGGTCCGTCTGGGACTGTCTTCACTGGAGCTTAGAAAGATGAGAAGGGAACTAATTGAAAAGAAAGAAATTGTAACAGGACTAGACAGACTGGATGCAAGGTGGGAGGGCGAACTGTGACGAGGATGCTGATATCCTTCAGCATGATCCCGACAGGTTGGGTGAGTGGGTAACTCAATGGTAGGTACAGTATAGTTTGGATAAATTTGAGATTATTTGCTTTGGAAACCAAAACAAAAAGGCAGGTTACTACCTGAAAAGCTGTTATTTGGGAGAGGGGAGTGTGCAGTGGGACCTGGGTGTCCTTGTGCACCAGTCGCTGAAGGTAAGCATGCAGGTCCAGCAGGTGGTAAAGAAGGCAAATGGTATGTTGGCCTTCACTGTGAGAGGTTTCGAGTACAGGAGCAGGGATGTGTTGCTGCATTTATCCAGGGCGTTGGTGAGACCACACCTGGAATATTATGTGCAGTTTTGGTCTCCTTTTCTGAGGAAGGACGCTCCTGCTCTTGAGGGGGTGCAGCTAAGGTTTACCAGGCTGGTTCTGGGGATGGTGGGACTGATGTATGAGGAGAGATTGATTAGGTTAGGATTGTTTTCGCTGGAACTGAGACAAATAAGGGGGGGATTTCAGAGAGATTTATAAAATCCTAACAGGACTGGACAGGGTAGATGCGGGAGGATGTTCCTGATGGTGGGTGTGTCCAGAACCAGGGGTCACAGTATGAGGATTCGGGGTGGATGATTTTGGACAGAGATGAGGAGACATTTCTTCACCCAGATAGTGGTGAGCCTGTGGAATTCATTACCACAGGAAGTAGTTGATGCCAAAACATTGAATGTATTCAAGAGGTGACGAGATATAGCACTTGGGGTGAATGGGATCAAAGGTTATGGGGAGAAAGTGGGATTAAGCTATTGAGTTGGACAATCAGCCATGATCGTGATAAATGATGGAGCAGCTTGAAGGGCTGAATGGCCTCCTCTTGCTTCTATCTTCTTTGTTTCTATGTTTCCCTGTCTGGGGAGTCTAGAAACAGTGACACAGTTTCTGGATATAGGCTAGACCATTTTGGACCGGGATGAAAAATTTCTTTGTTCAAAGGCAGTGGAATTCTCTACACAGAAGGCAGTGGAGGTCAAGAATATGTTGAAGAAGGAGATAGATAAGTTTTATAGATTTCAAAAGCATAAAGTGGGTATGGGGAGAAATTGCGAATATGGCATTGAAAGAGAGGACGAGCCACGGTCCCACCTGAGCAGGCTTGAAGGGCTGAATGGCCCACTGTACCTCCTAGCTTCAATGTTCATCTTTGTGTCGCTGGACCAAAACTGTAGCAAAAGCTCCAGAGAATGAAAACTGAGGTAGAAACATTGATTAAAAAAAAATTAGCCAGCGAGAACCTAGCTGGGCTGTTGTAATATGATTGCAAACTGTGTGTGATAGAAGATGAGTCTAACTATTTGCTGTCATTCCCGCAGGAATATGCTGCTATGAAGTTGGTGAAGCCTTTCAGCTGAGGCCTTCCATGTGGAAAGGAGCAATGTGAGGTGGAGCTTTCCATGCCAAGGCTATCCGCACTTCGCCTCCAATAGTAACCTGTATTTACAGGAAGCCTATAGCCTTCAAATAGGAAATTACCAGCCTCGTGCCTCACGCTTGCAGCCAGTTTTGGGGTAGCTGGCCTGTACCATCCTTGCTGGCGTTTCACTGCTTTTACACACTGTCAGCATCTCATTGGCATTTGACAGGGGTGCCTGCTTCCACCAATCTCCCTTGACTTATCATACGCTCCCTCTCTCTCTCTCTCTGTCTCTCTCTGTCCAAGCTGGTATGCCGAGGCTCCATCCAACAGTAGATGATGTTGCAATCAGGAAGACGCAATGGGGAAGTAGAGCTGCCTGTTCTGTGCGTGCTGTATGGTTCCTTGGCTTTAGACCGGGAGTTATTACTTTCATTGCAATTTCCTTTTCGACCCCCATCCAACCCTCCACCTCAAGACTGATCTCCTCACTCACTGGAGACAATCAGACCCCAGTCTATGACCCACCAAGGTAATGGAGGGTAATGGGAGCCAGGCCTGTAGGGAGTGGCTGTAGGCACAAAGAATGCCTCATAGATATCTGCGCACCTTCCATTGAAACCTCAATGCCACAAAGGACATGAATCAAGGACGCTCCCATTAAAGATGGTGCCTCATGCATGACGCGGCATCAAGCCCTTCCAAAGACATCACCGACCATGTTAGATAACAAATCTGGAACCTGAATATTCACCCACTAAATCTGATCACTGGCTCACTCTCTGTATCACCCTCTGTTTTTATTCATTGCTGGGACGTGGCTAGCCCAGTGTTTCTTGCCCATCCCTAATTGCCACTGAGAAGGTGATGGTGAGCTGCCTTCTACTTTGTATCAGATTTGTTAGTTTATCAGTTTTTTTGGAGAGCCCTGCTCTCAAGGGGATAATAATGATGTTACCACCTCAACAGGACAGAATAGAGCTGAACTTTTTTTAATATGACAATGTATTAGCCATGCAACATTATAGGACAATATTTATTATAGGAACTGCACTTACTCTGCTCGTATCCACTCTACAAAACAGTGAAATCTCAATAATCTGAATGACCACTCAGTGTTTAGAACTGCTCCTCGCAGCATCAGGGACCTGGGTTTGATTCCACCCTCAGGTGACACTCTGTGTGGAGTTTGCACATTCTCCCCGTGTCTGTGTGGGTTTTCTCCGGTTTCCTCCCACAGTCCAAAGATGTGCAGGTTGGTGGATTGGCCATGCTAAATTGTCCATAGTGTCCAGGGATATGCAGGCTGGTGGGTTAGCCATGGGAAATGCAGGATTACAGGGACTGGGTAGGCAATGAGTGTGGGTGGGATGCTCTTTGGAGGGTCAGTGTGGCTGAACAGCCTGCTTCCATACTGTAGGGATGCTATGGTCCACACTGGGGCTTAGATATCCCCTCTACCCGCCGGCCTGGATATCTCCATCCACACTGGGGCTTAGATATCCCCGCTACCCACGGGCCTGGATATCTCTATAGAGGGACCCAGAGACTTCCCTCTGTACTTGGAACAAAGAACAAAGAAAATTACAGCCCTTTGGCAAGTCTGTGCTGATGTGCTGCCTGTCACAACTAAAACCCCCTACCCTTCTGGGCGCTGTATTCCTCTATTCCCGTCCTGTTCATGTATTTGTCAAGACACCCTTTAAAAGTCACTACAAGTATCTGCTTCCACTACCTCCCCCGGCAGCGAGTTCCAGGCACCCACCACCCTCTTGTGCCTGGAGATTCCTTTCTCCCTGGAGCCTGGGGGTGCCTAAAATAATGTGATGTGGTTTGCAGATGTAAAACATGCCAGAGAAATGCACTATCTTTCTGGCTACACAAAGAAGCCCTTTCAATTCTTGGAGAAATCCAAATCAGGAGGGTGATCAGGAAGGATCCTTTCTCACAGATGTTTGGTGGTTACAGAACTTGCTGAAACTTATTGCCTTGCCCTTCATCAGGACCAATGCAAGAATGCCCAATTTCAGTCACTACAATTTAGGCTGTTGGAGGTTAAAGGGTTGTCAAGCCAACTCTGATTGGTCAAGGCACTGCTACGGAGACAGCAAAAGCAGATCTCAAGTTCCTGGGTAATTGAATTGATCGTGTTGCCTTGGTTTGCAGGGAATGGATCCCTGTGTGGATATGTGTGTCATGTATTGTGAGTGTACATGATCCACGTGAAGAGCTGCCTGTTCGCTGCACTGGGCCAGAGGAGTGTGGAAGAAAAATCTTCAACAGCTTGTTTCTGTCCCAACAAGCCTTGCCCCTCAGATTGAGGAGGAGAGGTCTGGCATTCTCTACCCCGAAAATCTATGGATGTGGGCATCAGTTGGCACTTGGAAGACTGAGACCCATGGGTTTTTGTTCGACAAGGTGTAAAGGGGCAAAGATGTGTAGGTGAGGTGGGGATGATCTAGCAGAGTATAATGTACACAAGAAGCTGATTGGTCCTAATATGCCTGTGTTGCTGTATCCCATGATGTGAGGGCACCAATTGGCTGTTTGGACTCTTGATGACTTTTTCACGCCTGCAAATTGGACACTGAAACACAACCGCCACACCCATCCTTATCACACAGTCCCTCCAGTGGTGGGCAGAAGGTGGTGAATTGTAACATGAGAGGGGGATACTCGGAGTGTTGGTTAAAGCAAAGAAATAACTGATTTTATTGTTGGTTTCTGCAAGGATATGAAATGTTTGAATTTAAAATAAATAAATATATATATATTTTAAAACATTGAGATATCTATATCTTCAGATTCCTTCGGAAGCACACTGCAGCGCTGTTCCTGGTTTCTCTGTCTGATAGTCTGTGCCTCACTCATTAGTGGACCTTACAGACAGGAACTTACCCAATGCTGTACGACGGTCCAAACAGCATTCGTGAACCTAAATGAAACGCTGTGATAGGAACTGCAACCTGCAGACACGTTCCCAATTGCTTCATGAATTATGCAGCCTCGATTTCATTTCTTATCATTCAAGGCTCAGGGCTAAGTGTGGGGAAATGGGACCACTGCAGGTCACGGTGTGTCTTCAGCAGTGTATCTCCTTTGCACGATATGATTCCAAAATCACTTGGTTCTCTTGAGGTCATTGCATTTACCATTTGTCTAAATGTAATGGCTGCTTGAAAGAGCTAGTACAGATGAGATGGGCCAAATGACCTCCTCCATTCCCCAATAGATTCAATGATTCTGTAACCTGTTTCAAATTACACATATGTGCCACTCCAGAATTGGTGTTGCATTATTGTCTCTATTATGCTTGCCTGTGTAGCACAGTTACAAATTGCCCACAGATCCCTAACTGTGAATTTCAGAGTAACAGGAATGTGTTCTGGACTTTAAGCCAGTCTTTACTTACAATATAAAGCAGTCCTATAGTTGTACCCAGATCTTTGGGGAACAGCGTGGCATCTGGAAAGCCAATGAGCAGTTTAAAAAAAAGACTTACATTTGAATAGCACCTTTCATGACTGCCAGATGTCTCAATGTGCTTTGGAGCCAATGAAGTACTTTGGAATGTAGTCACTGCTGTAGAGTAGGAAATGAGGTTGCCGGTTTAGGCACAGCAAGCTCCCAAAAACAGCAACAACAGGAAAATGGCGTTTTTGAAATGTGATTGTGGAATTAGGAAGAAAACTCTCTGCTGGTTGGAGTGATTCCTGGCACATAGGAAGATGGTTGTAGTTGTTGGAGGTCCACAAGACAATAAGATATAGGAGCAAATGAGCCATACAGCCCATCGAGTCTGCTCCACCAATCAATCATGGCTGATATATTTCTCAATCCCATTTTCCTGTTTTCTGCCTGTAACTCTTGATTCTGTTACTAATCAAGAACCTACCCATCTCAAATGAACTCAAATAAATAAACTCAATGACTTAGCCTCCATAGGTTTCCATAGCAATGAGTACCACACATTCACCACCCTCTAGCTGAAGAAATTCCTCCTCATCTCAGTTCTTAAGGGTCATCCCTTCACTCTGAGGTTGTGCCCTTGAGCTCTCGTCTCTCCTACTCGTGGAAACATCTTCACCTTTAGTCATCTCAGCTTCAGGACATCTCTGCAGGAGTTCCTCAGGGTAGTGTCCCAGGCCCAATCAGCCTCAGCTGCTACATCAATGACCTTCCTTCCATCATAAGGTAAAAGTGGGGATGTTTGCCGATGATTGCACAATGTTCAGCAAACATTAATGACTCCTCGGATACCGAAGCAGTCCGTGTTCAAATGCAACAGGATCTGGACAATATCCAGGCTTGGGCTGACACAGGGCAAGACACATTCATGCCACACATATGCCAGGCCAAGACCATCACCACCACCTCCCTTTGACATTCAGTGACTAAAATATTATCAAGCTACTTGAGGACAAACAGTGCCTCAGTTTAAAGTCTCACGTAAACGATAGCACCTCTGACAGGGCAGCACTTCCTTGATAGTGTCCTGGAGTGGAAGCTAGGAGGGAACTGTATCTTGGTGAAGCCACATCTGGAGCACAGTGTGCAGTTCTGGTTACCCTACTATAGAAAGGATATGATTGAAATAGAATGAGTGTAGGAAAGATTTACTAGGATGGCACGTGGATTGGAAGGTCTGAGTTATAAGGAGTGTTTGGGTAGGCTGGGATTGGCTTCCCCGGACATAGAAAACTAAAGGGGGACTTAAATCATGAGAGGCATAGGTAAGATAGATAGCCAACAGCTTTTCCCCATGGTAGGGGAATCTAAAACTAGAGGATATAGGTTTCAGGTGAGAGGGGAGAGATACAGAAGGGTCCAGCGGGGCAACTTTATCACACAGAGGGTGGTGAGTATCTGGAACAGGCTGCCAGAGGTAGTTGTGAAAGTGAGTATGATTTTGTTATTTAAGAAACATTCGGACAGGTACATGGATGTGATAGGTATGGAGGGATAGGGACCAAACACAGGCAAATGGGACTAGTTTAATTGTGAAAACTGGGCACCATGGACAAGCTGGGCTGAAGGGCCTGTTTCCCTGCTGTAGACATCTATGACTCTGTGGTTTCTGGAGTGGCACTTGGACTGACAGCTTTTGATCTCAATGCCCAGGGTACCACCTGACAGAAACAGACCTCCTATGGTCATAGCCAGCTGCATGCTATTGATAGGAAGGGGATTAGTCCCATACAATAATGTAAACAAGGAACAAGAATATGCCAGTGATAATGGGGACTGCAGATGCTGGAGAATCCAAGATAACAAAGTGTGGAGCTGTATGAACACAGCAGGCCAAGCAGCATCTCAGGAGCTCTGGATGTGAGTTTGCTCGCTGAGCTGGAAGGTTAGTTTTCAGACGTTTCGTCACCATTCTAGGTAACATCATCAGTGAGCCTCCGACAAAGCGCTGGTGTTATGTCCCGCTTTCTGTTTATCTGTTTAGGTTTCCTTGGGTTGGTGATGGAAACTCAAAACTCACTATCTCAGGAGCTGCTTGGCCTGCTGTGTTCATCGAGCTCCACACTTTGTTAACAAGAATATACCCTTCAGCCCTTCGAGCCTGCTCCACTATTCACCAGGACATGGCTTATCTGATTTTAACCTGTATTCCTACATATCCCCAAGAATCTCTCACCCACCTTGGTCATCCAGAATCCATTAGCCCCTGCCTACAAAATATGTGAAGGTTCTACATCCACTGCCTTTTTTTATTCAGTAACAGAATGCGGGCATCGCTGTCCAGGCAGCATTTATTGCCCATCCCTAATTGCCCAGAGGGCAGTTAAGAGGCAACCACATTGCTGTGGGTCTGGAGTCACATGTAAGCCAGACCAGGTAAGGATGGCAGATTCCTTCCCTAAAGGACAGTAGTGAACCAGATGGGATTTTTCCTGACAATTGACAATGGATTCCTGGTCATCATTAGATTCGTAATTCCAGATATTTATTGAATTCCAATTCTGCCATTTGACTTGACCCCGGGTCCCCAGTACATTACCTGAGTCTGGATTAACAATCCAGCGATAATACCACTAGGCTATTGCTTAGATTTCAAACCCAGTCCATACCCTATTATTAACCCTGTCAACATGGGTAATGTACAGGAGATAACAAGTTGTGAACATACAGTGAGAAAAGACCCCACACTTCAGAGGGGACAGTGAGAGTGACAACCAGGGTAGGAACACCAAGGAGATGGAAGGATGGCAGAGAATCAAAGGAGGCAACTGGGGAAAGGAAGAGGGTGAAGGGAGGAAAACAAAATAGAAGGAGAGAAAGGTTAATCATGTACCTTGCTCCCCCACTTCATTGATCAAGGCACTGAATACAAGAGCTGGGAGATTATACTGGCACTACATACAGCATTAATTAGGCCACAGCTGGAGCACTGTGTGCAGCTCTCCACACTACAGGAAGCGTATCAGGGAGAGTCACTAGGATGTTAAAAAGGTGATGAAGATCTGAAACAATCATAGAGAATGCTGGAGAAACTCAGCAGGTCTGACAAAAATGTGTATAGAATCCAGTAACCCTTCTTCAGAACTGGACCGGTCCATTCTTCTTCCATTCCCAACTTCTCCCCATACTGGTAATCATAGAAGGTTAGACACCTACCCTTTTACCTCCTCCATCCTCACTGTCCACGGCTCACTCTCAAGTGAATTACCCACAATTCACTCATTCTCATCTACTATTTTCACTGGTCACACTGTGATCTCCTCTACAGTGGGGAGATGAAACACATACTGGGTGACCACTTCGCAGAACACCTATGTTCTGCTCACAAAATGACCCTGAGCTTCCAGTTCTCGGCCACTTTAACACATCACCATGTTCCCTGGCCAGCATCTCTGGTTCATGCTTGCTGCAGTGCTCCAGTGAAGCTCAGCACAAGCTGGAAGAACATCACTGGCGGCGGCACGGTGGCTCAGTGGTTAGCACTGCAGCCTCACAGCGCCAGGGACCTGGGTTCGATTCCCGCCTCAGGCGACCGTCTGTGTGGAGTTTGCACATTCTCCCCGTGTCTGCGTGGGTTTCCTGTGGGTACTCCAGTTTCCTCCCACAGTCCAAAGATGTGCCATGCTAAATTGCCAAAGTGTTCAGGGGTGTGTGGGTTCTAGGGGGACGGGTCTGGGTGGCGTGCTTCAAGGGGCAGTGTGGACTTGTTCGAAGGGCCTGTTTCCACACTGTAGGGAATCTAATCTCATCACCTCATTTTCCGCTTGGGTCCCTGCACTGTCTAACAGTCAATATTGAGTTCAATGGCTTTAAAGCCTGATTCCATCCTTCCACGCTTTACCCACACAAACATGTGGTCCTGTTATGACACAGCTGGCTTTTAGCACAGTCACTTATTCCCATGTTCTGCCAATTCCATGATAAGATTAAGGCTTCCTTCAGCACAACAAACCCATGTCTCACTCTAAGCTCCTATTATCACTTATTTGGTTTTTCTTTGTCCCAACCTGCTGTCCACAATTTCCTTCTTTACCCATCCCTTTCATGGCTCAGTCTCTGGTTTCTGTCTCCACCTAGTCATTCACCTCTACCCTTATGGCACTCCACTCCCCCACTTTAGCCTCATCAATACCTTTTTTTTCGCTATCACCACTCTGAAATGTAAACTCTGCTTTCTCTCTCCACAGATGCTGCCAGGCCTGCTGAGTTTCTCCAAACAGTCCTGCCTTTGCTGTCTTTGTCTCAGACCTCCAGCCTCCTCAGTTCTTTGTTTTATTCTTCATGTTTGTCAATGTTGTTTACATGAACCCCCACAAGGCATTCGAATCTAATAGTGACCGTGAATCCATTGTCAATTGTTGGAAAAACCCATCTGGTTCACTCGTGTCCTTTAGGGAAGGAAAGTGCCATCCTTACCTGGTCTGGCCTACATGTGACTCCAGGCCCACAGCAATGGGGTTGACTCTTTACTGCCCTCTGGGCAATTAGGGATGAGCAATAAATACTTCCTGGCCAGCAACACTCTAACCTCGTGAATGAATAAAGGAAAAAAAATGTCCAGGGATCAGTCTTGTAAATGTATGCTGTACCCACTCCAAGGCCAATATACCCCTCCTGAGTATATAGAACATAGAACATTACAGCACAGTACAGGCCCTTCGTCCCTCGATGTTGTGCCGACCTGTCATACCGATCTGAAGCCCATCTAACCTACACTATTCCATGTACGTCCATATGTAATGGTCAGCAGTCTATTAGCTTTCTCGACTGTTTTCAGCACTTGTTTGTGACATTTTAAAGATCTATGCACCTGAACCCCATCCCCCACCAAGTGCCTTTGGACATAGACTGTATTTAACTTCATACCACCCAGAAAGTACCCAGATCTATTCTTTCTCTGTCCAAAATGGATAATGTCACACTTGCTTACATTGAACTCTGTCTGTCCCAGTTTTGCTCATTCACATAGCCTGTCAATAACATTTCTAATCTACATCTACATTGTCTACAATGCTGTCCAACTTGGCATTGTTGGAATATTTGGATACGTGGCTTCCTAAGTGATAATGTAAGTCGTGAATAAATAATGTGAGTAATTGAGGGCCCAACAAAGATACTCCTCTGGTCAGAGATATTAAGAGCTGCCGGTGCTGGAGTCAGAGGTAACACAGTGTGGAGCTGGAGGAACACAGCTGGCCAGACACCATCAAAAGAGCAGGAAAACTGACATTTCCAGTCAGGGCCCCTCCTCAGAAAACCTACTCAGAAAATATGGAAAATATAAACTGTTTCTCAACCATGTCAGGGATAGTGCAGAGGGAGTTGGGAGAGAGTAGGGGATAGTGCAGAGGGAGTGGGGAGAGAGTAGGGGATAGTGCAGAGGGAGTGAGGAGAGAGAAGGGGATAGTGCAGAGGGAGTGGGGGGAGAGAAGGGGATAGTGCAGAGGGAGTGGGGAGAGAGTAGGGGATAGTGCAGAGGGAGTGAGGAGAGAGTCGGGGATAGTGCAGAGGGAGTGAGGAGAGAGTAGGGGATAGTGCAGAGGGAGTGAGGAGAGAGAAGGGGATAGTGCAGAGGGAGTGAGGAGAGAGTAAGGGATAGTGCAGAGGGAGTGGGGAGAGAGTAGGGGATAGTGCAGAGGGAGTGGGGAGAGAGTAGGGGATAGTGCAGAGGGAGTGAGGAGAGAGAAGGGGATAGTGCAGAGGGAGTGGGGAGAGAGTAAGGGATAGTGCAGAGGGAGTGAGGAGAGAGTAGGGGATAGTGCAGAGGGAGTGGGGAGAGAGTAAGGGATAGTGCAGAGGGAGTGGGGAGAGAGTAGGGGATAGTGCAGAGGGAGTGGGGAGAGAGTATGGGATAGTGCAGAGGGAGTGAGGAGAGAGTAGGGGATAGTGCAGAGGGAGTGGGGAGAGGGTAAGGGATAGTGCAGAGGGAGTGAGGAGAGAGTAGGGGATAGTGCAGAGGGAGTGGGGAGAGAGTAGGGGATAGTGCAGAGGGAGTGAGGAGAGAGTAGGGGATAGTGCAGAGGGAGTGGGGAGAGAGTAGGGGATAGTGCAGAGAGAGTGAGGAGAGAGTAGGGGATAGTGCAGAGTGAGTGGGGAGAGGGTAAGGGATAGTGCAGAGGGAGTGAGGAGAGAGTAGGGGATAGTGCAGAGGGAGTGGGGAGAGAGTAGGGGATAGTGCAGAGGGAGTGGGGAGAGAGTAAGGGATAGTGCAGAGGGAGTGGGGAAAGAATGGACGATATAGGACGTTGTGAAATTTGAAAGGGTTGAGAAGAAATTTACAAGGATGTTGCCAGGGTTGGCGGGTTTGTGCTACAGGGAGAGGCTGAATGGGCTGGGGCTATTTTCCCTGGAATGTTGGAGGCTGAGGGGCGACATTATAGAGGTTTATAAAATCATGAGGGTCATAGATAGAGTAAATAGCCAAAGCCTTTTTACAAAGATGGGTGAATCCAAAATTAGAGGGTGTGGGTTTAGGGTGAGAGGGGAAAGATTTAACGTGGGGCCTGAAGGACACATTTCATACAGAGTGTGGTGCTTGTCAGGAATGAGCTGCCAGAGGAAGTGACGGAGGCTGGCACAGGTACAACATTTAAAGGGCATCTGGATGGGGAGATGAACAGGAAAGGTTTGGAGGGATAAGGTCAAATGCTGGCAAATGGGGCTAGATTTATTTGGGAAATCTGGTCAGCATGGATGAGTTGGACCGAAGGGCCTGTTTCCGTGCTGTACATCTCTATGACTCTAAGATCTCATTGGATGGTGGAATGGGCTCAAGGGGCCAAATGGCCTACTTTCCTGTTCCTATTTCTTGTGGTTTTTTTGGTCTGTCTTGTATTGATGACCCCCAATTTTAAGTCTCTCATAAGTAGACACATATTTTCTACACTTATGCTTTCATGTTCAAGACCTCTCTCAGGCTTCCTCAATCTTTCCTTTTCACCAGAAAAGACTTGATTCTGTCAGTTCTAACAGCTCCACCTTTTCAATCCCTGTATCAGGCTGAAAAATAGTTTCTGCCTATTACTTCTACAGCCTGAATGGTGCCTCTCTGGGCAGCAGTAAAGACTGGGACTCTGGTCTTTTTCACTCTCTGTCTGAGAAGAATCTGAGCAAGTGTAGCTGCGCAGCAGGAGACACCTTCTGATCTTCTATTTTGATATTCTGATCTTCGAACCATTTCCACTCCCCCTCCCATTCCTCAGACGACATGTCCATCTTGGGCCTCCTGCAGTGCCAGAACGATGCCACCCGAAGGTTGCAGGAACAGCAACTCATCTTCCACTTGGGAACGCTGCAGCCCAATGGTGTCAATGTGGGCTTCACAAGCTTCAAAATCTACCCATTCCACCCCCTCCACACCCCCGTTGCATCCCAAAACCAGCCCAGCTTGTCCCCACCTCCCTAACCTGTCCTTCCTCCCACCTAACCCCTCCTCCTACCTCAACCACTACCCCCATCTCCAACCTACTAGCCTCACCCCACTCCCTTGACCTGTCTGTCCTCCCTGGACTGACCTATCCTCTCCCTACTTCCCCACCTACACTCACCTTTACTGGCTCCATCCCCGCCTTTTTGACCTGTCTGTCCCCTCTCCACTTATCTTCTCCTCTCTCCATCTTCTATCTGTCTCCCCCTCTCTCCCTATTTATTTCAGAGCCTGCTTCCTCGCCCCCATTTCTGAAGAAGGGAGTAGGCCCAAGACTTCAGCTCTCCTGTTCATTTGATGCTGCTTGGCCTGCCGTGTTCATCCAGCTCCACACCTTGTTATTTCAGATTCTTCAACATCGGCAGTTCCTACTATCTTTGAAACATGCACTTCCAGCTCATTCTTCAATTTCTGCTTTCAGCAGGCCTTCCTGCTCCTCTGATGCTGCTTGGTCTGCTGTGTTCATCCAGCTCTACACCTTGTTATCTCTTATTTCTGATCTATCAAGACTGTTTCACATCCATCATGCTCGCAGTCTCACGAGGAGATGCTTCTTCCTGTCCCTGACTCTTCACACCCTCTCCCTTTCCTTACTACTTGTCCTCCATCTTCCCCAGTGAACATATCCATTCCCTCTCCCTGGAGCTCCAGCACAGTGAAGAGGGAAAGTGAGTAGCGTTGCCTGAAAGAGTTAAAATAAAGCCAGGTCCTTCCCTGAAAAACAGCACATTGGGAAAACAGAGCCATTGCCTGATGGGATTCGCTGACTGACCCATCCACAATACAATCCCTGTAGCCAGCACTGGTCCCTCACTTGTTTCAGGATCTGCGAGTGGAATGTACAGAGAATCAGTGGAGGATAAATGGGAACTTGAGCTTTAACTTTATGGTAGACAGCACCAGCTCAATGAGGAAGACACTGGGCTGGATATCCCGTCTCAGGGTTACACTGACCACAACAGCCTTGATTCTGTGGTATGATTAGTGCATTAGCTCCAGCTCTGCTGACAGACATCTGATACCTAATATCTAATATCACACTAAACCTACCTGGTGATCAACAACAGGTTCAGTCTGGAGGAGCTTACAGTGGAGATAAGACTATAATAAGATCATAAGAAGTAGTAATTTTCCAGGCCTGTCTGAAGCCTGCATTTTTCCTGGAAGATGGGAGAATTGTAAATGTGACACTGTTTACTTTCCTGCCTTATCCCTGTAACCCTTGATTCCCCGATTGATCACAAACCTATACCAGCCTGGAAGATACACAAGGACTCTGCTCCCTGTGACAAGGAGTTCCAAAGACACACAGCCCACTGAGAGAAGAAACTCCTCCTCAATTTAAATTCCACCCCACCCCTTATTCTACATTTAACCTGTCAAACTTGTTAAGAATCCCATATGTTTCAATGAGATCACCTTTCATTCTTTGAAAGCCCACGAGTAGATTCCCAACCTGTTTAACCTTAGCTCAGAAGACAATCACCCCATAACAGAAGTTGTCTGAATGAACCTTCTCTAAACCTCCTTTAAATAAGGGAACCAAAACTGCTCACAATTAAAAAGATGTGGTCTCACCAGCCCCTTGTACAGTTCCAGTAAGATTTCCCTACTCTTATACTCCAACCTCCTTTGAAATAAGGGCCAACATTCCCTTATATAAAATAACAAGGTGTAGAGCTGAATGAACACAGCAGGCCAAGCAGCGTCAGAGGAGCAGAAAAGCAGATGTTTCGGGTCTGGACCCTTCTTCAGACCCTTCTTTCTGAAGAAGGGTCCAGATGTGAAAATTCATCCAGCTCTACGCCTTGTTACCTCAGATTCTCCAGCATTGGCAGTTCCTACTATCTCTGTAACAACATTCTGTTAGCCCTCCTGATTACTTGCTGCCCCTCTGTGCTGGCTTTCTGCGTTTCATACAAAAGTTCCCCTGAGTCCCTTTATGGAGTAGCTTTCTGCAGTTTCCCCCACCCCCCAATTAAAGAACATTGTTCTTTTGTTCTCCCTTCCAAAATGAACAGCATCACATTTCTCCATATTGTACTCTATTTGCCAACATTTTGTCCACTTACTTAACCTATCACTATCTCTCTGCGAACTGTTTGTGTCCTTCTCACGGCCTGTGTTTCTAGCTACTTTCGTTCTTATTGGTTCTCATTTCTAAGTCCGGGCTCAGCTTGCCCCTGTTCAAATTGCCTAAACATCTTTCTCTGGCAAAAGATCCCACCACTCACCACTCTCTGGGGGAAGAAATATCTCTTCATCTCAGTCCTATATGTCCACGCCACTCCATACAGGTGCGAGAAACCTTAGAAATACCAGGACATCCTTCCTGAATCTCCCCTGTCTAGTCCTGTTAGAATGTTATGCAGTTCCCTTTTTATTCACTGGCAGATGTGGGTGTCACTGGCATTTATTACCCATCCTTAATTGCCCCTTGAGAAGGTGGGGGTGAACTGTCTTCTTGAACTGCTACAGCCCATGTGCTGTGGGTTGACCCACAATGTCCTTAGGGAGGGAATTCCAGGATTTTGACCCAGCGGCAGTGAAGGAACGGCGATGTATTTCCAAGTCAGGATAGTGAGTGGCTTAGAAGGGAACTTGCAGGAAGTGGTGTTCCCATGTACCTGCTGCCCTGGTCATTCTCGATGGAAGTGGTCGTGAGTTTGGAAGGTGCTGTCTGAGGATCTTTGGTGAATATCTGCAGTGTATCTTGTAGATAGTACACACTGCTGCTACTGAGTGTCGGTGGGGGAGGGAGTGGATGCTTGTGGATGTGGTGCCAATCAAGCGGCTGCTTTGTCCTGGATGGTGTCGGGCTTCTTGAGTGTTGTTGGGGCTGCCCCCATCCAGGCAAGTGGAGAGTATTCCATCACACTCCTGACTTGTGCCTTGTAGATGGTGGGCAGGCTTTGGGGAGTCAGGAGGTGAGTTACTCACCGCTGTATTCCCAGTCTCTGACCTGCTCTTGTAGCTACTGTGTTAATGTGGTGAGTCCAGTTGAGTTTCTGGTCAATGGTAACCCCCAGGATGTTGATAGTGGGGGATTCAGTGATGGTAACACCATTGAATGTCATGGGACGGTGGTTTTGAAGAAATCTCCCCAAGATTCTGTTCTAAACTCTAGTGAATATAGTCTCAATCTTACTTTGGAAACCTTTCTGATGAATTACTGCCTTGATAGCTGCCAGTGGCCATCTTCTGTCAGCCCCCCTGCCAGTCTTGTTCTGGAAACCATGCAAGTGGAAACAGTTTCCCCATGTTAATGTGGTAGAACCCCACTGATCATTCCAAATCCACTCTCTCCACCTTACTGCCATGAGTGATCGAGGGAATGCATTGAATTTCACTACCACATGGGCCGACATCGACAACACCGCAACTTAAGAAATGCAACAGCCAACGTACACACAACAAGATCCCAAGAAAATAGCAGCGACCAGTTCACAATTCCGTTCTCTGGTGCACCCTTTTTTGTGAAGAGGAAATGAAATCCCTGCCTAAGCTCTCTCCTAAGCTCCCAAAAAAGCCTCAATCACCGCCCTTGCGAGCCTTCTGCACTTCAGAGGATTTAAGCTTGGTTCTCTCCACAAAGCCTGATGCTTTAAAGCCCTGGGAATGGTCTGGTGAGTCAATGCTGTGCCATTCTCGCTGTCAACCAACCCTCCCCCCACCCCACCACCCATCCCTGCAATGCCACAATCTTGTGCCAACATGATGGCTGCTGGCATGTCACAGGAGCCGAGGCAGCAGGGTAGATCAGCCCCCCCGTCTCCCGACACACGCAGAAGCCTAGAGAGTCTGGAAAGGATAAGCCAACCCTGAAGGAATCCAATTCCGCCCCCTGAGAGCTGGCATCTTCATCGCCAACCATTGCCAGTCCAACAGAGCCAACTGCAAATGCTGTATTGCAACTGTTTACGATGCAAACTGGAACCGATTCTGGGAATATTCATTGTGGAGCTCCACACCGCCTCCAACACTCACCATCCCCCAGACACCAACTCAAGGCCTCCTACCCTCCCTCGACCTCTTCATCTCTGACTGCCATCATGACATCGGTCGCCTCAACCTCCCCATCCCTCTCACTCACTCCAACCCCTTCCCCTCGGAACATGCTGCCCTCCTCCCCAAACCTAACCTCACCATCCAACCCACAGATAAAGAGGGCGCAGTAGTGTTATGGCACACTGACCTTTACAAAGTCGAGGCCAGGCACCAACTCACATCCTCCTACTGCCCACCCAGACCACCAAAACATCATCTCCCAGGCCATCCATAACCTCATCGCCTCAGGTGACCTCGCGTCCTCAGCGTCCAACGTCAGCGTTATCCAACCCCGCACTGCCTGTTTCTATCTCCTTCCCAAAATCCATAAACCTGACTGTCGCGGCCAACCCATTGTCTCTGCCTGCTCCTGCCCCGTTGAACTTATCTCCTCTTACCCTAACTCTGTATTCTCCCCGCTGGTCTGGGAACTCTCCACCTGTGTCCAGGACACTACCCATGTCCTCCACCTCCTCTAAGACTTCCAATTCCCTGGCCCCCAACACCTCATCTTCACTATGGACATCCAATCCCTGTACACTTGTATCCCCATGTGAATGGTGTGAAAGCCGTCCACTTCTTCCTCTCCCGCAGACCCAACCAATCCCCCTCCAACACCCTTATCAGCTCAACTGAACTTGTCCTTACCCTTAACAACTTCTCCTTCAATTCCTCTCACTTCCTACAGGCTAAAGGGGTGGCCATGGGAACCCACACGGGCCCAAGCTATGCCTGTCTCTTTGTAGCATACATGGAACTATCCCTCTTCCACCTGTGAACAGGCCCTATCCCCCATATCTTCCTCCACTATGTTAATGACTGTAGCTGCACTGCCTCATGCTCCCACAAGGAACTTGAACAGTTCATCAACTTTACTAACACCTTCCACCCCTATCTCAAGTTCACCTGGACCATCTCTGATACCTCCCTCTCCTTCCCGGACCTCTCTGTCTCTGGCAACCACCTCGGAACTGATATCTATTTCAAGCCCCCCAGCTCCCACAGCTACCGAGACTACACCTCCTCCCACCCACCTTCCTGCAAGAATACCATCCCCTATTCCCAATTCCTTCACTTCTGCAACATCTGCTCCCAAGACGAGGTGTTCCACTCCTAAACATCCCAGATGCCCTCTTTGTCAATGACTACAATTTCCCCTCCACAGTGATCAATCCTCAGTCGCATCTCTCATGTTTCCCGCGCCTCAGCCCTCACAACCCCTCCCCGCAATAACAACAAAGACAGAATTCCCTTTGTCCTCACATATCACCCCATTAACCTCCGGATACAACGCATCATTCTCCGTCACTTCCACCACCTACAATCTGACCCCACTACCGAGGATATATTTCCTTCCCCACCCCTATCTGCCTTCCATAGGGATTGCTCTCTCCATGGCTCCCTTGTCCGCTCCACAATCCCCACTATCCCCACCACCCGCTTCCTGCAATTGCAGGAAGTGCTACACCTGCCCCTACAGCTCCTCCCTCACCCCCATCCAAGGCCCCAAGAAAACCTTCCACATCAGACAGATGCACATCTGCTAGTGCAGTCTATTGTATCCGCTGTTCCTGATGTGGCCTCCTCTACATCAGTGACACCGTTTCATAGAGCACCAGCGTTCTGTACTTGACAAATGACAACACCTTCTAGTTGCAAACCATTTCAACACCCCCTCCCACTCTCTGGGTGACATGTCTATCCTGGGCCTCCTCCAGTGACACACTGACACCACCCACAAACTGGAGGAACAGCACGTCATATTCTGCCTCAGGGGGCCTACAGTCCAATGGCCTAAATGTGGATTTTTCCAGTTTCAAAATCTCCCCACCCCTGGCCTCATCCCATGACCAACCCTCCAACTCATCCCCACCTCCTTAACCTGTCCATCTTCTCTCCCACCTATCTGCCCCCCCACCTCACTGACCAATCCCCACCACTCCCTAGCTGCACTCACCTATCACCATCCCCCCTCCCTTCCCCAGCTCAACTCCTCTTCTCTCTCTTTATTTTGGAGCTCACTTCCTCTTCGCCCATTTCTGAAGAAGGGTCCTGACCCAAAGCATCAGCCTTCCTGCTCCTCTGATGCTGCCTGGCCTGCTGTGTTCATCCAGCTCCACACTGCGATGACTCTGACTCCAGCATCGGCAGTTCTTGCTGTCTCTGAGAAGAATCATTTGGTTTTTGAGTGGTTGTAGATCCTATACTGAGATCATAAGCAGGAGTGAGAAAACAGAGAAGGTTAATGATGGTACAATAGCGAAGTGAAGCTGTTTAAATAAGGCAGGTAAGAATGGAGTTGAAAAGCAGATAAAAGTGATGAATTTATCTGCATTTATTTCAATGCAAAAGGTCCTGCAGGTAACGCAGATGAACTCAGGTAAAGGTTGGGAACATGGACTGGAATATCATAGCTATTGTCGAGATGTGAAGGACAAGGCTGGTAGGTATAGGGAAGGCCGCTGGATGACATTTATTCCATTCATTTATGGGATGCAGGAGTCGCTGGTTGGACCAGTATTTCTTGCCCGTCCCTTGTTGCCCCTTGAGAAGATGTTGGTGGGCTTCCTTCTCAAGCTGTCACCATCCATGTGCTGTGGGTGGAGTCAAAATGTCCTCAGGGAGGGAATTCCAGGATTTTGACCCAGTGACAGTGGACAAATAGTGATATATTTCCAAGGCAGGATGGTGAGTGACTTGGAGGGGAACTTGGAGGGGGTGATGTTCCCATGTTTCTGCTGCCCTTGTCCTTCTAGATGGAAGTGGTTGTGGGTTTGGAAGGTGCTGTCTGAGGATCTTTGGTGAATTTCTGCAGTGCATCTTGTAGATAGTACACACTGCTGCGACTGAGTGTCGGTGGTGGAGGGAGTGGATGCTTGTGGGTGTAGTGCCAATCAAGCGGCTGCTTTGACCTGATGAATAGAGTCAGAAATTATACAGCACCAGTTCATAGCCCACCAGGTTTATTTGAAAACACAAGCTTATGGAGTATAGCTTCTTTGTCAGGTGAATTAACACCATTGAACGTCAAGGGACAGTGGTGAGATTGTCTCTTATTGGCGATGGTCATAGCCTGGCATTTGTGTGGCACAAATGTCACTTGGCACTTGTCAATCCAAGCCTGGATACTGTCCAGATCTTATTGCATTTGAACATGGACTGCTTCAGTATCTGAGGAGTCACGATGGTGCTGAACATTGTGTAACACAGAGAATTCAACATCCTTCATCCATATAACACCTTTAACTAAGGAAGGCAGAGGAGTGCTTCGTAAGTAAACTTTGACACTGAAACATAATAGAAGACATTAAGTAGAATCAGTGCAGGCCTGAGGAATCAGAACCATTTCCCATGACAGTTCTCATAGTGTGAGGAGTGTAAAAATGAGCCCATTTTCTGGGAGGTGATCAGGTAAGAGGTCACCTCTATTCTTGTCACCCAATTAAGGCTGGTGTTAGCATTTAATGGTAACTCCATTGAATGTCAAGGGATGGTGGTTAGATTGTCTCTTATTCAAGATGATCGTAGCCTGGTGTTTGTGTGGCGCGAATGTCACTTGCCCCTTGTCAGCCCAAGCCTGGATATTGTTCAGATCTTGCATGTGAACACGGACTGCTTCAGTATCTGACGAATCACGAATGGTGCTGAACTTTGAGCAATCATCGGCGAACATCCCCCACCTCTGACCTTATGATGGAGGGAAGGTCATGGATGAAACAGCTGACGTTGGTTGGAGCGAGGACTCTACCCTGTGGAACTCCTGAAGAGATGTCCTGGAGCTGAGACGATTGACCTCCAACAGCCACAACCATCCTCCTATGTGTCAGGTAAGACTCCAACCACAGGAGAGTTTGCCCCCCGATACCCATTGATTCCAGTTTTGCCAGGGCTCCTTGATGCCACACTCGGTCGAATACAGTCTTGATGTCAAGGGCTGTCACTCTCACCTCACCTCTGGAATTCAGCTCTTCCGTCTGTGTTTGAACCATGGCTGTAATGAGTGTGTTGAGTGTGTGTGTGTGTGTGTGTGTGTGAGACGGTGTGTGTGTGTGTGTGTGTGTGTGTGTGCGCGTGTGTGTGTGTGTTTGTGTGTGTGTGTGTGTGTGTGTGTGAGAAGGTGAGAGAGAGTGTGTGTATGTGTGTGTGTGTGTGAGTGCAACAGTGAGAGTGTGCGTGTGTGTGTGTGTTTGTGTGTGTGTATGTGTGAAGGTGAGAGAGAGTGTGTGTGTGTGTGAGTGTGACGGTGAGAGTGTGTGTGTGTGTGTGTGTGTGTGTGTGTGAGACGGTGAGAGTGTGTGTGTGTGAGTGTGTGTGCGTTTGTGTGAGTGTGAGTGAGAAGGTGAGTGTGTGTGTGTGTGTGTGAAGGTGAGAGTGTGTGTGTGTGTGTGAAGGTGAGAGTGGGTGTGTGTGTGTGCGTGTGTTTGTGTGAGTGTGATGGTGTGTGTGTGTGTGAGTGTGTGTGTATGTGTGTGAGTGTGAAGGTGAGAGTGTGTGTGTGAGTGTGTGTGTGTTTGTGTGAGTGTGTGTGTGACGGTGAGAGTGTGTGTGTGTGAGTGTGTGCGTGCGTTTGTGTGAGTGTGAGTGTGAAGGTGTGTGTGTGTGTGTGTGAGTGTGACGGTGAGAGTGTGTGCGTGTGAGTGTGACGGTGAGAGTGTGTGTGTGTGTGAGTGTGTGTCTGCATTTGTGTGTGCGTGTGTGTGAGTGTGTGTGTGTGTGTGTGTTGTGTGTGTGTGTGTGTGTGTGTGTGTGTGTGTGAGTGTGAAGGTGAGAGTGTGTGTGTGTGAGTGTGATGGTGAGAGTGTGTGTGTGTGTGTGAGTGTGTGTGTGCGTTTGTGTGAGTGAGTGTGAAGGTGAGAGTGTGTGTGTGTGTGTGTGTGTGTGTGAGTGTGTGTGTGTTTGTGTGAGTGTGAGTGTGAAGGTGAGAGTGAGTGTGTGTGTGTGTGTTTGTGTGAGTGTGAAGGTGAGAGTATGTGTGTGAGTGTGTGTTTGTTTGTGTGAGTGTGTGTGTGACGGTGAGAGTGTGTGTGTGTGTGAGTGTGCACGTGCGTTTGTGTGAGTGTGAGTGTGAAGGTGAGTGTGAAGGTGAGGGGGTGTGTGTGTGTGTGTGTGTGTGTGTGTGTGTGTTTGTGTGGGTGTTTGTGTGGGTGTGACGGTGAGAGTGTGGGTGTGAGGGAGAGGGTGATAAGTGAGTGGAGAAAGAAGAATGCAGGCTGGGACACTGCATTGTCAGGCAGGGGTTGCTGGGAGGTGGGTATTGCAGACTGGAACGGAGGAATTGGAAATGCCAGCTGCTGACATGAAGCGGTCCAGCCCGAGATGCCCAATGCAGCTTCAGTTTGAATCAAAAAGCAATTAGCGCTGAACAGCGTTCTTTCTGGGGAATGACAATTGCTAGCAGATTGACAAAACTTTTCATGCCTCAACCTAGCCAATTGCCCATACCTGGGACTGCCCACTGACCCATATTGAAAACATATTTCTGCCTTGGCACGTTTGGTGAAAAATCACTGACACCGTCCTTTCTCATTAAAGGTGAGAAAGGATGTGTGAGCTGCTCCCTCTGGACGTAACATGTTTGTCAATGTACCAGAACATTTTTACTTTAATCACTAAATCCTGGCAAAAGCTCAAGCATTGCACTTTGTGGCTGTGTTTTGCGTTTTTCTCATGCTTTCTTCCTTCGTGATCTTCTCCACGTTCTCTCCTCGAATCTCCCCGCCTCTGTTTCCGGTCAAAACTCCCCTGCCTGACTCACAGTCTCCCTCATTCTCTCCTTCGCTTTCTCTCTCTCTCTCCCTCTCTCTCGCTCCTTTTTATTGCTTCACCCCAGTCTCATTTCTCTCAATCCTGCTTTCTCCCATTCTCCGACTCACTTTCCTGCCTCATAGAACATCGAACATAGAACATTACAGTGTAGTACAGGCCCTTCGGCCCTCGATGTTGCGCCAACCTGTAAAACCAATCTGAAGCCCATCTAACCTACATTATTCCATTATCATCCATATGCTTATCCAATGACCATTGAAATGCCCTTCAAGTTCACCTCCCTCTTATTCTGTCACTATCTTTCTTTCCTTCCTCCCTCTCCTGCCTTTATTTCTGGGAAAAGGCTAGCAACAGCTAAGTCAGTGTGATCTCACGTCCTCCCAAACCTACCTTGAGATCCCAATCCATTCTCTTCCATTTTCCCAGTTTCTCCACCTCGGTCCTACAGAAGAACGAAAGAGAAGTACTGCACAGGAACAGGCCCTTCGGCCCTCCAAGCCTGTGCCGATCATCATGCCCTGACTAAACTAAAAAAAACAGCCTTCTGCCCTTATTCAGTCTGTACCCCTCTATTCCCTCACTAGTCATGTAACCATCCAGACGCCCCTTAAATGTCATCAATGCGCCTGTTTCTACCACCTCCTCTGGCAGTGTACTCCAGGCTCCTACCATTCTCTGTCGGAAAATCTTCCCTTGTACATCTCCCTTCAATTTCACCCTCTCACCTTGTGCCTGTGTCCCCTTATAATTGATACTTCAACCCTGGGCAAAAGCTTCTGACTATCCACCCTATCTGTGCCTCTCATAATTTTGTAAACCTCTCTCAGGCCTTCTCTCAGCCGCTGTCTTTCCAGTGAAAACAATCCTAGTCTTTTTCACCTTTCCCTCATAGTCAATGTCCTGGAGACCTGGCAGTTTCCTGGAGAGGGTCCCAAACTGAAACGTCACCTTTCCTGCTCCTCTGATGCTGCCCGCCCTGCTGTGTTTCTCCAACTACACACTGCGTTACCTCTGACTCCAGCTTCAGCAGTTCTGACTATCTCTGTCGTAGGCGTGTCTTGTATATCCCTGAACAGCTCGACACAAAGACAAGGGCTGACATCTTCTGGATTCATCCCTCTGGGTTCAACATTGGATTCAACAATTTCAGGCCATAATCTCTGCTCTCATCTGGTTTCATGTTCTTTGCCTGTTTTACCCTTAATCTTGCTTTCAAAGCTCACTTTCTTAAACAGCTGTCCATCAGTCTGCCATTCACATCTCCTCTAGACACATCTCTCACCTTGGCAACAATTTAGTTTTGCCTGCCATCATCCATCTCAGAGACAATGGGAACTGCAGATGCTGGAGAATCCAAGATATCAAAGTGTGGAGGTGGATAAACACAGAAGGGCCAAAGCCCGAAACATCAGCTTTTGTGCTCCTAAGATGCTGCTTGGCCTGCTTTGTTCATCCAGCCCCACACTTTGTCATTTCATCTCAGCTGTCTTCCAACCCGTACTGCACATCTCCTTGTTTATCTTCTCAGCCTCCACACCAATTTCCTGACAATCCAGTTGGCGAATAGACGTCAAGCCAAACTGCCTGGGGAAGGAATTTCATTCCGGTCTCAGGAACAGGAGCTTGGGACCATTCCGAGATCCTGGCACAACACAGTGTGCTCTAGTCCATTGCTGAGGCCAATAGTAGGTGCCGAGTCCCAAACTTACAGCCCAGATGCCAGCATTACAGACTTGTGCCTATAAACCAGGCCATCCCCAGAGGAATAAAAATGCCACAGATACTGTGATAGAAACATCTGATGCTGGAGAAACACAGCAGGTCTAGCAGTGAGTGTGGGGTGAGAAACAGGGTTAATGTTTCAATCTGATATATTCTGAAAACGGCTGCACAGAAGAACGGTCAGCAATGTTGGAAGAAGGTTCCTGACTTTCTCCATTCTGTGAGGGTAAGAGCCACAATTTTCTCTCCACTATCTCACACTCACTCTATCTCTGCCACGGCACACACAGCACACTCAGCCTCACACTCCACCACTCCCAGACCTTCCTGTAATCACCCACCCAATTATCCCACACACTTCAGGACATAGAACACTACAGCACAGTACAGGCCCTTCAGCCCATGATGTTGTGCTGACCTATCTTCCTACTAATATCAATCTACCCTGCATACCCTACATTTTACTAGCCTCCATGTGCCTTTCCTAGAGTCGCTTAAATGTCTCAAAAGTATCTGGCTCCACTACCACTGCCAGCAGCACATTCCACATGCCCACCACTCTCTGTGTAAAGAACCTACCTCTGACATCCCCCCATACCATCCTCCAATCACCTTAAAACTATGCCCCCTCATAACAGTCATTTCTAGCCACTGAAAAAGTCTCTGACTAACCACTCTATCTATGTCTCTCATCATCTTGTGAATCTCCATCAAGTCACCTCTCATCCTTCTTGGCTTAACCCTTCATGTTCACTGGGACTGCTGCCACATTCCAGACCCCGACGATGCCACCATCTTACTGCCCTCTTCTCTCATCCATGCTGTCGCCGCCCCGACCGAGCTCTCTCCTGAAGGTGGGTAGAAGCGAAAACTGAAAAGGTGTTGGAATCAAAAACGGGAGAAGGAGAAGAAGGGAAAGAAAGAAAAGCGGGTGGGGTGGACGAGGCCAAATTCTCAGGAGCCAGGGCCTGCCTATTCTGCTGCTGGCGTCTTTCGTAGAATCCCTACGATATGAAAACAGGCCCTTCAGCCCAACGCTGACCCTTGGAGCATCCCACCCAGACCCATTCCCCTATAACCTACCTAATCTACACATCCCTGAGCACTACGGGTAATTTAGCATGGCCAATCCACCTAGCCTGCACATCTTTGGACTGTGGGAGGAAACCGGAGCACCTGGAGGTACTCTGGGATATTAACAGTTCACTCTCCCTGGTCTATATTCTTTAATGACTAAGGTACACACACTCTCAAGTCTCTCCTCTTGCCTGCTGCCTGTGCTTTAGAACAGTGCTCCATGTAGACTTTCTGCATGTCCTTTCCAATGCATTGAACTTCTGTTGACAAATTCTTCATTCACGCCAACACATTGCCTCCCATGCCATGTGCTTTAATGTTGCCTCCTCTGGGGGAGCTTATCAAAAGCTTTGGGAATGGAAGTAGGCCATTCAGCCCATCTCTTCTGCTCCACTATTCAGCAAAAGAAACAGGGAGATTCCTTTTTTACAACATAGTGATGTGGAGTGCACGACTTGTGAAAGCAGCTCCAGCAGTAACGTTGTAAACATAGATTGGATAAATACTGGAAAATGAAAATGCAAGGCTGAGGGGAGTGGAACTCTTTCAAAGAGACTGGCACTGGAGTGACGGGCCAAGTGGATTCCTACTGTGCTGGATCACTCCAAGTCACATTGGGGGGAGCCTAAAGACGACATAGAACATGAGAACTTAGGAGAAGGAAAAGGCCATTCAGCCCATCAATGCTGCTACAATGTTCAATATGAACATGGCTGATCTCAACTTGTCCTCGACTCCACCTTTCTGTCTGCGCTCTATAACCCCTCAAGCCGTACCTATCTCAGTCTTAAATAAACTCAATGACAGGTTTCCATAGCAATGCCTTCCACAGATCCACCACTCTCTGGTTGAAGAAATTCCTCCTCATTTCAGCTCTAAAGGCTGTGTTCTCAGCTCCTCAACTCTCCTACTAGTGGAAACGTCTCCAGGCCCAGCCTGCCAGGCCGCTCTCAGTGTTACCTAAATTTCAATGACGTACCGTTTGGAAAATAAGTGTTTCTTTGCAATGCCAGAGGAGAAGGTTCTTGAGTTGCGAGCTGTTTAACATAAGGAAGTTACACAATGCGCATGAATTTGTTGTTTCAGGCAAAGCTGAGAGTTTGTATAAAATTTTTACAGAGCTTTGCTTAGACAACTTAAGGCAGCACGGTGGCTCAGTCGTTAGCGCTGCTGCCTCACAGCCTGAGGGCCCCGGGTGCAATTCCACCCTCAGGCGACTCTCTGTGTGGAGTTTGCATGTTCTCCCTTTATCTGCGTGGGTTTCCTCCAGTTTCATCCCACAGTCCAAAGATGGGCAGGTGGATTTGCCATGATAACCAAAGTGTGGAGCTCGATGAACACAGCAGACCAAGCAGAATCTCAGGAGCAGAAAAGTTGACGTTTTGGGCCGAGACCCTTCATCAGAAAAGGGGGAGGGGGAGAGGGTTCTGAAATAAATAGGGAGAGAGGGGAAGGTGGATTTAAGATAGGTGGAGAGGAGACAGATAAGTTAAAGAGGTGGGGATGGAGCTACTAGAGGAGAGTATAGGTGGGGAGGTGGGGAGGGGATAGGTCAGTCCAGGGAGGATGGACAGGTCAAGGAGGTGGGATGAGGTTATTAGGTAGGAGATGGCGGTGCGGCTTGAGGTGGGAGGAGGGGATGGGTGAGAGGAAGAACAGGTTAGGGAAGCAGAGACGGGCTGGGCTGGTTTTGGGATGCAGTAGGGGAGACATTGAAGCTTGTGAAGTCCACATTGATACCATTGGGCTGCAGGGTTCCCAAGCCGAATATGAGTTGCTGTTCCTGCAACCTTCGGGTGGCATCATTGTGGCACTGCAGGAGGCCCATGATGGACATGTCATCTAAAGAATGGGAGGGGCAGTTGGTTCGCGACTGGGAGGTGCAGTTGTTTAGTGTGAACCGAGCGGAGGTGTTCTGCAAAGCAGTCCCCAAGCCTCCACTTGGTTTCCCCCATTTGGAGGGAGCCACACCGGGTACAATGGATACAGTATACCACATTGGCAGATGTGCAGGTGAACCTCTGCTTAATATGGAAAGTCATCTTGGGGCTGGGATGGGGGTGAGGGAGGATGTGTGGGGACAAGTGTAGCATTTCCTGCGGTTGCAGGGGAAGGTGCCGGATGTAGTGGGGTTGGAGGGCAGCGTGGAGCAAACAAGGGAGTCACGGAGAGAGTGGTCTCTCCGGAAAGCAGACAAAGGTGGGGATGGAAAAATGTCTTGGGTGGTGGGGTCGGATTGTAGATGGCGGGATGTCGGAGGAACAGGTTATGGAGGCAGGGACAAGCTGGGCTGGTTTTGGGATGCAGTGGGGGAAGGGGAGATTTTGAAGCTTGTGAAGTCCACATTGATACCATTGGGCTGCAGGGTTCCCAAGCGGAATATGAGTTGCTGTTCCTGCAAACTTCAGGTGGCATCGTTGAGGGGGATTTGAAATGGTTCGCGACTGGGAGGTGCAGTTGTTTATTGCGAACCAAGCAGAGGTGTTCTGCAAAGCGGCCCCCAAGCCTCCACATGGTTTCCCCAATGTAGAGGAAGCCACACCGGGTACAGTGGATGCGGTATACCACATTGGCGGATGTGCAGGTGAACATCTGCTTGATGTGTAAAGTCTTCTTGGGGCCCGGGATGGGGGTGAGGGAGGAGGTGTGGGGTCAGGTGTAGCACTTCCTGCGGTTGCAGGGGAAGGTGCCGGGTGTGGTGGGATTGGAGGGGAGTTTGGAGTGGACAAGGGAGTCACGGAAGGAGTGGTCCCTCTGGAAAGCAGCCAAGGGTGGGGAGGGAAAATGTCTTTCGTGGTAGGGTCGGACTGCAGATGGTGGAAGTGTCGGAGGATGATGCGTTGCATCCGGAGGTTGGTGGGGTGGTGTGTGAGGACAAGGGGGATTCTGTTTTGGTGGTTGTTGCGGGGACGGGTGTGAGGGATGAGTTGCCGGAAATGCAGGAGACACGGTTGAGTGAGTTCTCATCCACTGAGGGGGCAAGTTGCTCTCCTTGAAAAACAAGGATATCTGAGATGTGTGGGAGTGGAATGTCTCATTCTGGGAGCAGATGCGACAGAGGCGATGGGATGGGGAATAGGGGATGGAATTTTTAGGAAAGTGAGTGGGAGGCGGTGTATTCCAGGTAGCTGTGGGAGTCAGTGGGCTTGAAATGGATATCCATGCTAAGTTGCCCCTAGTGTGCAGTCACATAGATTAGCCAAGGGAGATAATGGGTTACAGGGATAGGGAAGGGGTGGCCATCTGAGTGGAGTGCTTTTTGAATGGCCAGCGTGGGCTTAGAACACAGAACAGTACAGGCCCTTCGGCCCACAATGCTGTGTTAACCCATTATCCTACTAAGATCAATTTATCCTGCATACCCTACATTTTACTAACCTCCATGCGTCTATCCAAGAGTCACTTAAAAGTCTCTAAAGCATCTCACTCCACCATCACTGCCAGCAGCACATTCCACACATCCACCACTCTCTGTATGAAGGACCTACCTCTGGTATCTCCCCTATCCATTCCTCCAATCAACTTAAAACTATGTCCCATCATTATAGTCATCTCCGCCCTGGGAAAAAGTCTCTGACTATCCACTCTATCTGTGCCTCTCATCTTCTTGTACACCTCTATCAAGTCACCTCTCATCCTTCTTCATTCCAATGAGAAATGCCCTCGCTCCCTTAACCTTTCCTCATAAGACCTGCCCTCCAGTCCAGGCAGCATCCTGGTAAATCTCCTCTGCACTGTCTCTAAAGCTTCCATATCCTTCCTATAATGAGGCACCCAGAACTGAAGACAATATTCCAAGTGTGGTCTAATCAGAGTGTTTTCGAGCTGCAGCATAACCTCACGGCTCTTAAACTCAATTCCCCTGCCAATGAAAGCCAACACACCACACGACTTCTTTACAACCCTATCAACTTGGGTAGCAACTTTGAGGTACCCATAGATGTGGACCCCAAGATCCCTCTGTTACTCCACACTGGTGGGAATCCTGCCATTAACCCTGTATTCTGCATTCAAATTCGACCTTTCAAAATGAATCACTTAATGGGCCGGATGGTTTGCTTCCAAACTGTAGGGATTCTATGACAATAAACACAGGGAGCACTGAGAACAGCTCTGGTCACTACACAATGTCAAAAGATTAAGAGGCACCAGAGAACTGTGAATTACTGGAGAAATACTGGAATGGAGAAGTTGGAAGAACTGAACATCTGAAGGAATGGGACTGAGAGGTGACCTAAAGAGGATGTGATAGGTTAGACACACAGATCCTCCCACTGGTCAATGAGATCAGTACAGAAGGCCATAAGTAAAGAGAAGGCTGCCAGCAGTAAACTCCATCAGGAGAAGCTTCTTGACCCAGACACTGCTGAAGGAATGTGTGATCTGTTTGGATTGAAGTTTATTTTTAGAACATAAGAGCCAGGAGCAGGAGTAGGCTGATCTTTTCATGGAAACAAAGTGTGAAGCTGGATGAACACAGCAGGCCAAGCAGCATCTCAGGAACACAAAAGCTGACGTTTCGAACCTAGACCCTTCATCAGAGAGGAGGATGGGGAGAGGGAACTGGAATAAACAGGGAGTGGGGGAGACCGAAGATGGAGAGAAAACAAGATAGGTAGAGAGGAGAGTACAGTGAGGAGGTAGGGAGGGGATAGGTCAGTCCAGGGAAGATGGACAGGTCAAGGAGGCGGGATGAGGTGTTAGGTAGGAAATGGAGGTGTGGCTTGAGGTGGGAGGAAGGGATGGGTGAGAGGAAGAATAGGTTAGGGAAGCAGATACAGGCTGGGCTGGTTGTGTGATGCAGTGGGGGGAGGGGAAGAACTGGGCTGGTTTTGGGATGCAGTGGGGGGAGGGGAAGAACTGGGCTGGTTTTGCGATGCAGTGGGGGAAGGGGAGATTTTGAAGCTGGTGAAATCCACATTGATACCATTGGGCTGCAGGGTTCCCAAGCGGAATATGAGTTGCTGTTCCTGCAACCTTTGGGGGGCATCATTGTGGCACTGCAGGAGGCCCATTATGGACATGTCGTCTGAGGAATGGGAGGGGGAGTTGAAATGGTTCGCGACTGGGAGGTGCAGTTGTTTGTTGCGAACTGAGCGGAGGTGTTCTGCAAAGCGGTCCCCAAGCCTCCGCTTGGTTTCCCCAGTGTAGAGGACGCCACACCGAGTGCAATGGATACAATATACCACATTGGCAGATGTGCAGGTGAGCATCTGCTTGATATGGAAGGTCATCTTGGGGCCTGGGATAGGGGTGAGGGAGGAGGTGTGGGGGCAAGTGTAGCAGTTCCTGCGGTTGCAGGGGAAGATGCCGGGTGTGGTGGGGTTGGAGGGGAGTGTGGAGCAGACAAGGGAGTCGCGGAGAGAGTGGTCTCTCCGGAAGGCAGACAAGGGTGGGGATGGAAAAATGTCTTGGGTGGTGGGGTCGGATTGTAGATGGCGGAAGTGTCGGAGGATGATGCGTTGTATTCGGAGGTTGGTGGGGTGGTGTGTGAGAACGAGGGGGATCCTCTTTGGGCGGTTGTGGCGGGGGCGGGATGTGAGGGATGTGTTGCGGGAAATGCGGGAGGCGCGGTCAAGGGCGTTCTCGACCACTGTGGGGATAAGTTGCGGTCCTTGAAGAACGTGGACATCTGGGATGTGCGGGAGTGGAATGCTTCATCCTGGGAGCAGATGCAGCGGAGGCGGAGGAATTGGGAATAGGGGATGGATTTTTTGCAGGAGGGTGGGTGGGAGGAGGTGTATTCTAGGTAGCTGTGGGAGTCGGTGGGCTTGAAATGGACATCAGTTTCTAGCTGGCTACCTGAGATGGAGACTGAGAGGTCCAGGAAGGTGAGGGATGTGTTGGAGATGGCCAAGGTGAACTTGAGGTTGGGGTGGAAGGTGTTGGTGAAGTGGATGAACTGTTTGAGCTCCTCTGGGGAGCAAGAGGCGGCGCCAATACAGTGATCAATGTAACGGAGGAAGAGGTGGGGTTTGGGGCCTGTGTAGGTGCGGAAGAGGGACTGTTCCACGTAACCTACAAAGAAGCAGGCATAGCTTGGCCCTTCACCTGCAACCGCAGGAAATGCTACACTTGCTCCCACACCTCCTCCCTCACTTCCATCCCAGGCCCCAAGATGATTTTCCATATCAAGCAGATGTTCACCTGCACATTTGCCAATGTGGTATATTGTATCCATTGTACCCGGTGTGGCTTCCTCTACATTGGGGAAACCAAGCGGAGGCTTGGGGACTGCTTTGCAGAACACCTCCGCTCGGTTCGCAATAAACAACTGCACCTCCCCAGTCGCGAACCATTTCAACACCCCCTCCCATTCTTTAGATGACATGTCCATCATGGGCCTCGAGCAGTGCCACAATAATGCCACCCGAAGGTTGCAGGAACAGCAACTCATATTCCGCTTGGGAACCCTGCAGCCCAATGGTATCAATGTGGACTTCACAAGCTTCAAAATCTCCCCTTCCACCACTGCATCCCAAAACCAGCCCAGTTCGTCCCCTCCCCCCACTGCATCACACAACCAGCCCAGCCTGTCTCTCCTTCCCTAACCTGTTCTTCCTCTCACCCATCCCTTCTTCCCACCTCAAGCCGCACCTCCATTTCCTACCTACCACCTCATCCCGCCTCCTTGACCTGTCCATCTTCCCTGGACTGACCTATCCCCTCCTTACCTCCTCACCTATACTCTCCTCTCTACCTATCTTCTTTTCTCTCCATCTTCGGTCCGCACACCACCCCCCCCCCCCCCCCCCCACCCACCGCTCCCTAATTATTCCAGTTCCCTCTCCCCATCCCCCTCTCTGATGAAGGATCTAGGCCCGAAATGTCAGCTTTTGTGCTCCTGAGATGCTGCTTGGCCTGCTGTGTTCATCCAGCTTCACACTTTGTTATGTCGGATTCTCCAGCATCTGCAGTTCCCATTATCTCTGATCTTTTCATGGACTCAGCTCCACTCACCCCCCAGCTCAACATTATCCTTAATTCCTTTACTGTTGACAAATCTATCTTTTCCTTAAAAACATTCAATGAGGAATCCTCAACTGCTTCACTGGGCAGGGAGCTCCACAGAATCACAACCCTTTTGGTGAAGATGCTCCTCCACAACTCATTCCTAAATCTGCTCCCCCTTATTTTGAGGCTTTGCCCCCTCATTCTAGTTTCACCGGCCAGTGGAAACAACCTCCCTGCTTCTATATGAGCTATTCCCAGCCTAATTTTATATGTTTCTGTAAGATCCCCCCTCATTCTTCTAAATTCATTTGTGAGACATGGGCGTTGCTGGCAGGGCCCTGTAATTCTTGACCATCCCTAGTTGCCCCTTGAGAAGGTGGTGGTGAGCTGCTCCTTGAACCGTTGTGGTCCATGCGAAGTAGATAGACTCACAATGGCATTAGGGAGGGAATTCCCAGATTTTGACCCAATGTAACCTGATAGCAATGGACGGAATTGTCACTGTGACCCGAGGGAAGCTGACATTTTGTTTAAAACAAACTCAGTGAATCAGACCTAATAATGTGGACTACTTAAAAAACAAACTGAAAGAACTGCAGATGCTGTAAATAAATGCTGGAAATAAAAACAGAAGTTGCTGGAAAAGCTTAGCAGGTCTGGCAGCATCTGTTGCAGAGAAATCAGGGTTAGCGTTTCGGGTCCAGTGACCCTTCCTCAGAATTTTAGCACAAGCTAACGTTTTATGTCAAAGTTATGTCAAGAGTTAACAGGGAAAATATGACCTGCTTGTGATGTTGTTTCAGGGATAATAGGAACTGCAGATGCTGGAGAATCTGAGATAACAAAGTGTAGAGCTGGATGAACACAGCGGGCCAGGCAGCATCAGAGAGCAGGTAAGCTGATGTTTTGGGCCTAGACCCTTCTTCAGAAATGGGGAGAGAGGGGAAGGCGGATAGAAGATGGATAGAGAAGAAGAGGAGCTAATTCAAACTTTTTTTTTGCTGAGCCCTGGATTCTCTTTGAAGTTAACACTTCAGTTGGTCAGCATTAGTTACAACATTGGCATCTGGCCGACAATATGGAACAATGTTCAGGCATGTCCTGCACACAAAAAGCAGGACAAATCCAACCTGGCCAATTACCGCCCCATCAGTCTCCTCTCGACCATCAGTAAAGTGATGGAAGGTGTCAGTAACAGTGATATCAAGCAGCACCTGCTCAGCAATAACCTGCTCAGTGACGCCCAGTTTGGGTTCCGCCAGGGCCACTCAGCTCCTGACCTCATTACAGCCTTGGTTCAAACATGAACAAAAGAGCTGAATTCCAGAGGCGAGAGTGACACTTAGATAATAAAGTGTGGGGCTGGATGAACACAGCAGGCCAAGGGGCATCTTAGGAGCACAAAAGCTGACATTTCGGGCCTAGACCCTCACCAATGATTATACAATGTTCAGCACCATTCCAATCTCCTCAGATACTAAAACAGTCCGTTCTCAAATGCAACAGGATCTGGGCTAATACCCAGGCTTGGGCTGACCAGTAGAAAGTTACATTCATGCCACAATAATGTCAAGATATGGCCACCATGAGTAAAAGGCAATCTGACCATTGCCACATGACATTGCACGAATGGGATGGCACGGTGGCTCAGTGGTGAGCATTGCTGCCTCACAGTGCCAGGGACCTGGGTTCAATTCCACCTTCAGGTGACTGTCCATGTAGAGTTTGCACGTTCTCCCCGTGTCTGTGCATATTTCCTCTGGGTGCTCTGGTTTCCATCTATAGTCCCAAGATGTGCTGGGTAGGTGGGTTGGCCATGCTAAATAGTGTTCAGGGAGATGTAGATTCAGTGGGTTATAGAGGGATAATCTGAGGTTTGGTGTGGACTTGAAGGGCCTGTTTCCACACTTGAGGGATTCTATGAATGATGGTGTAATTTTATTGCCACGTGTATTTTAGTGAGAACAGCAATAACCTCCAGTGAAAAGCTTTTCCACTGTTGCCAGGACCTGACACCATCTTGAATTAAGAATAAGAAAAAGATAACAAAGATAGGGCTTAAAGAGAGTCCCCGTCAGTCCTGAGCCAGATAGTCACCATCAATGATGCCTGCACCACTGGTCCTCCTCCACCCACCTCGCTGCCATCTACTCTGGACCTGGCCAATGATGAAGTCATTGATCCACAGGCACTATCTGTTGCCACTGGGCCAATACTCCTGTGCCAAAGCCTCGTCATCGCCTCACCTGCGCTGAACCAATCTATGCCAGGGTCACGTATCTCACTGCTGGGCCCAAGTTCTTTCTGCATGGGCCCTAACCAAAGACGAGGTCACGGATTCTCTAGTGCCATCTTTTGCCACTGGGCCTATCTCACACCAATGTAGCCCAGCTGCCGATTCTAATGCCGGGTCCTGTGCTTGCCCGGGATAAGTAGGTACGGGCTCCCTTACTGCCATTACAATGACTGAATCCCCCATTGGTAACAGCCTGGTGGACCGAAACATAGAACAGCACAGGCCCTTCGGCCCACAATGTTGTACCACACTTTTACCCTCATCCTTAGTGAACCAGATGGGTTTTTCCTGACAACCAGCAACAGATTCATGGTCATCATTAGATTCTCAATTCCAGACACTTTATTGAATTTAAATTCCACCATCCGTCGTGGTGAACCCGAGTTCCCCATAACATTACCTGGGTGGCTGGATTAACAGTCTGGTGATAGTACCCCTCGGCCTCCCCGAAACTACCTTCATATCTCACTTACTTACCTATTCCTGTGTCTTTAGCAGATTTGCAATCTGACTTTCTGCCCCGTTACCCAAAGCATTTGTGTCAATAGTAAATAGTTGATGCCCCAGCACTAACCTTGTGGCAGACCATTCATTAAATCCTGCCAGCCTGAAAAATAATCCTTTTGGTGCCTACTTTCTGTTGATTTAACAGACCCCATCTACCCATACTTTCCCCTACACCAGGGTGTTTATTGTCTCCGCTATAACCTTGCCTCTAAGTGTCACATGGCATTGATACTTGCTATTGTTCGGTTTGATTGACTCGGTTCTTCGATAAGGATTATCCACTGAGGGCCAAGGTTTGGCTTTGAGCTCCTGACAATCTCGAGTGCGGGTGAGAATTGGAAACCCTCTCACCGCTGGTTCTGTTGCCCCCAGTCAGTGCTCGGCCTTTGCTGATC